>NW_023270305.1:29093501-29489364 GCF_011800145.1 Mirounga leonina | reverse complement strand
AAGCGACTGCCTTCGGCTCAGGTCATGATCCTGGAGTCCCGGGATCGAGTCCCGCATCAGGCTCCCTGCTCGGCAGGGAGTCTGCTTCTCCCTCTGACCCTCCCCCCTCTCGTGTACTCTCTCTCATTCTCGCTCTCTCAAATAAATAAATAAATCTTTAAAAAAAAAAAAAAGAATTTCTTTCTGGACTTTCAGTTGTGTTCTGTTGCTTTATATGTTTATCTTTGTATGTTATATGTTATGCTCTATATGTTTATCTTTACATGCTATCACACTATCTTGTGATAGTGTCTTGTGATTACTATAGCTTTATACTAAGTTTTTTTAAAATAAGGAAATATAAGCTGTCAGTTTTATTCGCCTTTTCAAAGATTGTTTTAGCTATTTGGTGTCTTTTGTTTTTCCATATAAATTTTAGGGTCAGCTTGTAAATTTCTGCAAAAAACCTATGCTGCGATTTTGACAGAGTTTGCATTGATCTGTGGAGAATTGCCACGTTCTGTGAACATGGAATGTATCTCAATTTATTTAGATCTTTAATTTCAGTTTTGTAGTTTTCAGTGCACAGTGTGTTGTTTACGCTTCTTTTGTTAAATTTATTTACACACTTTTTTTCCTCTTTGATGCTGTTGATGAAAGGAATGTTTTTTAAACTTCATTTTTGGATCATACATTCATAGTGTAGAGAAAGAGAACAAATTTTTGCATTTTGATCTTGTTTTCTGAGACTTTTCTGAACTCATTTATTAGCTCTATAGGTGTGTGTGTGTTCCTTAGGAATTTCTACATATTTTCTGAAAAATAAAGACAGTTTTACTTCTCCTTTCTAATCTGGATGCCTTTTATTTCTTTTTCTTGAGTGATTTCATTGGCTCAAACCTCCTATGCAATGTTAAATGGAAGGGACAACAGACATCATGGACTTTTTCCTGATACTAGGCAAAAAGCATTCAGTCCTTCACCTTTGTGTATGATTCAGCTGTAGATTTTTCAAGATACTCTTCACTGGTTTGAGGAAGTTCCCTTCTATTCTTATTTTTTCAAGAACTTTTATCGTGGATGGGTGTTGGGTTTTGTCACATGTGTTTTCTGTATCTACTGAGATTCTCACATCATTTTTTCCCTTTATTCTATTAATATGATATACTACAATATTGGGACATATTCATATGTTAAATCAGTCTTGCATTCTTGAGACAAGTCCCACTTGGTCATGGTGTATAACCTGTTTTGAATATTTTTGGATTTGGTTTGCTAATATTTTATGAAGGAGTTTTATTCTATTCATGTATAACTTTTTTTTTTTTTTTTTTAAGATTTTATTTTTTAGAGAGCGAGCAAGAGAGAAACAGCATGAGAGGGGAGAGGGTCAGAGGGAGAAGCAGGTTCCCCACTGAGCTGGGAGCCCGATGCGGGACTCCATCCTAGGACCCTGGGATCATGACCCGAGCCAAAGGCAGACGCTCAACCATCTGAACCACCAAGGCGCCCTGTATAGCTTTCTTTTATGATGTCTTTTTCTAGCTTTGGTATCAGGGTAATACCAGCTTCCTCGAGTGAATTGAGAGGTGTTTCTTCTTCCTTTATTTTCTGGAAGAGTTTTTGAAGGATTGATATTATTTCTTCTTTAAATGTGTGGTAGAATTCACCAGTGAAGACACCTGAGCCTGAGCTTTTCTTTAACAGAAGATTTTACATACTGATTCAATTTCTTTTGTTTTCATAGGTTTATTCAGGTTTTCTTTCTTGAATCAGTTTTGGTAATTTGTATCTTCCTATTAATTTTGCCGTTTCATCTAAGTTGTCTACTTTGTTGGCATGAATTTGTCCATAGTACTGTTTTATAATCCTTTTGATTTCTATATCAAGAAGATTTTTGTATCAAGAAGAGATTTCTGTGTCAGTAGTTTTGAGTTCTGTATCATACTGATGTCCCCTTTTTTGTTCCTCATTTTGGTACTTTTGAGTACCTTTTTTTCTTGGTCAGTGTAACTAAATGTCTGTTTTGTTGATCTTTCAAAGAACCAACTTAGGTTCATTGATTGTTTTTTTTTTTTTTATTGATTTCCACTCAGTTTTTATTTACTTACTTCCTTCTGCTTGCTTTCTGTTTCGTTTGCTCCTATGTAGATTTTAGAGTCAGTTTGCCAAATCCCTCTTCCCCAGCAAAGCAAAACAAAAACAAATGCTTTGGGGTTTTTTTATTGGAATTTCTTTAGCTGTATGCATCAGTTTGGAAACAATTGACAGCTTTTTGAGAGTGAGTTCCCCAGTCCATGAATATGTTGTCTATAGCCTTTTGAATGTCTTTTTGTTAAAGTTATCATTTTCCCCAGTGGGCCTACACATTTTTGTTATTTTTTTTTCTTAAATACTTTATAATTTTGGATGTTATTCTCACTCATATTTTTATTTATTTTTATTTTATTTTTTTTAAAGATTTTATTTATTTGACAGAAAGAGGCTGAGAGAGGGAACACAAGCAGAGGGAGTGGCAGAGGGAGAAGCAGGCTCCCCACTGAGCAGGGAGCCTGATGCGGGGCTGCATCCCAGCACCCTGGGACCATGACCTGAGCCGAAGGCAGACGCTTAACGACTGAGCCACCCAGGCGCCTCCTCATTCATATTTTTAAAGTTGATTTTTCTGAATTAGCAACTTTGCTAATTTCTCTGTTAAATTTGATCATCTGAGTAAGTTTTTCTGGATTTTTCTGTAGACATATCATCTGCATATAATGATTTTTATTCCTTGTGCAGTTCTTATTTATTTTTATTTTTCTTGTGTTGTTGACTAAGGCCTTAATAGTACAAGATTTAGAAAATCAACTGTATTGAAGTATACATTACATATAATGCATTCATTTTAAGCTTACAGTTCAGTTACATTAAGTATATTCACACTGTTTTGCATCCAATCTTCAGAACTTTTTTATCTTGCAAAACTGAAACTCTGAACCCATTAAACAGTAACTACCCACTCCCTCCCTCCCCCAAGCCCTTGGCAGCCACCATTCTCCTTTATGTCTCTGTGATTTTGATGACTCCAGGTACCTCATGTAAGTGGAATCCTCGAGTATTTGTCTTTTTGTGACTGGCTTATTTCACTTAACATAATGTCCTCAAGGTTCATTAATGCAGCATGTGTCAGAATGTCCATCCTTTTTCAGACTGAGTAATATTCCATTATATGTATCTACCACATTTTGCTGAACCATACATCTGTTGATGGTTACTTGGGTCGCTTCCATGTTTTAACTATTGTAAATAATGCTGTTATGAACATAATGTACAAATATCTTTTTGAAAATCTCCTTTCAGGACACCTGGGTGGCTCAGTCGGTTGGGTATCTGCCTTCAGTTCAGGTCATGATCTCAGGGTCCTGAGATTGAGTCCTACATCAGGCTCCCTGCTCAGCAGGGAATCCTGCTTCTCCCTCTGCCTGCAGCTCCCCCTGCTTGTGCTCTCTCTCTCAAATAGATAGATAGATAGATAGATAGATAGATAGATAGATAGATAGATAGATAGATAAAATCTTTGAAAATCTCCTTTCAATTTTGGGTTTATACCGGATGTGGAATTGTTGGGCCATGTGATAATTTTGTTCTTAATTTTTTGAGGAACCACCATACTGTTTCCATAGTAGCTGTACCATTTTACATTCTCACCAGAAATACACAGGATTCCAATTTCTCCACATTCTCACCAATACTTGTTACTTTCTTTTTCTTTTTTTATTTGATAGTAGCCATCCTAATGGGTATGAGGTAGTAGGCATCTCATTGTAGTTGTAATTTGCATTTTCCTAATTAGTGATGTTGTGCATCTTTTCATGTGCTTATTGGCCATTTGTATATCATCTTTGGAGAAATTCAAAGACTACTCAAGTCCTTTGCACAATTTTGAATAGGGTTTTTGTTGTTGTTTTAGGGAGTTCTCTGTATATTCTGGATTTTAATCACTTAGGATATATATGCCTTGCAAATATTTTCTCCCATTCTGTAGGTTGCCTTTTCACTCTTGATAGTGTCCTTTGATGTACAAGATTTTAAAATTTTCATGAAATCCAGTTTGTCTTTCTTTTTCTTGGCCTGCCTGGGCCTGTAGTCTCATATTCAAGAAATCACTGCTGAATCCAATGTTGTCAAACTTGTATCCTGTCTTTTTTTCTAAAAGTTTTATAGTTCTATCTCTTAGTTTAAGTCTTTAATTCATTTTGAGTTGATTTTTGTATGCAGTGTTTGGGAAAGGTTCCAACTTCATTCTTTTACACTTGGATATCCAGTTTTGCCAGCCTGTCGTTTCCCCATTGAATGGCTTTGGCACCCTTGTCAAAAATTGATTGTGTATGGGAAGGTTTATTTCTGGGCTCTGTGTTCTATTCCATTGGTCTTATATGTTTGTCTTTATGCCAATACCATACTGTTTGATTACTGTAGCTTTATAGTCAGTTGTGAAATTTAGAAGCGTGAGCCTCAGCTTTGTTCTTTTCAAGATTATTTTGGCTCTTTGGGGCCTATTGAAATTCCATATGAATTTTAGGATAGATATTTGTTTCTGCAAAAAATGTCATTGTGATTTTGATAGTGAATGCATTGAAGTTGTAGATCACTATTGACAACTATATCAAGTCTTTCCAATTCATGAACATGGGATATTTTTCCATTTATTTATGTCTTTATCTTCTTTCAGAAATGTTTTGTAGTTTTCATTGTACAAGTCTTTCACCATCTTGGTTAAGTTGATTCCTAAGAATCTTATTCTTTTTGAGGTATAGTAAATGGAATTATCTTCTTGACTTCCTTTTCAGATTGTTTATTGTTAGTATATAGAAATGCAACTGATTCTTGTGTTGACTTTATATCCTACTGGTTTGTTGAATTCATTAATTCTTTTTTTAAAGATTTTATTTATTTATTAGAGAGAGAGAGCATAAGAGAGGGGAGGGTCAGAGGGAGAAGCAGACTCCCCACTGAGCAGGGAGCCCTATGCGGGACTTGATCCTGGGACTCTGGGATCATGACCTGAGCCTAAGGCAGTTGCCCAACCAACTGAGCCACCCAGGCACCCTTCATTTATTAGTTCTAACAGTATTTTTGTGGAAGCTTTAAGGTTTCTTACGTATAGATCATAGATTCTACATATAGATTAAAGATATATAGGGCGCCTGGGTGGCTCAGTTGGTTAAGCGACTGCCTTCGGCTCAGGTCATGATCCTGGAGTCCTGGGATCGAGTCCCGCATCGGGCTCCCTGCTCGGCGGGGAGTCTGCTTCTCCCTCTGACCCTCCTCCCTCTCATGCTCTCTGTCTCTCATTCTCTCTCTCTCAAATAAATAAATAAAATCTTAAAAAAAAATAAATAAAATAAAATAAAATAAAAGATTATAGATATATAGATGAATGGGTTTTTTTAAAGATTTTATTTATTTATTTGACAGAGAGAGACACAGCGAGAGAGGGAACACAGGCAGGGGGAGTGGGAGAGGGAGAAGCAGGCTTCCCGCGGAGCAGGGAGCCCAGTGCGGGGCTCGAACCCAGGACCCTGGGATCATGACCTGAGCCGAAGGCAGATGCCTAACGACTGAGCCACCCAGGTGCCCCTAGATGAATGTTTTCTTAACATGATAAAATATATTATACCTTAATAAAAAAATGAGCATCATACTTAATGGGGAAACAATGGAGGCATTTCCACTAGAAGAGTTTATGTCCAGCGGGACTGCCTAGTTTCTGAAAGTTGAATAGAATTCCCCTCTGAAAGCATCTGTATCCAGTGCTAGTGTCATTTAAGAATGTCCTTGATGAAACAGTAAAAATTATTAATGTTGAAAAAGAGAAAGACATGTATCATATGACCTCACTGATATGAGGAATTCTTAATCGCAGGAAACAAACTGAGGGTTGTTGGAGTGGGGGATGGGGTGGGAGGGATGGGGTGGCTGGGTGATGGACATTGGGGAGGGTATGTGCTATGGTGAGCGCTGTGAATTGTGTGAGACTGTTGAATCACAGATCTGTACCTCCGAAACAAATAATGCAATATATGTTAAGAAAAAAAAAGAAGAAGAAGGTAGCAGGAGGGGAAGAATGAAGGGAGGGAAATCGGAGGGGTAGACGAACCCTGAGAGATGATGGACTCTGAAAAACAAACTGAGGGTTCTAGAGGGGAGGGAGGTGGGAGGATGGGTTAGCCTGGTGATGGGTATTGAGGAGGGCACATTCTGCATGGAACACTGGGTGTTAGGCACAAACAATGAATCATGGAACACTACATCTAAAACTAATGATGTAATGTATGGGGATTAACATAAGAATAAAAAAAATTATTAATGTTGTTAAACCTTTATTCTTGATATATGTCTTGTCAGTATTATGTATAGCAAAATGGGAAGGTGTATAAAGTATTTCTACGTACTCAATGGTATTCTCAAGGAAAAACATTTGTGTGCTTTTATCTTAATTGCAAGCTAAATTAGCTGTATTTTTTCATGAATACTCAAAAGAACAACTGAGGGGCAAACTTTTTTTCAGATGTGGATGTTTGGCAGGCACTTTTTCAAAAATGAATGAAATGACCCCATTACTTCAAGGAAAATAACTGAAAATATTTGTTACCAATGATAAAATTCTGGCTTTTGAGCAAAATTTATAATTTTGGAACATTTGATCTGTCTCTGCGAGCTTGAAAGTTTTCTTACACTTTTTGGTCAGGTTGGTTGGTGATATTAAGGACTAGTGATATTTTAAATGTGGTGTTTTAAATAATGTATAATGAAACATTTGAAAGGTATGCATAAATTAGTAAGCTAATATTTCCAAATAAATAATGCATGGTGTTACAAAATTATGCATGGGTTAAACATCCATTCAACCTATAATATAGATTACTGGGTTTTAATATAACAGTACAAGAAGTTCCTTCTTGTTTCAGATTTTATATTGCAACTGGAAATTTGGTTGCATTTGTTTTAGTATTTATTTGCCCACCACTTTATTTTTTAGCTTTTTGAATAAGTTTTAGCCTTTCTTCTATGGAGTATATAGTTGGGTTTTGTTCTGTGAGCCAAACATAAAATCCTTTGCTTCTTTTGATAAGTGAATTAAGCCCATTCACATTTATTGAAATGACTGAACATTTGGGTTAGTTTCTTACATTTTGTATTATAGTTACTGTGTAAATTATGTTACATTTGTGTGTTTTCCCTCTATGATGCATTCTTTTTTTGCTCTTTTATAAATTTTGCTTTCTTCATCTCATTTTTATTTTTATTTTTTAAAGATCTTATTTATTTGACAGCGACACAGCAAGAGAGGGAATACAAGCAGGGAGAGTGGGAGAGGGAGAAACAGGCTTCCCGCTGAGCAGGGAGCCCGATGCGGGGCTCAATCCCAGGACTCTGGCACCATGACCTGAGCTGAAGGCAGACGCTTAACGACTGAGCCACCAGGCTCCCCTCTTCATCTCATTTTTATTCTTTTTGTTCTTTTTCCACTTTTATCCAATAAACCTTATTAAGTTTCCATTAAAATCTGTCCTGCCTTGTAATATAGTCTACATTTTTGACATGATCCCCCTTTTTGTATCATTTCTGACTTCAGTCAGCTCTTGTTTCATTACTTGCATTTTTTTGTTCAGTTTTTGTCTTAGTTTTTGAATTTCAGTTGAGGTTGTTTTTTCATATTCCTAAACAGGGATATTTATTTCAGTTTGGATTTTTGTGTTACAGTTTTCTGCTGCTGCATGGTTTTCTTGGGGGGCGAAGGGAGTAGGGGTGGCTAAGTTGGTAATTTGTACTGGCTGATGTGTTTTTGTTGTTTTTTTCCTGTAGTTTTGTATAGATGAAGAATGCTTATGCCTACGCCTGTTCAAGACTGTTGATTTGGAGTGGTTTACAAGAGTCCTCATTTAAAGCGCCCTCTTGTGTCATTATGATGTTGTGCATCTTCTTTAATGGATGGTGCGGAGGGGACAGAATCTAGTGTACAAGTGAGGGAATTAGTCTGCACCAAGATGTTCCAGCCAGTGGAACAAGAGAGGAACATCTATGGCAGAGATGCTGGCTGGTAGGTCAGTGTTGTGCTAGTAAATTGCAGAAGTCTTTTCTGATTGAGTTTTGTCAATAAAATAGGAAGCAAGGTTAGGCTGAGTGAGAATGGATGAAGAGGTGTAGGAGATCGAAGAGAGAAAACTGTTAGGTTTCTCTAAGAAGACGTTGGGATAATAGGTAGATGATGACTATATGGTTAGATCTTTTCATATCATTAAATACATTTGCAACATATTTTTAATGGTTGCTCACAATTTTGTTTTATGTCTTAAATTATGGTTTTGTGATTTTTTTTTTAAACCACTTCCCAGTTTTTTCCAATTTCTTACTATTGTAAATAAAATGGAACAGTCTCTTGCTATGCCATTCCTACACTTGGAGTTCTTAACTTTTTTGTTGTTAAGACATGAGAATGGTTATCTTTCTCATTGGTTCATAAACTGTAGTGAGATTGTACACTTGTGTAAAATGTAAATTTTAAAAGTGTGATGCTATCTTTTAACACAATAGTCAAAGGCAAAATTCTCCAAGCACAAATCATGAGATTCTAAATACGCACTGTTACATAGTGGTACTGATTATTATTAGAACAATACTGTGAGACTGAAACTGTCATCATCATTTTATTGCCGAGAAGAGTAATAGTATCACTGACTTGCTGTATACAGAGTATACCAAAAGTAGCAAATTCTTAGCAAAGTTCTGTTTGAAACTGTGAGTCAGTTACTTTGCTTGTAACCTAATCCTGCTAAAGCAAGAAAGGGAATTGTGTGTACTTCAAGCAAAGGTTTATCAGCCAAGACAATAGTTCCTGGGCCCGTAGCATCAGGAGTCTATGAGCTAAGAGTAAGTCATCTCTTCATGCGCCACTGCTGTCTGCCAGGTTGATTGGCTCACTCCCTGGCAGTGGCTAGGGAGGAGGGCAAGACAATACATTAGAAGCTGCCAGAGGAAGTCACAGAGGAGAGAGGCTGAGTTGATACTTCAGAGAATCCATTACAAAAGTCTTCAATAATTTAATGAAATTGTGCAGTGATTATATAACCTGTAGAATTTCTACTTTGTATCTTTTAAACATCACATACGATTCAAAGGATTTCCAGATCCTGCCGTAGCTCACAATTAGAGAAGGTCAGTTTTATGGCAGACCTGTGTGTAAGCTAACATTGGTCAGCAGTAAGCAAGCACTCATGCAGACTTACCATCCGTGGGCATTGTGCTATTTTATTTAATACTGTTTAACTTTCTTATTTAAGCCACATTCCTCTTTGAGATAGATAATGGGATCAATGGCCTAGAAAAGGGAATAAATAGGAACATTTACTTTCTATTTTTTTTATTTCCATGAACCTTGAAAATACTTATATTTGATCTTCTATGACAGTTTAACAATTTGTTTCCTTATAATGTTACCTCATGTACTGTTCAATACTGATGAGGTCTAAATGTTTACCTGTAAAGTTCATGTATAAGAAAAAAACAATTTTATATTCCAAGGGGCACTACCCATCTCACTTTTAAACTTAGTGACCAAGCAGAGGGGCGCCTGGGAGGCTCATTCGTTAAGCATCTGCCTTCGGCTCAGGTCATGATCCCAGGGTGCTGGGATCGAGCCCCGCATCTCGTTCTCTTTCTCTGTGTCAAATAAATAAAATCTTAAAAAAAAAAAAAAAAAAAAAAAAGACCAAGCAGAGGTTTGAGGGACTGAGAAGTCAGAGAAGTTAAAAAAAACTCTTGCTTTACAACTCTTATTTTGAAGAGGCAGACATATTTGTGTCAGTGAAATCTCTTCTATTAAATCAAGTTGAGAAGAGACCTGTTCTCCCCGAAGTGCCCTTCATACCTAAGGCAGCCATTAGGCTGTGGGTGTCTTATTATCTGGGTTATTATTGCACCCTCCAGCACACTCTCCTGCCTCTATTTTCCACTCTCTGCTCTCCAGTCCACTCTCTTTTCCTCAGTTAGAACCCACTTCCCCATGTCCTGCTTCAGCCCTACCCCACCCCACGTAGTACCCGAATCAAGATCCGTTTGTCCGCTGGGTCTTCGGTGCCCCGCAGTATGGCCACCTCAGCCGTACCATGTTTAGCCCCTGTTGCCTCGTGCTCCTCACTGCTTCTCTTGGTTTCCTCCTGTGAGGGAGATGTCACTGACCCCCTGACGCAGCTCCAGGCAGGTACATGAATACTAAAACCAGAATCAGTCAAAAAAAAATCTGGACCAGAAGAAATTTAAGACCATTGTGGTAGGAAAGTCTGTACATGGATTTCTGCATCATTTGGTCAGAATGGTTATCTTGACTATATTAAATTTATCTCTGATCTTTTTTAGAGCCGAAACAAAATGATGAAGTGGTTATCTATTTAACCTCTCATTATCACAAAGGAGGTGGGATGTAAAACCTCACCTCTCCTAATAATTCATGTAAACAGTTCACATTTATGTGGGTCTACCTCATAAGTGGAATGAACACGGTTTTCATTTCTAAGATTCTATGTGACAGGTTTCATAGAACTTTTTTTGTGGTCAGTTACTAAAAGCCACAAGACAGTGAAACTCAATTTTTTTCAGTTGGTTAGATAATAGAAGTCTTTTGGTGTTTCAACTTGATCTAGTTGTAGAACTTAAGGAATTCAGACCCAGAGATTTAAATGACTTGTCCCTTGTCTTAATAGGCTTCCTGACTTCCAGCACAAGTGTCTCAGTTCATTGACTGGTTTTGCTAAGCATAACCATTGGAGGGTTGCTTTCAAAGATTTCTTCTGAGCTGTTGCGTGTTGAGGTCAAAATACTATGATTTGGTGATCTGGCCTAAGGAATGTGGGGCTCATATTGCCAATTAGAAGCACGAACGCCACATTTGGGGTTTAGGGAGATCAGAATATCTCAGGTTAAGCACCTGCTGAATGCTAGGCTCATACATATGAAATCCTTTTCAGTACCTGTTACAATCCTATAATAGGGATTATTAGAGCAAGAGTAGTTGTTACTATTATTTACAGACAGGGAAACCATGTTTATAAGAAGGCATTATCTGACTTGAGTCTCCACAGCTTATATGCTTAGTTGCATACCATCACATATGTTTTCTCCCTTTCCTAACAGAATTTCAGTTTTGCTTAGGTGTCATTTCCTCCTCCATTATATCATTGTACTTTGTAGATGGTGGGCTCTGGCTTCAATTGAACCCTTAGGGTTGTAACAACAAAGATCTAAAGTTCCCATTGGAGTCTTTTTATAGGGAAACTTCAAAACAAAACAAAACAGTGATGCCTGGGGCCTACTCAGAAATTCTGATTTTCTTTTGGCAGGGGGCAGGGTCCAGGGAGGCCTGGGGTGTGGACCTTAAATTTTTGGTAGCTCCCAGGTCATTCTAAAGCATAGCCGAGGTTGAAAACATCTGGTCTCAACAACTAATGGAAGTGCCATCGTTTGGCAGTAGCTGGTTTAGAACCAGCTCGAAATATGAATCCACGTCCTCGGTATACTTCTGGGAAAGTTAACATCTCTTGAGCCACACAAGGAGGTTAGACATTGTCATGTCTGAATATGACACCGGAACAGATACAGCTGTCTTACGACCTCAAGGGGAGCTAGCTAACCAGCTGCCGGTGACAGAGAAGGAAGCTGGGAAGAAGCTGGATTCTTGAGAACGACTGAGCCATGGAATCCCTCAGCCTTAGGAGATATTAACCTTCACATTTCCTGTTCTACCACATGAGTAATATATTTTCTTTACTCCTTAAGCCCTTTTGATTTGAGTTCCCTGTTACCTGCAGCCAAACGCAAGCTAATAAATGTGAGCCAAGAATCACACCGCCATTCATCTGTCCAAAGCTCATGTTTTTCCCCTGACCACCTTCTTCACTGAAGATAGTGTTCCCCCCAGCACGGAGCAGAGACTGGGAAGGAAGAGATATATTTAAAGGAGAGGAGAAAATTTATATGTTGGGTCTGGAGGGATAAGATGCCCAACTCGCCTCAAAGTGGTATTGATTCCTGTGAAGTTTGCAACACTCCACGTTATTTAAAAATAAAGAAAAAATGTATTTTTAGTTGCTATGTGTCATACTGGGATGTGTTTATTTTCATAGTTAACATCTCTGCAATTGGAATGTATTTTACAGGTGATGGAATATCACATTTTACTCAGCAGGTTTTTTCTTATTGGTGCATAAAAAATGATGGATCTTACTGATAAGTTAGTGACATTTAGATTTGATTGTAATTTTTAAATTGAACTTACGTATGTATATAGTCAAAAGTTTACTGTGAAATAAACTTATGAAATTTATTTTGGATTAATAAATTATGAAAACATAAAAAGGTTTTTTTTTTTTATATGAAAGAGTGGTTCCTTGTCTCCCATCTTCCCCTGCCCTCCTTGTGGTAGGCAGAATTCTAAGATGGCTCCCAAGATTCTTTGCTCCCGGTGTACACAACCTGTTTAACCACTTCCCTCTGTGGGCATTACTGTGTGATGCATTTCACTCCCATGATTATCTTACATTATGTGTCAGAGATGAAGTGGTTTTACTTCTGATATAATTAAGGTCTTAAATCAGTTGGTTTGGAGTTTAATCAAAAGGGAGATGGGCCTAAGCTATAATCACATGAACCCTTAAAAGCAACTGGGTCCTTCCTAAAGCCAAAAATTAGAACAGAGTTTCTCCTACTGGCCTTGAAGAAATAGGCTGCCATGTTGTGAGAGGGCTATGTGTCTAGAGCCGAGAACAACCCTTGAATGATGCGGAAAAGTGAGAACTCAGTCTTAAAACCACAAGTTACTGAAATCTGCCAACCACGTGAATGAATTTGGAACAGGTGTTCGGGCTCATTTCGTATATTCCCACCCCAGCCCTCAAATCAGCCATTTCTCTAAGGAGCTCAGATTCCTTCTAATTGAGAATAGTATTTCTAATTCAAGATGTAGGTGCTGGCTATGCCTACTGCTATTGAGTCTGGTTAGATGAAGACGGGCCCTGAGAACACAGATCAAAAAGTGAAAATCTGAGGGGAATGGGGCTTCTGAGGCGCTCCACATCTGCCCTACCCACTCTGGGGACCACTAGGGTTAGGGTTCTGGTTTTCACAGTTACTGTAGTTGTGGGGCTGGGGAGAGCAGAATGAGATCAGGGCAAGTCATTGCCGCAAGGCATTTTACCAAGATTCAGCTGTTTTTCTTGAGTAAATTCTCTTGTAAGCCTTTAATTTCCAGAATTCTGAAAAAATTGGTTTTGACTGTTTTTGCCATTTCTCGCATGCCTTTTATGGAGTGGTGGATTTTCAGAGATCCTTAGTCTGCCGTTCCGGAAGTAGAAATCCTGGTTCACTTTTGAGTATTGTTTGACATCATAATACCTTCTTTCCCCCCCTCCTGTCTGCACTTTAGAGATACTTATTTGTGACTGGTATGAAGACTGAACGTGTGCCAGCTTCTAGTCCTTTTATTTCAGAATTCCCCCTTTCCTGCCTTGCCATCCAGGGACTCCTCTCTCTGGCAGGATGCTCCTTGTTCCTGAGCATTTAGGACCTTCATTCCTGTTCCAAATTTTTAACTACCTTTTTTGGAGTTCCACAGAAGTGGTCTTATTTACCAATTCACATAAGTCTTAGATAAATACAAGTTTTATATCCCAGCTGTGTCCTATGCAAAAATACTTCAAATTTGTTTGCCTGCATGTGTTGCTTGGCAGGTATATTTGTTACATAATAATATAAACTAGACTTTAATCTTGGACTTCCTGAACAAATTTGTGATTCATCCCCATATCTGCTGACACACCAGCTCTTTGCAGCTTTCTGTATGCCCGCGGATTGCAAGCCAATTTAAACTTCCTCGCGTAGCTGAACTCTGTTAGGTGAACCCGGAATCAACAGAAATGCTCCTTATTTCAGCCAAATGCACATTAAACAGTCATTTCAGTCCATGAAGAGGGAAAACCTGGTCCCCGTGAATTCCTGTTTGTCTCAGAGGCTGAAAGACTGTCCTTGTGCAGCTGTGAAGGGTTCTATGTTCTCCCCAAGCTGGGGAGATGATGTGCGCGGCCCCTCAGGAAACAGAAACCTGCCCAGCCTCCCTTGGCCCCTGCCACTCAGCCTGCCAAGCTGCCGGGCTGTGTTCTTTGGGATGCGCCTCTAGCTAAATCAGTACTAAGGGGAAAAAAAGAGAGAAAAGAATCACCCTGACTTTTTAAATGAGATAAGCAGGGCCTCCCCACCCCTCTGGGTTCCACAAGGCAAGACAGAGAAGAGGGCGCCCTGGAACCAAAGGGGAGACACTCCTGGTGCCCATGGCCTTTGTTTTGTTAAATCTGAGCGGGAATACCGTAGCTGTACCGCGCATGGTGTGGGAGCTGCATAAAGGATTGTAACACGGGCCTCCTGGGCCCACCTCCGAACAGCAGGCCTTTTTCCGCCCCCAGGTCCAATCGCAGGACTGGAAAATAGGGGTTTAGGACCTCAGTCATGCCTGCATGTGTCATTCTCCTCTTGGCCAGCTTTCCTCTGAGGCCTGGCCCACATCTCTGTCGTCAGGGGACAGCTTTAGTGAACGCCAGGCATGGCGCCCTTCATCCCCGACCCTCTGCTGGGCTCAGCGGTCCATGCACTCCTTGTCTTAAATGGTCCTCCCTGATACTCCGGAAGCAACAGAGGGGCATTCAATGTCTCTGTCTTGTTCAAGGCTGTATTCCCTGCAAGGATCAGGCACGTAGAAGACCCTCTCTCGGTCTTCATTAAATCATTACCAAAATTTCTTTTTTAGAGAGAGCATGCGAGCAGGGGCTGAACTGTCCTGGGTACGTATAAGGGAGGCTGGGCTAAGCTGTGAACGTTCTGTAGGTTAGGTGTATTAGGTGCATTTTCAACTCACGATATTTCCAACTTTTAATGGGCTTTAGGGACATGACCCCATCATAATTCAAGGAAGATCTGTATGTGACATTCACGTGCACATGTGAGGGGCCTTCGAGGCTTTGCAGTTCCTCCTGAGCCACCCAGCCTGCCTTCTCATGTCCAGACTCAGGACTTGTCCCCAACCACCTAGTACACACTCAGAGTTGAGCTCCACATGCTGGTGGATCCAGAGACCATGGTAGAGACCACTGGTTGCTCGAGTTGGGAGTTGATGCCCATCAGTCAGAGACACCCCCCCGGGACCCACTTAGAGTCAACAACGACAGGTTTATTATTTGCTGTAGCGAGGGAGAGGTTGCATTTCAGGGGCTGGGGGCCATCTCAACAGGAGGGAGTTCGGGAAAGGTAATGCGAGTTCTTGAGACTAGAGTGAGTCATGGGATGGTCTTGGCAGGGATGGGTCAGATTTTGTCAACTAGAGACCTGCTGGGAGAGTCGGCAGTCTCGTCTGTGAGTGAGCAAGAGTTAGGGGTTTACACGGGGACGCTTTGCGACATGCAGGCCCTGCAGGGATGCAGTTTGTGGGGTGTGTGAGGCCTATAGCGCCGCGTTTTGTCAAGTCGTGGTTTCTGTTTCGGTTCCCTGGTTCTGAAGCACAGCCTGGCTGCTAGCAGAGCACTCCTTCACTCTCTATCAAGGGGAGAGTGTGGCAAACGCTATGAAAGGGGAATGCTAGGCAGTGGCCTCCTGGCCACCGCGTCCCCCGCCAGCTGTGTGCGGGAGGGCCCAGCCTGGCCTCGGAGGAGTTTCTGTGGAATTCCCATCCGTGTGTGTTTTGCCTCACGTTTGATCTAGATTATAAATCGTATCTTCTGTTTGGATAAGAGGAAAAGGGGGGCGCCTGGGTGGCTCAGTCGGTTAAGCAGCCAACTCTTGATTCGGCCCAGGGCCTGATCTCAGGGTCCTGGGATTGAGCCCCGCATTGGGCTCCGCGCTCAGCGGGGAGTCTGCTTGAGATTTTCTCTCTCTCTCTCTCTGAATAAATAAAATCTTTAAAAAAAAAAAAAAGAGGAAAAGGAAATGCAGGCTGTGCGTTCTGGGTCTCAGGGCACAAGTTGACTGTAATCAAGTCCTCCCCTTGCTCTCTAATGTCACTTGAGGTTAATGAAAGCAGCGACTCTCGCAGGAGTGCTCGTTCACGGGCAAGCCCCAGAGGGAGGGGGCTCCCACAGCTGTGCTGGTTGAGTAAGAGCCGCACCCCTTCTGCTGTGGGAATCCTGCTGGGGAGGGGGGAGGGGCAGACCCTGAGGGGAGAATGGCTTTGATTTTGTTTCCAGTCCTCTAGGCTAATCCAGGGTTAGGATTAAGAGTCCAAATTCCTTCCTTATCCCTGGAGTCAATGACTGTCTTTATGAAATATGCTGATTGAGCCCTTTGTTTCGGCTGGTACTGCGGGAAGAAGTAGAATTATATCATTACTAGTTATAACAGGGGCCAATTTCTCTTTTCGAAAAAAAAGGACACAATGTTGGAAAATCAGCCTCCGGAATGTCCCCAATGTGACTTTGTACTTCTTGCAAATGGCCTTCTTCTGGGACTTCAGCAGCAGCTGCACTAATAAAGTGATCATCTTTGTCACTCTGCAGCGAGCCAAGATCACTGACAAAGACACGGAGGGCTGGGCCAGGATGTGGACGTCTTCTGAAGAGAAGTATGTGCTTGGCGGGTAGTGGCTGTCCACGTTGCCCGGGATTCCCCGGGTTGGGGATAACCTCTCCCCCAGCAGGTGAGATGGTTGACCCTCAGCAGCTGTTCTGGAAGGCAGATCTGGGATCCAAGGTATATTTGTTCCCTAGGGATGCTGTAACAGAGCACCACAAACTGGGGGCCTTAAAACAACAGAAATGTATTCTTTCACAGTTCTGGAAGCTACAAGTCTGAAATCAAGGTGTGGGCAGGGCCACACGCCCTCTGAAGGCTCTAAGGCATGACCTTGCCTTGCCGCTTCCTAGCTTCTGGTGGTAACTGGCAATCCTTGGCATTTTATTTATTTTATTTGAGAGAGAGCAAGAGAGAGCATGAGTAGGGGGAGAGATAGAGGCAGATAGAGAGGGAGAGGCAGACTTCCCTGCCCAGCAGGGAGCCCGACTCCAGGACCCCAGGACCATGACCTGAGCCGAAGGCAGCCACTTAACTGACTAAGCCACCCAGGCGCCCCTCCTTGGCATTTCTTAGCTGTGACTGTGTAAATCGAACCTCTGCCTCTGTCTTCTCTCCCTGTATTTGTGTCTATGGCTGTTTTCTCTTCTTATAAGGATACTAATCATTGGCTTAAGGCCCACCATCATTTTCATTTAACTGCTTGCATCTGTGAAAACCCTGTTTACAAGCAAGGTCACATGCACAGGTACCAGGTGTTAGGATTGAACAGATCTTTTCAGGAGGACACAATTCAACCAACAACGCAAAGCCTGCTCTGCTCGAAGGCAAGAGGTTGGGGTAGAGCTGGGGTTTGGCTTTTCTGACCTCCTAATACTCTTCCATGGTGCTGGGAAGCCCACCTCAACCTTTGAGACCTACAATTCTAGCCCAGTTTTGCAATTTAAGGTATCAGTCATGTGCCCATCTATTTGTTTGTTGTAAAGCAGGTAGAAGGAGTTGAATTTATTCCTTTCCTCCGTCTAAAGCATAATCTCATCATCAGCGATGGAGGGATTCTTTCTCATTTATTTTTTTCCCCTTTCTGTGCTGAACCAGTCAGGCTAGTTATGCTGGGGTAACAAACAATCCTAAAATCTCCACGGCTTAAAACTACAAGGACAATATGACGCGCATGCTGTTCATGTTGGGGGTCAGCAGTTCACTGCATCACTCAAGCACCTGAGCTGAAAGGACAGCCTCCACCTGAGTGGGGCCAGCCGCCATGCTGGAGGACTTGGGGGTTCCACTGGTACAGCCCAGTCCTTGGCCCTGAAGAGATGTGCACCACCTCTTAGCCAGGACTGGTCCCACCCCAACCACGGGGGACAGAAGTGCAGGCCTACCGTGGTCCTAGAGGTGGGAGAATAGGAAAGATCTCACCAAATTCACAGTGTCTGCCAGGAACGCCATTTCTCTATTTTGTGGCTTGTCCATCACCTTGTTCACAGGTTTCCCATTAAGAATTTCCATCTACAGGAGGCCCTCACTCCTGTTTTTCTTCCTATTCCTCTAATATTCCCTTCCCAAGCTATTGTCTCAGGGCCCTGCTCTTCACAAGCTGAATTAAAGCCAGGTTGTTTATGGCAGCGATGGGTGGTCCCTCTTACTATATTCACACAGGACCTCATGATTTCAGGTTCTTCGGTCGTCAGTTGATGGACAAGTATTGAGCATCTTCTGTGAGCAGGCAGATGCTGGGGCCACATCAGTGGGTGTGCAGACGAGATGCCTGCTCTCGAGCTGGGAGTCAGGCTGGTTAGATCCAGGCTGTATTGGGCTACAAACAACAAGGACTCCCATCTCCAGCCCACTGACACCACAACCACAGTATCTCATATAACAGGAAGTCCAGAGGTGGGAAAGGTTCAGGTGTATTTAACCGGGACCCCAGCTCCATTTCCCTTGGCTCTGCTTTTAGCCAGGAAGCTTTTCCCTTCTACTCTCTTCTCTTGTTGTCAAAAAAAAAAAAAAAAAAAAAAAGGCTTCCAGCAGAACTGTGATGACATATTTCCTCCCATTCAGTGGAGAAGAGACCTTTCCAACCATATTGTAAGAAAGCCCTTCCCTTCTCTCTGCCTGGGACAATTCCTGGATATATAGCACTCACCCGGGCAATGCCCTGCAGGGCTGGCTCCAGTCTGGGTCTCTGACATTCATCAGCCGAGGATGACGCACTATGTTGCCTTGGGGCCTGGAAGGTGGGAGGTGCAGTGGTCCCCTTCCCCTAAGACAGGCTGAAATAAGGAGTGTATTTGTTGGCCAGGGCTGCCATAACAGACTCCTGAAGACCGGGTGATGTAACAACAAAACGATTTCCTCACAATTCTGGGGACTAGAAGTCTGAGGTCAAGGTGTCAGCAAGGTTGATTTCTTTTGAGCCCTCGCTCCTTGACTTGTGGATGTCTGTCTTCTCCTCCCTCTGTCCTCATATGGTCTTCCCTCTGTGTGTAGCTCTTTCCTAATCTCTTTTTATTTTTTAAAAAAGATTTATTTATTTTTGTGAGAGAGCACACAAGCGTAGGAGCAGGGGTGGGGCAGAGGGAGAGGGAGAAGCAGGGAGCCTGATGTGGGATTTGATCCTAGGACCCTGGGATCATGACCTAAGCCGAAGGTGGATGTTTAACTAACTGAGCTAACCAGGCGCCCCTAATGACCTCATTTTAACTGAATTACCTCTTTAAAGACCCTGTCTCCAAATACAGTCACATTCTGAGGTACTAGGGATTAGGACTTCCTTTTGTTGTTAGGAATTTTGGAGGGGGGTGGGGACAGAGTTCAGCCCACAACAACGAGGGAAGGTGGTCTGAACAAACAGGCTTCTTTTCGGAAGGTGGAAAAGGAAAATGGATACTGGTTGGGCAGCCAACATTGTCTGTGCTATGGGGAGAGACAGAAAAAAAAAAACAGGTAACAAATACAATGATTTCAGATAGTGGAAAATGCTTTGAAAGCAAATGCAGCAGAGTAAGGCAATCAAGGGGGACTGCAGAGGGTGAGCAGCGTTGGCAAGGGTGGCTGGGACGGCCTCTCTGAGGAGGGGAGGTTTGAGCTACACCAAGTGGAAGGCTGAGCCAGGAGCACGGCAGGGAGGAAGCAGCAAGTCCAAAAGCCCCCAGGCAGGAATGAGCTTGGCAGAGTCAGGGGCAGAGAGGACGCCAGTGCGTTTAGGAGCATCATGAGCAGTGGTCCAGGAGGTCGGCAGGGGCCAGACCACTCAGGACTTTCGGGATTTGGGGTCACATTCTAAGATCCAGCTGCCTCTGGGGAGACATCGCGATTATGATTGAAATTGGAGTGTGTTGAATTTCCACATGGCCACATAACCACAGAGATGCATCTGTCCTGTGGGCAGACTCCAAACCACCTAAACCCAGCACTGGAGTGAGAAAGAGCCCCCAGAGGGCGGTGTTCTCATCGCCAGCATTCAAGACCTGGTCCGCAACCAAGTCTGCCACCCCCTACTGGTCAAAGGCGGGAATGAAGGAACCTGTACCTGAACCTTACTCACCAGAGGGAGGATTGGGCGAGGGGCCAGGGACAAACTCTTCCTGGGATGGCACTTGGTGCCCTGGGTGGGGAGGACGGATGCGTCCAAGAAGCAGAGATCTTTGTCTTCAGAAACATGTCTGACAACTCAGCCAACTAGAAAGGGGAGGGAGGCGAGCCATTGTACCAGGGTCCCTGTGTGCCTGTTGTGAACCCTGGCGTAAGCAAGGTAGACATGCCACAGAGTTTTCCCCCTAAAAAGTGTATCTAAAGAGCTTCCTGGAGATAAAGAACTAGATTGCTAAAATCTAATTTTTCATTTGAAGGTGGTCAGATTCAGAAAATTCTTCTAGCCCAAACTCGCTTTTCACCAAGTCATACACTCTCGTTTGTAAGTTAGCAGACATTTCCGTGGCTTTGCCAGCACTGGATTTTGTCGGGGATCCTCCTTGTGAGAGTGAGTATGGCAGGCTGTGGCCTGCATTTCCCACTGGAGTTCCTCTACCAAGAACCATTTTAAGGGCCTCCTTCTCCACCAGCTGGTCCTGGCCCTTCTAGTGGTCTCCTTCCCTCCACCTCTGCCCTTGGAGAGCTTGCAGCACCATGCACATTGGACTTTAACTCTTTCTACAGTCGTCAAAGTTACCCCCTTGTGATAGAAGTGAAGATCTTATCTCCCAATGTAAGTGTAAGTCCTGTCTTAGGCAGGGATCACCTGTTTGAAAAGGACACCCAAAAGAGGTTGAGCAAAGGAGGATGGAAAGGACACAGGGCTATTGGATAAAACCCACAGGCTGGAAGCCAGATTTCATGAGGCACCAGAACCCAAAACAGAAAACTAGAAATGGCAGTTTTAAAACATGGCCCTAAAATCCTTTAACACTTCTCAATTCAGCTCAAGTTGACTCCATGAGAACTCATTGGTCCATGTCCACTTCCCTTGACTCAGGGGCTGCCTGTGACTACTTCAACCAACGGTGTGGCAGAGGTGACCCCATGTGACTTCCGAGGCTGGGTCACAAAAGCCATGCAAATCTCGTTTTCTGGAACACGCACCCCAGGAATCCTGAGCCACCGTGTCAGAAGTCTGATTATCCTAAAGCCACCACGTTCTGAGAAAGCTGAGCCACATGAGCCCAAGGATGGCTGTTCTGGTCATCAGTCCCCATCTTCATGTTTCCCGGTCTAGGTCAGACATGCCAGGGAGTGAATGACCCTCGGGTCACTCCAGCCCTGGCCCTGGAGTCTTCCTAGCAGAGGGAGGTACAGACATTGCGGAGCAAATACAGACCATCCCCCTATGCTCTGTCTGAATTCCTGACCCGCAGAATCCATGAGCATATACTATAATGGGATATTTCATACAGCAGTAATAACCAGAACACAAAATTAGGCTCCCTCTGCAAGTCCCCATGGTCTCTTGTTTCCTCTCATTCCATGTCAGCATCATTGTTCTCTCTCTGTGTAGATGCCTGTCCTTTGTGCCCATAAGCCAATGTGGTCATCCTAGGCCTTGCTTTACATCACTCCTTCATTCGAACACTCGAGATGCCAGGTCATCATTACAAACACGGAGAGGTGGGACCTCACTGTTACCATACACGATTACAGTGTTTGCAACATCCCGGCTCCCTCGGTGACCTGTGTGGATTTGTGTGTGCATTTCCTCTACGCTGACCCCCTCTCAGGCTGCTTTTATTTTCATAGCACTCACCCCTTTTTGAGATTACGTATTTTCTTGTTTTCGTGTGTATTATCCTCTCACTTGCTGACACATAAGCTCCAAAAGGTCAGGATCTCCATCAATCTTATCAACTATTGTGTCCTAGGCAACTAAAACAGTGCCTACAACAGAGTAGACATTCAGGAATATTTATGCAGCTTATAAACACCCAGAGATTTTCACATGTATGAGATAAAAGTCACGACGGTTCACCTTTCAGCCCTGGAGGGTGAGCGTGGTAAAAGCTGAGGCAGTGGCTGGTGGCAAGTGACCCATTCTGGTCTGACTTTTTTTTTTTTTCTTAAAGATCTTATTTATTTATTTGAGAGAGAGAGAATGAGAGAGAGCACATGAGAGGGGGGAGGGTCAGAGGGAGAAGCAGACTCCCCGCTGAGCAGGGAGCCTGATGCGGGACTCGATCCAGGGACTCCAGGATCATGACCTGAGCCGAAGGCAGTCACTTAACCAACTGAGCCACCCAGGCGCCCTGGTCTGGCTTCTTCATGTCTGTCCGTGGGGCACACCCTAGATTCCCAGTAAACCCATCAAGTTTCCTGTGACTCTGCAGTGATATTTTGTCCTAGGCTTATTTTCCTTTTTGTTTGCTAGTGTTGGAGATCTACATTAAAAAAAATACGACTTTTAAAAGTTATCCAAAAACTTAGCTAACTTTCCATCTCTCATGAGTCAGTGATCCGCTTGGCTGGTCTCTCATCTCTTCCTGGTAGCTGTTGACAGCTAGGAGTCCAGGACAGGCAGGGGGGCTAGTTGTGGAACAACCCTACATTCAGGCCTCTCTGTCTTTCCAAAGGAGGGTCTGGTGGGTGCACAGATGTGAGAACTAGGGACACCACTGGGGCCTTCTTTGATTCAGGAGTAGGAACTCCCATACACTGTTGCAGATAGAAAGCAGTGTAAGCCTTAAGGAGGAAAAAATTGACCTCCGAGAGACAAAGGCGAAAATACAAAAAGACAAATGCATATTGCTGCAATACTTTTAATAGCAAAGGATTGGAAACAACCCAAATGTCAATCAGGGGTGACTGGTTGAATAAACAATGGTATGTATGACCTCATAATGGAGTATTTAATAGGAAAACATTCTATCCGGTTCTATGAAATGATATTCAATACATTGTTACAGGAAAAAAAAGCAAGACCAAGGAAAGTGTGTATATATATATATACACACACATATATATATATACACACACATATATTTAATGGAAGGGTGAAATGGAAAAAAATTTATCTAAGGCAGAAGGAGGAAACAGGTGGAGGGGACTGGGTCAGAATACAGATTTCTCTGAATGGAGCTCGTTTCGTGGAGTTGACTTTGGAGCCATGTACATAGTTTACGTAATTATAAAAAAATTGAAATGAAAAAAGCAATCTCCAAAAATTTAAGCAAAATAAAGTGAATAACCATAACCCTGATTCAAGTTTGGAACATAACCACTATTCCAAGTTTATTTTAAAATGGTAATTTGACTGAACATCCCTAATGGCAAAAACCATAAGGACAAAAAGAATTGCAAAAGAAAATTTTAACTGTTTTCAGTAATTATATTTTATGATAGTTTGGGCATGGTTATTCTCAGGATTGAAAACAGTATGTAATTATTTTGGTGATCTTGAGAAAGAGGTTTTTGGAACGAGTAAAAGAGCAGATGTAAAATCAGTAAGGTTACATTTAAAACCCTGTAGTCCTGAGTTGAATTGGAAGTACCATTATAAACTCATGTAGTTAAAAAAAACACCCCAAAACTCATAGTACATATTTCCTAGTTCTGTCCACTAACACCAAGAAACAGTGACCAAACCACTACCAATGAGCACTCTTAGCACCCAGATTTTGGTCTCTAATTATTATTCTCCACTAAGAGGAACAGGGATCCTCGGGAATCACTGGGTAACTTCAGGGCTGGGTCATAAAATACACAAGATGAGCTTGAAACATCTTGTCATACAAGATAACTACGAAATATCAAAGACCACTAGGGTCATGTCAAAAGGAATCAGCCAACTTAACGCAGTTCCCAAGAGCCAAAGATAGGTTAATCTGAGTAACAGTAAAAGATAACAACTGCAAGGCACTGAAACACACATGAAATATGTTTAAATCATGAGTTCATTATGTACTCAAAGAAAAGAAAACAGGTCTTACTGGACAGCTTGGAAAGATTCCAGAAAACTACCTTGGAAACTGAGGAAGGGGAAAAAGTCAAGAATTTATACTCTACAAACCAATCCTCAGGGTAACCAAAAGAATAACTGATAGAAGTAAGTTTCTCTTTATAAAGTGTGCCAGCTAACAAACAAAGAAGAAACAACAGCACTGGAATATCATCTGCAACCACTAAAGAAGTTATGGGTCTAGCAATAATCATGAATGGCTGCCCCCATCAGAAGAGAGGCAACTAGAGATCATATGGCTCCCACCAGAAGTACCAGAAGACTCCAACTCTCTCGATACAACTACTAATATATAAGAAATAGAACAGAGGAACATATGAAAAGACACTGCAGAGATGTACCCGGGAAGAGCCAGGCAGGCTGTGAGAAATTCTACAGGACACACCACCCAGTACTGACTTCTAACAGGCCTCTAGGTGATTCCAGCATGTGCTAACAGCTGAGAGCCGATGCCACATTTGAAGGAGACTCAAGAGGCATGTCCATGAATTACAGAGCATGGACCTAACTCAAACAAAGACTCCTGAGCCACTCAGAAGTTTGAACAATGACTGAATAGTTGAAGGTATTAAGGAATTATTGCTAATTTTTTAAGTGTGATTGGTATGGAGGTTAAGCTTTTTCAGAAGTCCTTGTGTTGAAATATTTACTGATGAGATGATACGATGTCCAGGATCTGCTTCAGAATCATCATGGGGGGGGGGGGTGAGAGAAGAGGTGGGGGAAGGTTGGCTGTGTGTTAATTGTTGAAGCTGGTGGTTTGGACGTGGGGTTCACCATGCCGTTCTACTTCTGTACATGTTTGCAACTATGCATGGTAACAAGTTTTACAAGGCCCCACCAATGATAGGAAGCTCTCTTACCTGAAAGGGGTGCAACTCCTAGCTAGGAGAGAGTGCAGAGATAAGGTATTGCCCAGGGAGGAAGGGCCCAGGTATCATCCACAAGAGGGGGTCCCAAGCCACCAGGCATTCATATACTGGTGCTACGGGGATGGGGCTGGATGTGGGATTTCATAAATGGGAAGCAGCTTTGATGATGAGAGGTCTTGGTGATGTAAACCACTGGCTTAGGCTGGGCTTGTGTGGCATCCCAGTCATCATCATACACCAGTCTAGGTGGGGCACGTACTCTGTAGCTCCCCAAGTCACTCCTTGCCTGCTGGGAGGTGAGAGGCTTGCCCCTTGGAACCAGTCCTGCTCCCGGCAGGAAGGAGGAGTGCATCGCTATGACACTGTACTTTCAGGGTCATGGCCATGCCCTTGGACTGCCCTCCCTGGCGTTCTGCACAGGGGACTGGATGGCATGCAGGTTTCTAACCCGAGTCACAGCACCATTTGAAAATGCAAGGCTGTGGCTAATAGTTTGAATACAATCTTGTAACAACCCACTAAGACAGATTTGCAGACCCTCGTTCTGCTGTTGGAGAGACTGCCGCTGAGCCAGGGGAGAAGAAACATGTCAAAACCAGCTCTTGACTGTGTCTCACTCTTTGACAAAATAAGACAAGAATAGGTTTTTCCTAGAAACCATCTTGGTATATGGCTTGATCACTAAACGGGCAACACACTTCCTCTGGCCCCACCTCAAACCAAGGCAAACACAAGGAATTTAAAAGTAAAATGTCTGATGAAATCGCGCCTAAATTAGCATGTATTTGGATACTGAAGTCTCCTCCCAGTTCAGCTGGCTCTTAAGTTTTAACGTGAACGGTCTCCAGCACCCCACCCCATGCCCCAGCCAGCGCTTGCCTTCTTCAGTCACCGGGAGGGCACTGTCCTTTAGCTCCTACATCAGGAGTAGGAGGCCCTGGAATCAATGTAAATTCAAGCATTTTCTTAAGCTCGCCACAGCCAGATGTGGCCTTACCAATCTCCCATTTGGCCAAGCCAAGTTTCTATTGGTGGCATAATCCCAAGGTCACCTCCATGGTTTCTTTCTTGTGCATTTAACCCAGTGGGTCCAGCCTTGATCGGAAGAGAGCCAGGTATCCCTTCCTAGAAGGCACTGGGCTAACTCATGTGCAGGTACAGGCCAGGTGGGCGTGGAGGAGCAACAGACTTTATTTCTTCAGTTTCAAGACCAGGTTACGTTCTGAGATACGATTTCTCAAAGGGGAATTCATTCAGGCAGAACTTAGGCTTTAATGTTGGTTCCTTGGTCTAGAAGAATCTGCGTGGGGGTTCCAGGCCCTGCCGTGGCTTTCTGATGAGAAGGCTGGCAGGCATGTCACAGAAGGGAATGCAGACAAGAACACGGTGCCGGGCTGTGGCAGGAGACCCACTCTCTATGCCACATAAGCAGGGCATGATTGGCTCTCAGCATGCTAGAACATAACAAGGCTTGACTATAACCATACAGAGGACTGACAATAAGCTTTTCCCTCCCCAGCTGGTTCACACTCACAATGCCATTCAGTCAGCATTTTGAAAAACTGCCCATTTCCCTGTAAAGACTTGAGAAAGTGCATAATCTACGGGAAGAGCTTAAAGCAGGAAAAAAAAACCCAAAAAGCAACATGATGTCAACAGTCTGGGTCCTGTAGCTGCCCTTCTCTGCCACTCCCCAGAAGAGTGTGCGGCATTGCCCTAGAAACCTGGGGGCACGGGCAGGTGGGCAGGTGGGCAAGGACAAGGCAGGCTGGGGAGAGAGAACTGTCGCAGTCAAGGCCCACAGCCCGATCTCTGAGGAAGCTAAATGAGCCCAGATCTCCACTCCACAGTGACCCCCCACCCCCCGGCTGCCTTAGAAGTCATAAGGGGACACAAAGATGGTGACCTTGGACACGTGGTTGGCTTGGAAGGAGCGGTCCAGGTATTCTGACATGTCGACATCCACCTCTAGCGTCTGAGGCCCCTCCAGGGTCTGGACGAGGATCAGCTCCCCTGTCTGCCGGTCGGAGCGCTGCATCACAAAGTGGCCCCGGCTGTTGCCACCCACGATCCCAAAGCGCAGGCTGTTGGGTCCAGTTCGGCCTGGGGCTGAGGCTGTGGCCATGCGGAAGAGCGTGATGGGCGTCTTCAGGTTGGAAGGCAGGGAAAGGTAATGGAAGGAGATGGTCTTGGGCAAGTGGCGGCAGGGTCGGCTGTCCATGGGGCAGGGGTTTCGCTCACACTGGCTGGAACAGAGAGGCAAAAATGGACGGAGTCAGCCTTGGGGAGACTCGCGAGGGACTGCTCTGACCTGGCTTGTCTGCCCCCCTGCCTTCCTGCAGAGGCCTCCAGAGTGCCCTTTCCCAGCCACCAGTCCCCCAGCACAGAGGCTCAGAACTGCAGGTGAGGGTGGCGGATGGCAGGTGTGGCCAGGGAAGAGGTGCTCCCCTGACCCGTTTGTATATGTACGCACGTATACGTACATTTATACATGCTGTTACTAGAGTTTTTACAGACAAATAAAGCCAGGAAGATAAACCAGGTGCCCCTTCTGCCCATGCCAGGACCTCTCTCCGTAATGGTGGGACCCCAGCAGGTAGCTGGCGAGACCCTGGAATGCGGTGCTCAGCACGAGGTGAACTTTGCAACACCCCACGTTTATTCTTAAAGAGGAAACCCTGTCTTTCTTAACCATTTGGAATCAGGATCTTGTGGAAGTGCTTCTGATATTTCTCTACCTTATCTGACACACAGATACAATTTAGCATATTTCATGACTCACATAATCACAGTTATGTAGGTTGAATATTGCATCTGGCTAATAATCAGGCATGTCCCCAGAGGCTATGCCATACAGTCCCTTCACTGAGTGACTTCGGAGGAAGATCCTGGTGCCTTCGGTCTCAGTAAATAACTGCCCCTCTTGAGTGCCAACTGACTTTCTTGATGCTTCTACTCTGCTATAGCCCAAAAAAGCAATTCAGGTATATGAGCTTGTGAAGTTAATTCATTCTAAAGACAATGCTAAGATGCTTGTGATCTCTTTTTCAGAAGAAAGTACATGTGCTTTGTGATAGTTGTCGTTATTCTCCTGAAAGGCCTGTCTCCCACCTTTTGAAAACAACAACAACAACAAACCATTAGGTGCTGAGGTTACCGGAAATCAAACCTCCTAAACCAGTGGAAAAGTCTATCAATATAATGCAAAGTGTACGGGCCATGCCACGTGACTGGAACCGACCAGTTATTAGCCATGTGAACATGACAAAATGATCCTCTCCCAAATCTGTAATATGTACCTGCCTCCTGGTAACGTCACCACGGTGGTCTTCCCTCCACAGTGTCGCCCCACCCCCACAGTGCTGCACCAGCGTGACTATAATCCCATCATCCTCCAGGTCAGCAGGGGAACACTGGGAACATTAACTCCTCTCAGGGCAAACTGGGTTCCTACTGCACATAGCAGCAAGCAGTGAATTAAATGCGACCACCGGGGGCGCCTGGGTGGCTCAGTTGGTTAAGCGACTGCCTTCGGCTCAGGTCATGATCCTGGAGTCCCTGGATCGAGTCCCACGTCCGGCTCCCTGCTTGGCAGGGAGTCTGCTTCTCCCTCTGACCCTCCCCCCTCTCATGCTGTCTCTCTATCTCATTCTCTCTCAAATAAATAAATAAAATCTTTAAAAATATAAATAAATAAATAAATAAATAAATAAATAAATAAATACGACCACCAAAGGGAGATGGAAGCTCAGAGAAGCCAGACTCCCAGCTCCCTGCCTTCCATCTTTCCTTGGATCTAACTGTATCTTCTCCTAAGCACCTGTGAATCTGGCCCAGCCCCCCCTGGGAGGCCTGGGTGAGGGACGTGGGCGCCCGGCCTGGGTGCCCTGGCTATACTCACAACGGAGAGGTCTTCACGTAGCTCACGTTGCCGCTGCCCTCGGGGCACTCCGGGCTGACGCACTGGAAGCCTCCCCCGGTGTTGATGCACATGGTCCCCTGGGGACACATGAGTTGCGGGCTCACACACTCATCGACATCTGAAATAAGGGACACCCAGGGAGAGTGAAGATCACCCGACGTCCCTTCTGTCACAGAACCACATGAAAAACCCGGACAGGCGCTGGAATGTGGTGAGCTTCCTAAATACCCCGTACTTATTTTTCAAACGGGAAACCCTGTCATCCTTCACTATTTGAAATCCAGACCTTGTGGAAGTGCTGCAGAACCCCGCTGGGGAGCTGCCCTCCCCGGAATCCCGTCCTCCCGCAGGGTAGACAGGTTAGAGAGGTGCCAGAAGCACAGGAGTGTGACCGGTCCCGGGTCACGACGCTTCTCTGAGATCTGCCTCCTCCTCAGCCTAAGGGCCTGGAGTTTCCCCTCAATGGCTATTTATCAGGCCCTTTAAGAGTCAAGTCTTCCAGAAAGCCTTTCTCCTCAGCCTCACCCCACCCCAAATGCAGATGTCCTCACTCTCCTTTGTATGAAGTCTCTGCTGCTGCCTTCCCCCCAGCTGGAGGCTGTTCCTTCCCAATCTGCACAGTCCTACCTGAGCCTTCTTGAATACTTCTGGGATGGAGGGAGGGGGGAGGGGGGGAGGGATGGATGGTTGGTTGGAGGGATTGATGGATGGATAGAGGGATGGATGAACGGAGGGAGGGATGGCGGAAGGGAGGGATGAGGGCAGGGAGGGATGGATGGTTGGAGAGATGGATGGATAGATGGATGGATGGATGGATGGAGGTATCTTCTTCTCCAGTCCCAGGGTACCCACTCCTCTGACCCTTGCAGCAGAGCCCCACTAGGAAGGCACTAGGGAGCCACATCTTCTCTCACATTCTACCTGAGCCCACAGAGGAGCCCTCTGCCTTCTCCTCTGCTCCTTCTCCCCCAGTGGCTTGGAGCTGCTGTCTGGGACCAGCCAGGCTCTGTCACGAGCCCTGCAGCTCCCTGCCTCTGTAGCAGCATCACTCACCCTCACAGCTCTTCCCATCAGCCAGCGTCCGGTACCCGCTGGGGCAGGCACAGCGGTAGGAACCTGGGGTGTTGACACAGGTGTGCATGCAGAGCCGGGGGCGTCCCTCCTGCCCGTAGAGCTCGCATTCGTTCACGTCTGGGGACAGAAGTGCCCAGTATGACCAGGAGCCATGTGGTGGACAGCCACTAACCATGAACTAGGATGGCTGTGCCTCAGTTCCTGGAGGCGATGGCCACTGTGGCTAAGTGGCTGGGCCTGGGGGTGGGGGGGTGCAAACCCTATCCCCAGCAGAGCACCCGGAAGGAGAGCAAGCATGCTCCCCTTCCTCCCCAGCCAAGGGCCCAGGAGGCTGAGGGGAGGGATGAGAGGGCCCTACATGGTAGACCCTAGATGGGTTCCTTTGTCTAAGGCTGAAGACTAACGGGGGGACCCTGCAGGGGCTGGCAGATCAGGTGGGCAGCCCAGACTACTGCCTGGATCCCAGCCCCACCTGAACTGGCCTCATCTTTGGGGTTGGAGCAAGAGAGACTCATTTCAGCTGCTGTAAAATGAGGCAGTTCGCACCAATTGGCCAATTGTCCGGTTTGGGCCCGATTGGTTTGAGTCGTTCTCAGAAGGCACTTTGGTAATCAGGAGAGGTTAGCTAAAGTTGGCTGGGTCCATAAACCCAAGTGGAGAGGGGGCCAGGGAACTGAGTCCCCGAGACCTGCACAGCGCAGGAGGCCTTCCTAACCAGCACAAGGACTCGAGCTCCTCTCTGCCACCCGCCCCAGATTGCAGCTGGAAGGGGGGGGGGGGGGGGCGGGGCTCGAGGCTCTTCTAGATGGGTGTGCTGTTTTGCATGGCACTGTGGCTGGCTTCTGAGATGGGGGCCAGCCTGGGCACCCCTGGCTGCTCTCGCCACAGTCTTGATTTCTTATGCTCGCCTCTGATGTCTACGTCTCAGCAGCCATTAGGTCGACACTTACCTAAACCGCAAAGTGGGCCGGGCTTTCTGAGACTTTGCCCGCCCGCCCCGGCCTTGCTGGTGCGCCCGCAGCAGGAGGGCGGCGGGTGGGAGCCCTGTCTTCTCCTGGGCACCCCCCCCGCTCCCCCCTCCCCCTACAAAGCCCCGGCCTACCCTGGCAGACGCTGTCGCCCGTGGCGACGCCGCTCAGGTGGAATCCCGCCTCGCAGCTGCAGTGCTGCGTCCGCTCCACCTGCGCACAGCGCGGCGCGCGGCTGAAGGCGGGGTCGCCGGCCACGCTGCCGTCGGGGGCCGCTGCGGGGAGAAGACAGCCTCAGGGCGGGGCCCTGGCGCCCCTGCCGCGCGCCCAACCGTGGGCAGGGCCCGGGAGGAGAACGAGCACGGGGCCGCGGCCCCTTCTCAGAGCTCACTCTGGAGTAGGGAAAGGAAAGACGAGTAAGTGAGCAGAAACCCGCGGCCGCCCAGGGAGGGCTCGGGGAGCGCGGCCGAAAGGCACCTTGCGGGAACCCGCGGACCCTGCGACAGCACACAGAAGGACCGCGTCAAAAGGCTTAACAAACACCAAAATGCTAACAGTGATCCCTGGAGTTTAAACCTATGGAATGTAAAACACTACCTTTTTGGGGGGGGGGGGGTGTCTTTTTTGTTGTAATTTATTTTTTTTTTAAAGATTTTATTTATTTGAGACAGAATGAGAGAGATAGAGAGAGCATGAGAGGGGGGAGGGTCAGAGGGAGAAGCAGACTCCCCGCCGAGCAGGGAGCCCGATGCGGGACTCGATCCCGGGACTCCAGGATCATGACCTGAGCTGAAGGCAGTCGCTTAACCAACTGAGCCACCCAGGCGCCCTGTTGTAATTTTTTTTTAAAAGATTTTATTTATTTGAGAGAGAGAGCACGACTGGGGGTGGGGTGGGTAGAGGAGAGGGAGAAGCAGGCTCCCCGCCGAGCAGGGTGCCCCTTGCGGGGCTGAATCCCAGGATCCTGAGATCATGAGCTAAGCTGAAGGTAAACGCTTAACCGATGCCCGTGTGGTTGTAATTTTATACTTTTCTAAATTATCTGAGCTTTTTGTTTTAAAACCAGGAACATCAATTTTTTTTCTTTTTTTTTTAAGATTTTATTTATTTATTTGACAGAGCATGAACAGGGGGAGGGGTAGAGGGACAAACCGACTCCCCTCTGAGCCGGGAGCTGGATGCACCGCTGGAACCCAGGACCCTAAGATCATGATCTGAGCTGAAGTCAGAAGGGTAACGGACTGAGCCACCCAGGCACCCCAGGAACATCAATTTTCTAATCAGAAAAAAAATTAGTTTTTGAGCATTTTCAAAAGATTTAGGGTTCTCATATGGTTAGGGGAGATGGTAGAGGATCATCGGTGGTGAAAGTAATGATGCATAAGAGGACATCCAAGGAGACGCAGTGTGTGACTGCATGGAGGTGAGGTTCTTAGGGTAGTCAGATTTGTAGAGCGGAAAGCAGAATGGTTGTGGGGGGAGGCTGGGAGAGGAGGAAATGGAGAAGTACTGTTTCAAGGGCAGAGTTTCAGTTTTGCAAGGTGAAAACGTGGAGGTGGATGGTTGCACAACAGTGTAAATGTACTTAATGCCTCTGGCCCATACACTTAAAATGGTTAAAATGGTAAATTTTATGTTATGTATATTCTACTATAATAGGGGAAAGAAAAGGTGAATGAATTAAAAAAAAAAGTATTTGGAGAGAGGCTCTCCCTCAGAGCAGACACAGGCAGAGCAGATGGGAAGGAAGGCTCCAGGCTGGGGGACCAGGTGAGCAAGAAGGCAGGCCTTTGCTGGGCTGTTCAAGGAGACCATGAGGTCATCAGATGGCTTCAGATGCACCTGCTCACTCCCTCTTCCCCCCTCCCTGGGGAGATTCTTGTCATGGGGATACTTTATATATAAAGTGCCCCCTGGACCTGAGAAGCAGCTGCAGGTACTGGAACATTCAGGGTCCAGTACCAGCTCGTTTGGGTTGAAAGAGGGCCCACTTCTTGTTCCTTGTTCCTTTCTGTTTGTAAGGAGGAGAGAAGGCCCTGCCTCTGGCCTCTGGTTCCCCAGAGAGCAGCCCTGGGGGGAGAGGAGCTGGCTCCTGGGGTGGGCAGCTGCGTTCTGAGGAAGCTCCCAGCAAGGCTGACTCAGCTGAATAGAACCAAGACAATTAAGCAGCAGATCTCTGGGGGCAGGATTGAAAACTGGCCTTGGACTGGGTCTGATGCAAAAATATCAAGTACTGACAAAGCTCCTACTCTCTGGATACTATTGTTAACCACCAATTCCTCTTTCCCATACCCAGATTCCACATAGAAATCCAGACAACCAGGCAGGACACTCCAGGGACTTCTGGCAAAGAAAGAGGACATCTTTAGGATTTGACTCTTTTATATAGGAAATGTTGGTTACAGCATAGTGTGGGAACCTTCATAGATTCCTTATTGGATTGTCTTGCCCTCTGTGAAAACAGCCACTTTGTGCCCTCTAGACCTTCTGGCTAGGGATATACTGGGCCTCAAGATGTGGAGAATAAGCTCAGCACCAGGGGTGCCTGGGTGGCTCAGTCGGTTAACTGTCTACCTTCAGCTCAGGTCACGATCCCAGGGTCCTAGGATCGAGCCCCGCATCGGGCTCCCTGCTCAGCGGGAACCTGTTTCTCCGTCTCCCTCTGCCCGCTCATGCTTTCTCTCTCTCAAATAAATAATAAAAATAAAATCTGTTTTAAAAAAATAAGCTCCCCACCAGTCAGATGTCTCGTTGCCCAGCTCTGAGGGTACTTTGGTCTGTATCAGTAACTACTGACTTGGCAGGGTACGATGGGGGCATTGGAAAGGAAGAGCCGTTCTGTTGATCCGCAGAGAAGATGCGGACCACGTGAAGGTGGAGCAAGGAAGCTTCTCGGGCCAAATTCCCAGTCTGGGGAGCTTTTCACACTGCGGGTCAGTCCCTCTACCCGCATTTTCTTCCATAAAAAGGATCAAAATGCTGGTTAACACAAAAGAGCTAAATTCCATCCCAGATAACCAGAGGGATCAAGGGTGAAAAGCCCTCCGTCCAGGTGGGGAGCTGAGCTCCGGCCGCGTCTGCATTTGGTGACCCACGGCCAGGGGGCTCCTCTCCCTGTGGTGGCGCCTCACCCAGCCCCTCGGCAGCCCCGTACCTGTCTGGGCCTGGTGCTGACAGCGGCTGCCGGTCCTCCCCGGAGGACAGATGCACTTGTACTGGGTGACGCCTTCTACACAGGTCCCCCCATTCTGACAAGGCTGGCTGGAGCATTCGCTGATGTCTAGGAAAAGAAAGCATTTTCAAATACAGATAGGCGAGTTCGAACTCTAAAATGAGCCTTCCTTTACGCGGCAGGACGACTTCGGCTTCTCCTCGCCCACTCTGCCCTCGCCACTGCCCCAAGCCGCAGGAGCTGGGAGGGGGCTGAGGGCGCTGAGCTGCAGCCCACCCACCATTCGGCAAGCCACGGGGCTTTGGGCACACACCGTGCTCTCATGGGGAGCTCTGCCTACAGGAGCTGGGTCCGTCACCCAGCCATGCTCCAGCAGAGGCACCGTTCCCTAATTGACAGGGTGGGCTCCCCCATGGGCCCACCTGCCTTTGAGTCAAGCCAGACTGTCCCCTGCAACTCTGCCCTTAGCAGCCGGCACCGAGGAAGAACACCTTTTTTTTTTTAAGGTTTTATTTATTTATTTATAGCACAAGCAGGGGGAGGGGCAGAGGGAGAAAGAGAGGGAGAACCCCAAGTTGACTCCACGCCAAGCACAGAGCCCAATGTAGGGCTTGATCCTACTATCTAAGATCATGACCTGAGCTGAAATCAAGAGCTGGACGCTGAACTCACTGAGCCATCCAGGCACTCCAGGAAGAACACCTTTTGAATAAGAACCCAATTCAGGGGAGTTTTAAGAGGGAGAGATGGTCCATCACAGTTTCCAGAGAAGGGGAAAACGAAGTCTCTCCAAATTCCCACCCAGGAGCCCTCCTGTGCTCATTTCCTGGGCACCCAAAGAAGACTTTCTTTTGATTCTCAGACATTTCCTAAATGGTGGAAAGGGAAATATTCCTTGCTCATATACATAGCAGTCCTGTGGGAAAGCTATATATAGAAAGAGATTATATATTTAAAAATATATTTAATATAATTAAAAATTATATATTTAAAAATTTAAATTATATATTTAAAAAACCTAAAAATTTAATAGGTTTCTCTCTGTGTGGGAGGATTCCAGGCAATTTCTTTATTTACACTTTTTTGCACTCTTCCACAGAATGATGAACTTTTCCACAATAAATTTTCTAATTAGAAAAAAAATTTTTTTTTAAACCCTCAGGCCACATCTGCTTGTTATGAATCCTTAAGCCCAGTCTTTTTTTTTTAAGCTCAGTCTTAAGGCACAGAGCACAGGCCCTTTCTACCCAAGAGAGAAGTCTGTCAGTTCACTGACTTGACCACAGCATCTCGGGAAAGGAAACTGGAAGCCTCTCCTTGCTGGCATGTGACCATCCTTTCCTGCTGTATCTATCCAGAGAAAGAAAGGTGCTTTGCCCCTGATGAGAATAGCAGCCTTGCTGTGGGTGGGTTGGCAGGGACCTCGGCGTCTCTTCTGCCTCCTCGTCGCTGGGATGTTATATAGACTGTTGGATGGTTTCTGTTAGTCATGAAAGGACCCAGAACAGTCCAAAGGCTGCTTATCCCTGGGGAAGGAGTCTTTTCAGCTTCTCAGTGACCTCAGCCTGGTTGTTCTGTTCTGTTCTCAGACGACCGGTTTCCAGGAATGTGTCTGGAATGACACCGTATCCAAATGCCACAGAGCGTGGAATTCCCGCTTCTGCCCGTTGTCTGCCCCGACGTCACTCACCAGCAGAGTCGGAGAGTGGGCAGACCACGAGGCCGTGACGTGCTGGGCAGAGAGCCAGAGGGTGAACACCAGTAGCTTTCAGTCTGGCCCCAGCGGGAGCGGCACCATTGTCTCTCCCCTCTGGGCCTCCAGTGGAAGGGACTGGGCCGGGCTGCACCTGGGTGGGGGGGTGGGGGGTGTCACTGGCTCAACAGAGAAATGCACAGGTGCCCCAGGACCCTGGGCTCCATCTCCCGTCTGGACCTTGTTGGCCAGGATTTTCATTTCTAGACAGGTTCCCCACAGACTTGCTTATCTCGGTGAACGGCTAGAGGCATTCCATGGCCCAGCGCCCAGTCCTGGTGCTCCGTCTGTGTCCTGACTGAAGTCCAGTTGTCATCACCTTCACATCTGTCCCAGGCTGTGGCATTTAGTTAAGGGCAGGGTGACTTCAGAGCTGTAAAGAGGGCAGAGGCTGAGGAGAGGCTGCCGAACCAAAAGCATGGCTGATAATTCTGTTTTAATCTACTGTTCAGTGAGCACTTACTATTTCCCTGGAGCTGAGCTGCATGTTTTACATGCACAATCTGCTTTTCTTCCCTTTTATTTCGAATCCTTTCCTGTGTTCTGTCATCTCATTTCAGATTTTCCATTTCTCCAATCACCTCATTGCTGAGGCTTTCTAATTTTTATTTATGCTGTCCTTTCATAGTTTTTATCTTTTTCTAATTTCTTTCTGCTTGTTTGGAAATATTAGGTAATAGTCTTCATCTGTTTCCTGGCCATGTCCTTCTGGCATTTCCTCATTGTGCATAGGGACTTTTTATTCTCTTTTTTTCTTATAATAGTTTGCATGGGATTTGACAAAAGTCCTTTTCTGTTCCTCCTATTTAGGGGAAACAAGTTTTCCTAGTTGGCTGGTCCAGCTTCCCGACCGTCTGCCTGGCCCATCCGTGGCTGTTTTTAGCGTGGTTCAGAAGCTCTCCGCTCTGCCCCTTTTGTGCTCCTCTCCTGCTTTCCCCTGGCCATCTCTTTCACTTGCACCGACTTTCTTCGTTGGGCTCCATTTGGATCCTCCTCCCCTTAGGATCTCCTCAATACTGGGCTTTGTCCTGGAAAGTCTCGAGAGTTCCTCGGGGCCAGCAGTGCGCTCCAGCAACTGAGACTTCCTGTTGAAAAGCTGCGGCCCGCCCTTGCGAAAACTGGCCCACTGTAAGCCGGGACTGGAGCGGATCCTAATAAGATTATTAGATTTCAAAGAAAAAGAAAAAAAAAATCCTTTGGGCATCCCGGCAAGAAGACCAACATACTGATGATGGCAACAGCAGAATCAGCCGCAACAGAAGATATGGAGGCATGTTTAACGTACTCAGGGAAAGAAGATGGGAGGCAGGTAGTTGGTGTCCAACCAGACCGGCGTCCAGTGACCCACTTTCTGAAAGGGCAAGAACTTGGGGAAATTGCTGCCAGTCCCTCTGGAGGAATAGGCTGGAGAGATGTCTGCATGGGGACAGCAGTGAGGCTCCCCAGGGCACAAGCCCGCACGAGGAGGGCTTCCCAGCAGCTGTGTTTGCCGCTGTCCGGCCCAAACAAACAAAAATCTATCTTGGATCTGATCAAGCCCCCGGAGTTAGTTACCAGTTTATAAGAAATTCAGAAACCAAAAAGGTCCAAACTTGCAGTGATAAGTAAGTACTGGGGACGTGGTGTGCAGCTTGGGGACTCTGACTAACACGCTGGGTTGGTGAACAGGGAAGTTGTTCGGAGAGTAGATCCTCAGAGTTCTCATCACCAGGGAAAAACCATTTCTTTTCTTACTGCATGTCTGCATGAGAGGATGGGTGTGAACCAAACTTGGGGCGGTCATTTCACGATAAATGGAGGTCAGGTCATTAATGCTACACACTTTAAACTTAACACAGTGCTGGATGTCAGTTATATGTCAATAAAACCGGAACAAGAAGAAAGGAAGAGATCAGAAGATCACACTAAATGACCCCTCAGGGATGCAGCTAGCAAAATCAAGGCTGTGGGAAACAAACCATTTTCTTCAATAAATAAACTGCAAGGGATTGGGGTGGGGTGGTGGGGGGGAGGAGGAGGAGACTGTAGAGTTTTATAAAAAGTCGCTAGAGACTGGCGCTTGGGTGGCTTAGTCGGTTAAGCCTGACTCGATTTTGGCTCAGGTCATGAGCCATGTGAGACAACTGGAGGAATTTTTACCCTGACTAGATATTTAAAGATAATAAGGAATTTGCTATATTTGAGTATGTGAGGATCATTATACTATTCTACTTTTGTGCATTTGAAATTATCCATAGTGAACAGTGTTTTAAGATGCTTGTCTTGGCCTTATTTATGATTATGAAAACCTGGACACAACAAAGGAATAGTTCAGTAGAATGTCGAATAGCCCTGGGGACACCTGGGTGGCTCAGTCGGTTGAGCGTCTGACTTTGGCTCAGGTCATGATCCCGTGGTCCTGGGATGGAGTCCGGCACTGGGCTCCCCGCTGAGCTTCTCCCTCTCCCTCTGCCTGCTTCTCCCTCTCCCTCTGCCTGCTGCTTTCCCTGCTTGTGCTCTCTCTCTCTAATAAACAAATAAAATCTTTTTAAAAAAAGTGTAGAATAGCCCTTAGGAGGACGTGCTTCGTAATCATTAAAGGTTATGTTTAGAAGGAAGAGTTAATGAAGATTTGCTTGTGTTAAAGATCTATACACAGATGATGCTGACTATGGAAGACTTGGGTACATATGCCTAGATAGAAGTCTGGAAGGAAATTCACAGTTTCTTTTTTTTTTTTTTTAAAGATTTTATTTATTTATTTGACAGAGAGAGAGAGAGAACAAGTAGGCAGAGAGGCAGGCAGAGGCAGAGGGAGAAGCAGGCTCCCCGCCGAGCAGGGAGCCCGATGTGGGGCTCGATCCCAGGACCCTGGGACCATGACCTGAGCTGAAGGCAGCGGCTTAACCGACTGAGCCACCCAGGTGCCCCGGAAATTCACAGTTTCTTAAACATAATGCCTCATTCATTCATTCATTTGATCATTCGGTGAGTTAGCCAGCCAGTCACTCAGTAACTACTAAGAGGCTACTGTAGTGAAGGAAGCTCTTTCAACTCAAATCCTTTTTTCGAGGTTTCTGAGGAAAGTCCTCGAATGCAGCAGGTGAGCAAAGTGTGCTCTATTCTGCCTGCAAAATACCCTTCCAAGCCCTCGATCCAGAGTCACAGCCCTGCTTTTCCAGTTCCCTGGGGCTCCAGCCTCCGCAGGCTCCTCCTATCTCCTGCGCCCTTCCTCCCCATCTGACCCCTCTGTGCCCTTTGGGTCTGGAGCCACTTCTTTTCTGTCTCTACCCTCTCCTCACCACTGCTCCCACCACTGTGCGTGGATTTCAGTCCTCTCATTAGGCTAGTAATTCCCAAGTGTGTATCTCCCACCCTCCCACTGTCCACCTGACTTCTCTGTTGGGAAAGGTAGTCTCAGGCCTGCAGTCGGTGGAGCCCCATTTGGCCGAAGAAGAATGGGCCTTGGGCCTGGACTGCTTCCTTAACATGAGGTAAAGAGCCCACACCGCCTGTGCGAGGCTTACCACTTCCTGGGGGCTTTCCTGTCCCTGCGTCATGCTCCATGAGCCATTCTTTTGTTCTGCTCCTAGAACCTCCGAGGCTGCACGGGCTGTCCTGTGTGTCTCCCCACCTCTCCTTGCTCACACTCACCGGCCCTCAGCTTTCAGTCTTTCAGACTCCATTGGAAGGGGCTGGAGGGTCCCTCCCCTGCAGCACGAGAGGGGTGCTCCCCCCCAGGAATTGCCCTGTGTCAGCTGCTGGCCACCCTAACCGGCCCCCACCACTGAGGCCGATCTTGCTCTGTCTCTTCCCTACGTGAGCCAAGTGTCCCATCCAGCATCTGACCATGCTGTGTTTTCCTGGGTAACTCCAGGACGAAGATGCCGTGGGCAGAAGTGCCCGGAGCCCTCGCTGGGATGGGTAACATGGGGTTCTGCTCCATGATCTCCGTGGTGGAATTAATGTTTCTCCACTAGGATGTCGTACAGACGCTTAACTTAACATGTCCAAAGTGGAGTTCTGCTCAATGACCCCCACACAGGTTGCTTGAAAACAAACCTACACTCGTCGCTCAGTCTTCACTATCTCTATAAATGACACCATGCGCCCCAACATTCAAGCGGAGTCGGGGAGCCCTGACTGTTCTTCCATGCGCCCCGCCGGACTTCAGTAGCCCCCAAGTGGTTTCCCGGCTCCCTTCCTGCCGCCCCCCCCCCCCCCCCCCCCCCCCCCCCCCGCGCACTGTCCAATTACCACGCCCCCCTCTCCGTACACCTGTTTCCTGGGCTCCAACTACAGTCCCGCCTCCCGCCTGGCCTCCGGGGCTGCAGCGGCTGGCTGTGTGCCTCCCCACCTCTCCGGGCTCACGCTCAGCTCCACCTGCTCCAGCAGCAAGGCTCTGTTTGCACTTTCTTTTTCCGTTTCCTCAAACATGCCAAGTTCTTCCCTTCCTTAGGGCCTCTTTGCACGTGTTACTCCCTCTTCCCGGGACAGCATCTTTCCCCTGCCACCCACCCCACCCCACTCATCACATGACCAGACCCTGCACACCCTTCCACGTCTCTGCATCCCCGTGACCACCTCAGAGAGGCCCTCCCATGTTCCTGCCCCCCATCGTATAGATTCTCAGCCCCTGAGTAGATCCCTTCAAGGCACTGAGCACAAACCCCCGTTTCTTTACCTTTCCATTTGCCTCTCTGTTTTGCTTGTTTCCATCTTAGCAGGTGAGCCCCACGAGGTTGGGCAGTGTCTCTTAGATTCAGCCTGAATCTCTAGCACCTGGCGCAACCTTTTGTGCATAGCTGGTGTTCAATGAAAATTGGATGAATGAATGAATAAAGGTTAAAAAAAAGGGGGGGGGGAGTGACTGCCAAAAACAATTCTTTTTTTCCCAGAATGGGAGTAAGGAAAAAAGTTATTTATTTCTCTCAAGTTTTTTCTTTGGTTACCAATGTTGTCAAAGCAACAAGGTCTGTGGCAATGGTTCTCCCAAGGCAGAATGCTTCAGATCTTAAAAACATGCCCTTCCAAGAAAGAAAGAAAAGGGAAATAACCCGGGGAGCCAAAAGGCTGTTTTCCATTTTGGAGCTCTGGAGCCTACCTCTGCCCACAGGGCTTTTTAATGGCAGGATTATGTGTAATTTCCTTTTATGCCAAGTTGGGTTCGTCACCCTCTTTCTGAACAGCTGCCTGGGGATGGGGTGAGGGGCAAGCATTGAAGAGCTGCTAAATCTTTCACTGTCACTGACATTTTGGGTCTTGAAACGGATCCCCTGTGATTAAGAAGATTCTTTTCCCTCTGTGGTCACAACACAATGACCACAAGACTGCAGATATGGAAAATGAATCAGATGCATGCGTAGCTAAGATTCTAGGCCACTCTGAGGTGTGTGTGTGCGTGTGGAGGTCACTGGATTGTTAAACCCCAGCTCATTTCCTGCCCACACTGTTAACACTGTTACAAGAGGTCCCCAAACAGCAGATTGAAGCTCTCCTTCTCCCTCCTGACAAGCTTGGGTGGCATCTCTTTGAGGCTCTTACTGGAGACACAACATCCATTAGTCAAATTCCTGCTGAGGACGGAAGTGTCCACGCAGGCACCATCCACGAACCTGGGGAGAGGTCATGTGCCCGTAGGTGGTTGAGCCCCTGGGCTGTGACATATCAGAGGTTTTGGTTTTTGTTTTTCCCGTCACCACCCCACGGTGAACTCCCATGCCTCATTTACATTTAAAGAGATGACACATATCCATCTGAGATCTCCCTGTGGACTGGCCACAGCTTTGTACCCTGAGCCAATCTTCCCCGGGGTTTAGATAGTGAATGTGGCCCCAGTAGATGTCCAGGGTGGGCTATGCCAAGCAGTCAGGCAGGGGAGTCAGGGAAGAAGGACACATGGCCAGGAAGGAGGCCGAGGAGGAGGGGAGACAAAGAACACACCGCAAATCTGGAATGAGGTGGTAAGTTCAAGGGCGAGAGTCAGGAAGTGCCCCACGTTGGACAATGAGGAAGGCCAGGAGACCTGCTGGCCATACTTGGCGGTGGTCCTTCAGGAAAAGTCTGCTCTCCACATCTTAGGAAAGGAGACTGCTCAGTGGGGCTGGGTGCCCTGATCTTTGTAAGGGCTAGCCTGGCCTTCCCAAAATGTCCCTGCAGGTGGAGGTGAGCATGTGCAGTAAGTCTCACCTAGCCAGGGTGGACACACACTCAGGACATGGCCCTACTGTTGGCTCGCTGCAGGCAGCATTCTGACTGGTGAGGGCCCAAAGTGCATCAGCGCTTCAAAATTCTCAATATCTTCTCCTTCTGGCAGTGGCAAGAACCAGCAGTGTGGTGTTTCTCAAGGTTTAGTGAACGTCAGAATCACACTGAAAATGTAGATTGCGAAAGTCTCATCTGTAAAGATCTCACCCAACACAATAGGTCTTTTGAGGCCTCAGAACCTGCCTTTCACAAGCTTTCTTGGTGACTCTGGAGCACCTGGAAGTTTGAGAACCACGGCACACAAAGCACGATAGGGTAGGACCCTCTTTTCCACGGAGGGGGTCCTGCAGCAGGGAGGCAAGGCGCTGATATATACCTAATGCATGCAGGCTCAAGAGGGAAGCTGGCAGACGCGCCCAGGATCCTCTGGGGAGGCGTCCTAGTCAGCTGCTAAGATGGAGCTGGAGCATTTTGGGTTCCTACCCTTGTTGAGCCCCTCTGCGTTCCTTTGGTCAAGCCATCCCTTGTGACTATGTTCCTGAGCCTCTGATGTTTCTTACTCGTTTGCCTAAAAATGCATGCTTTCAGTTAGCTCCTCTGATGAACTCATCTTTTCATTGAAAGCACATCGTGCTCACTGTAAATGCATATCACTACTGAGGACAGACTACATGGACAATACCCGAGCAAGACAGAAAACAGCACATGGGCAAAACGTGTTTCTGTGCACAGCCCTGCTTGGAGAGTGGGCTGGGGCAGCCCGTCTGAAGAGCAGCCACGCTTGGTTCAAAGGAAGTGGGCATATGGCCAGGTGCCCCTAACTCCAAACCCAGAGAGACAGTCCCGGAGACAAAGAGGGGAGATCAGAAGACCTTGCCAGCGCCATTTTTGGTGGTAGGGAGTTGACCGCCATCTGGGGGGCCATGATCCGGGGCGTGGCCAGGTAAGCTGCAGGGGGCACCCCATAGAGGATGATGCGGCCATCGGAGCACCTGAGTGCTGTGAGAAAGAAATCAACTGGGGTCTGTAACTCAATCTGTAAGAAAAATACAGACTTCCAAAGCAATGACCATGAGATGCCATTGTGTTCCCACCTCTGCTGTCATAGTTTGTCACCTATAAGGTGCTTACCCTGGCTGGAGATTTTTCTGGGTCAAGGGTAAATCGAGATACTGGCATTTCCCCTGGCATGTTTGCCGCTTACATGGCTTGTATTTCCTGGCTGGTTCCCAGCTAGGTCTGAGAGCTGGTACCTGCAATCAACCTTCAAACCATTGTTTTTCCCAAGAGATGGGAAACAGAAGTCTAAATCCATGAATGTGGTTCTGGCTGCCAGGTCTGCACACGTCAGTCCACACAATCTCTCTTTAGAGATGACATATTTTCTTTTTTTTATTAGAGAGAGAGGAGGGGAGAGCAGCAGAGGCAGAGGGAGAGAGAGAGAATCTTGAGCAGGCTCCACGCTAAGTGCGGAGCCCAGTGCAGGGCTTGATCTCACAACCCCGAGATCATGACCTGAACCGAAATCAAGAGTCGGACACTTAACCGACTGAACCACCCAGGCACCCCGAGATGATATATTTTCTAATGTTCTGTTATGTTTTCAAGTTCTTTATGCATTCAAGTCCTCTCCACACTGCTCCTGACAACATACTTACTTATGTAACACTTGCATTTCCCTTTCAACTCTTGGGCTAAAATCATGAACATTCTGCCCCAGCAGACGTCCTGTGAGCCCTGCTCTAAAAATGACTGGTATCCATGACTTTCTGACCATAGACTTTTGAAAAGCCTCTTCTGATAGAGAATGCCAAGTCTGATTTTCCTCTACATCAAGAAAGTACTGCTGTTGAGCCGAGCACAGAGAGAAGAGAAACCTTTTCATGTCCACTCCCCATCCCAATGGTCTCTCCTGGATCCTGTCTACACCAAGTCCCAAAGCAGACACAAAAAACACCTGGGAACTTCCTTAACCCCACAGGTCATCAGCCGCCTTTCAAACTACAGCCCCAGAACATGGTAAGAGCCCACCACCAGTGTCCAGAGCAGAGGAGCACAGACTCTGGGGTCAGAGTGTCTGGGAGTGAATCAGCTTAGCCTGCTCCCCAGCTCGATGGTCTGGGGCAAGTTCCTCCATCTCTCCATGCCTTGATTTCCCCATATGCAAAAACAAGACTAAATTGGTGAGAGGGTTTGGCTGAGCTCATGCAGGCCAGCCCAGGCCTGGCCCGGAGGTGAGTCATCAGACATGCGGGCCACTATCCTGCAGCTGAGGAATGGTGGATGAATCAGGCAGAAAGTGTCCCGCAGAATGACCCTTTCTATCCAGCAGAGAAGGAGGGTCTGTACCTCTACAGTGGGGCTGCTCCCCCGTCCAGGTGCCATTGGGAAGACACACCACGCTGGTGGGCCCAACCAGCCGGAACCCAGGGTTGCAGGTAAAATGGACTTCGTGATCCACTAAGTACTTGCTTCCAAACTTTCTGCCATCCGGGGGGGCATTCAGAGCAGGGCAGGACACTGTAAGGACAAAACGAAGGACTACGGTCATTTAACATCTCTCTCAGTTACAAGGCTTCTCATCTCTGAGTGCTCCTGTGATGAGTGCCTCCTCCAGGCTATGCATGGGGCTGGACATTTTTAATGCTATGACTCATGGAATCCTCAAAGCACTCCTGGGCATGGGTAATATGTGCCCACTAGTGAAAGCTGAGCTGGCGCCTCAGAGACACTGAGGGTTGGGTGCAGGGCCTGGCAGTGTGGGAGGGTCAGAGCTGGGGACCTCCCCTCCACCGGGTGCGGCAGGCCCACCTACTCCCGCCTCCCAGGAGGTCTAGCCCTGCTGGGTTTCTTAGGCCTTCTGAACAGGCCAGGGTCAGGCCCATCTCTAGGCCTTGGCTTTTGCTCTTTTCTTGGCCTGGAATGTTCTTTCGCCAGAACGTCCCCTCTCTGGCTCCTTCTCATTCTTCAGGTCTCAACTCGAATGCTACCACCTCCCAGAGTGTTGTCTGGCCACCTCGCTTAGCTAAAACCTCCCCAGGCACTCTCTACCCCTTGAGCTCACTTTGCTTTCTTCTTAGCATGTGTAATTATTGGAGTTGGCTTCTTGACGTATTTGTTTCCATGTTTGTTGTCAGCGTTCTCCCTCCAAAGGCACTCAAGAGGGCAGGGACTTCACCTAACCTCGCATCCCTGATGTGGCCCCAGCACCAGCCCAGTGCCTGGCACACAGTGAGTGCCCAATAAATGATCTTGAACAAATGAACAAACGAAAAATTTTGTATTGAGTGGCTTACCATGAGCCAGGCACTAGATTAGGTGCTTGGGACAGTGAACAAAACAGACAAAACTCAGCTCTCAGGAAGCCCCCTTCTAACAGGAACGCTGCCCACCAATAACGAAGATCCATAAGCAGGTGGCAGAGTGTGCTAAGAAGTGGTAAGTGTCATGCAGAAGATAAGGTAGGGAGTAGTGTTGGGGAGGCCAGGGGAGGAGGTCCATTTTGCATGTGGTCAGGGTAAGCCTCATGGGGGCAGAGTTGAAGAAATGAAGGCATAAGCATGCAGATATCTGGGAAGGGCAGAGGGAACAAGCTGGTGCAAAGGCCCTGTGGTGGGAGTGTGCCTGGCAGGTCTGAGGAATGTCAAGGGTAGCACAGTGGCTGTAGTAGAGTGGACTAGCTGGAAAGCAGTTGGGGATTAAGTCAGAGAGGCATCAGGGAGCCAGACAGGGTTTGAGCCGAGGCATGAAGCAGCCGACTTCCATGGTGACAGCACCAGCCAGCTGCAGCCTGAGCATGAAGTGTCAGGTGTGAGGCAGGAAGGAGAGGAGGCAGAAGCCAGAGATGAAGGTGGTGTGGACAAGGGCAGGAGCTGGGAGCGGAGATGGGCGGCTGAAAAGCTGGCTGTGCCATGAAGGCAGAGCAGAGCGGACTTCCCGATGTGCGCTGCTGGCCGCAGGGAGACAGAGAGCCTCCCCACTGCTCCTCTCCCTGCGGCTGGCTGCCTCCCACGGCCAGCACTTGTTGAATCAAAGTCCCAAAGGTGGGACAGGTTGGATTTCGATTTTGTTTAGTTGGAAATTCACAGCCACTTCTAAGATGCCTTTTTTTTTTTTTTAAGATTTTATTTATTTATTTGAGAGAGAGAGCACAAGTGAGAGAGGAAGCACGAGCGGGCGGGGTGGGGAGAGGAGCAGAGGGAGAGGGAGAAGCAGACTCCCTGCAGAGCAGGGAGCCCGATGCGGGGCTCGATCCCGGGACCCTGGGATCATGACCTGAGCCGAAGGCAGACGCTTAACTGACCGAGCCACCCAGGCACCCCTACAATGCTTTAAAGTAAGTTGCAAGTGTCATTTGTGAAAATGCTCTTCCGGTTTTAGACAGATGGGAAAGAGGTGTTGCTTCGGCTGTGACAGTTACAGTGAGTGACAGAGTCACTCAGTGTCTGCCATGCTGGGAACATCTGTGCACATGGTGATCGGGAGGCGTCTGGGACCCTGACGGGCCGCCCCGTCCCAGAAGGCAGCAGGCAGGCCCTGCTCTGCCCACGAATCCCACCCATGTCCTGCAGAGCAGCCTCGGCAGGCGGGCCTGGGCGGCCGGGCACGAGCCGACCCCTCCGAGTACTCGCAGTGCCCTCTGGTTACCGGGGGACCATGGCTACGCCCCTTTCCCTTAGTAAAGCTTCGACGCGGCCCCCAGTGGTAATCACTTTGTGAGATGGAAGCGACCGTGAGCTCACATCCCCGTGCGTGGCTGCTCCCAGGCTGCCGGCTCCGTCCCTGCAAATAAACGCCTTTATAGCTCTTTTAAAATATCAACTACTTTAGGGCGCCTGGGTGGCTCAGTCGGTTAAGCGACTGCCTTCGGCTCAGGTCATGATCCTGGAGTCCCGGGCTCGAGTCCCGCATCGGGCACCTTGCTCAGCGAGGAGTCTGCTTCTCCCTCTGACCCTCCCCCCTCATGCTCTCTCTCTCTCAAATAAATAAATAAAATCTTAAAAAAAAAAGAACATTTAAAAAAAAAAAATCAACTACTTTATTGTGCTGAAAGGGATTTTAGATGCCCTGGGGGGAAAGGAGTAGGGTCTCTTTGGGGATGAGAAATCTTTAAAATCTTCCAAAAAGAAATTCTACCTGCTGGAGCACCTCACAGGTGAATCATACCTGAGGAAATGCAACAGCATCGGGCACACAGTAGGTGCTCAGTAAATGTTAGTGGGTTTAATAAATGGGCAGAGATCAATGAAAAATCAATTTGCAGTCACTTCTCAGATGGGAGCCACAGGCCTCTGTCCAGTGGAAGGACGTGCCCCTTGGCTGGTTCACGATGAGCTTCCCCAGGGCCACGGGGAAGCTCCCCGCACCGTCTGGAGTGAGGTTACTGTGTAGGGCACGAGCTCAGCAGTGAAGCAATCCTAGAGATTCGGGAACACGAATGGAATCAGGCTGCCTGCAGAAGCCCTGACGCTGATTGGGTGTGATGTTCCCCAGAGAGAAAGGCTGGGAAAATAGGAGGGTGATTCTTAGAAGCCAGAAAGAGGAAGGCCAAGAATTCTCCAGGACTAGAAATGATTCTTCCTGACTCCCAGCAAATGCCCTTTAAAAAAAAAAATAGTAAATGATCATTTCCCTATAACCTGCAAGCTTCCTGGCTCCTCCAGGTACAGGCCCAGCAGCCCCAGCCCCGGCCCTGCGGTGGGGACCCTGACAGCTGCTTGCCTCCATGTCCAACACATGGGAGAGAAAGATGCACCGTGGCAATACCTAAAAAGAGAATTGGCCACTTTAAAAAGTCTTGTATGGTTCAAGGAAGAAAGACCCTGAATCTGGCACTAAGAGGATCAGCAATGTAACAGGAACTACCTGTCTATCTATTCTAGCGGACAGAGGCCTCTAACACAGGCAGGGGAGTTTGTTTTTTTGTTTTTTTGTTTTTTTGTTTTTTACAGGCAGGGCAGTTTTATGAATGATCTCTTGCGAGTCCTTCTTCGAAGCTCCCAGGGACCATAGGAGCTGTGATCCTAGGAAAGCAGAAAGGCTCTGTGCCGTTGAGCCTCTAGCAGGAAAGAAAAATCAGATCTGGTACCTAGTACTGCTAACTCACTTCTCTTGGCCTCAGTTTCCTCATCTGTAGCACAAAGGAAGGATGCCCAGTCTGCCTCTCGGAATCTGGCTGCAGTGAGCCCCCCTGAAGGCTGGGGCCTCACGGTGCCTTGGAAAGTGTGAGGACTCTGGCGGGTAGGTCTAGCTCTGCACCTGGGCAGCCAAGAAAAACAGCAGCTGATGACCTGGTGCTGGTGAGACTCGGGATCTGCTACCACACTCTCTGAAGAGGTAGGAAATCCAACGCCTTCCCTGGAAACTTCATCTCACACAACAGAGGGCCCTTGATAAATGTGTCTTGAGTGAGTAAATGACATCAGATATTCCCTAGGTTCATGACTTCGAACAAACATGACAACTGCCCCCCTGCCCCCTGTCGCCCTGGAAGCCAGGTGGAAGAAATCCAGTCCCCCATCCAGTGGCCCCACAGCGAAAGCTGTATCTGCGACCACCAGGAAAATGGCCAGTGTCTGTCAGAGTCCTACCTGCCGGGAGGGCATCTGGGGGACCCCCTGGAACCTCACCAAACGGAATTGCCCTTAGCAGCAACCCCCACCCCAGCACCACCATTGGGGGACTCTCGTCAGAGGACTGACTGTCATGCCTGAGAAGCTGTTGCCAGTGTCTTGTGGGTTGCCGCAGGCTTGCCACACGGGTGCTGGACGGTGGTGGAGGGGAGGCTGTGTGTGTGTTCGGGGCGGGAGCTCTCTGTGCTTTCCTTTCAGTTTTACTGTGAACTTAAAACTGCTAGAAAAAGATAGTCTATAAAATTTTAAAAAAGGGGGGGCCCTGGGTGGCTCAGGTAGTTAAGCGTCTGCCTTCGGCTCAGGTCATGATCCCAGGGTCCTGCGATCGGGTCCTGCGATCGAGTCCCGCATTGGGCTCTGTGCTCAGTGGGGGGCCTGCTTCTCCCTCTGCCTGCCCCCCCCCCAGCTTGTGCTCCCCTCTCTGACAAATAAATAAAATCTTAAAAAAAAATTGAAAAAAAAAAAAAAAAGGAACCAACTGGAGTCTGCCTGGGTGGGGACAGGGAAGGGGAAAGCAGCTCAAGCTCTCGGAGCCGTGGCTTTCGACAATTCTGTAAGGATGATATGTGGACGAGAGCTATCGAGCCTAGAATGAACAGGTCTGAGAGCAAGTGGGTGACGTTCAGATGTGGGAGAGGAGAACCAGCGGCTGCTTTTTTAACGTCCTCACGGCGTGTTCCCACCAACCGGGGTTGCCGTATGGGCCCCCGACGGGAGGCAAGGCAGGGAAAGGCCTGGGATCTACCTTGGGACGGGGGAGGCGTGGGCACGGGGGGATGGGGAGAGAACCCACAGGGGAAGGGCCTGTGTGTCGTGTGGCCCCGGCAGTGCAGACGTGGGGACCCACCTGGGGGGGCGTCTGGGCCCACTCTGTTCACGGAATTATGCAGCGCTGCCAGCCGGCTCTTCATGTTGCGGATGCCCTCGGCGAAGCGGGCCTCCTGGCCCTTCAGCACCTGCTGCAGCTGGCGGATGGCCGTGAGGAGCTGCTGTTTGTTGAGACAGTTCTGGGGGGAGAAAGGGTCACCACCGCCACCACTGTGGCTCCTTCAGTGCCACACGCTCGCTCTCAGCTTCCGGAAGCCCCCCGATGCCCCCGCGGCTCGCTACACCGCCTCACCAGCCGCCCCGACATCTGGCACTGAGTCAGGTCACCAGACGGAGGCCCCCCGAGCACACAGGTCACAGCGCCAGTTCGCTTCCCAACAAAGACAAAGCTCCTGCTTTTCAGAGCCAAGAGCAGAATTGGTGATTCTCAGTGATCGGGTGGTTGAACGGTTCGTTCAGCCCAAAGTGCCTTAGAATCAGTCGTCTGTTCCTTCAGAAAACTCCCTCATCCTCCGCTCTGAATTCATGCTTTGCAACCTGGGCTTGGTGTTCTCGTTCTTTCTTTCTCTCTCGAACATTGTTAAAAACAGATGGATGATAAAACATACAAAACAGGCGAAACAGGAAAGCTCCATGCTTCCTGTACTTTTAAAAATGGACCAAGGCAAAGACCAAAGAAACTCGGTAGAGTTAAAGAAGCATTCAGTGACAGTCAGCGCCCTGTCCCGACGGTCTCGAGAAAGCTTAAAAACCAGAACGAGGTGGCACCTGCTTATCATGATAAAGACTATCTCACTTAAAGCAACACCCAGCGTCACACTTAGGGAGAAACATCTCAAGCTTTCCAGTCTCAATTACCTTTAAGAGCCAGGACGTGGAAAGGAGTAAAGAAGGGGGTGAACACAGTAGGCCCTTGGCCTTGGGGGGCACCACCTGGGGGCCGTGCGTTACCTCGGCATAGCCTTGCCTAACCTGACTCCCATCCCCTGCACAGAACAAAGGAGAACATCAAGAAGATAGTGAGGGTTATTATCTCCAGGGACGGGCTCAGGGATCATTTTTAATTTTATTTTTTATACCCAATTTTTTTCTACAACGAGTCCTGGTTTTTATCTTTTAAAAATTTTTCTGAAAGGCGACAGGGCGGCTGGGAGTCGCGTGGCCACCGCAGGCTGGGTGGCTTCCAGGCTCGCCAGTGGGGCCCAGCGGTGGTGGTGACAGAGCCATGGCCGCTCTCCCAGGGAGGCTGCCAGGCCGCGGCACCTTGGGGATTTCACCAGATGACTCACTGGCCTGACTCAATGGATGCTTTTGACACAGCTGAATCCCCAGTTGCCCCTGGAACTTGTTAATCCCTGGGAGCTCCTTGGCCTCCACCCTACCAGGGCCTGGCTGGGCCTAGCCCCAAATGCAACTGCTGGGAAGAGAAGTTTTGTTTGTTTTCCTTCTTTCTCCCCCATTGTGGTCCTTCCCACACGGGTTCTGGGGCACCTGGACAGTGACCTCCTGCCATCAATCCCCTACCTGCCCAGCACTGCAAGGCCACTACCCAGACCTGATTTCCCACACCCACATCCCCTCCCTTAAAGAAAAAGAAGAGGCTGCTTATATACTTGATCTCAGCCAAAAGGCCGAGACGTGATGAGAAGCCGTTTTTATAGACGGTTTCGTGACTTGTGTGTAATTCACATTTGTGAAGTTCCTCACAGTTTACAAAGCTAAGTACGCTTCAAAACCTACTACTGGCTGGGAGCAACCCTGTGAAGGCCTGGGACTGTCTCTCTTTCATAGATGAGAATACATAGGGTGAAAGTCAAGCAACACTCCCTACCTCACGCAGCTTAGGAGGGAGAGAGCCAAAATGGGAACCCTGGTGACTTCCGTCCCAGAGCCACCACCCCCAACCCCCAAACCCCTCGGCTGTATGTGCCCCAGTGGACTGTCTTAGGCCCTGTCTCATCTGTTCTTCACACATCCCTGTGTGGTGAATGGTCATATTGATTGATTGGCACTAGCAATTGATAAGTCTGTGACCCAAGCAGAATGTCCCACAGGAGCGGACTTCTGACTCCTGTGCAAGGTCAGGTGAGGGAGCATGGCAGTGGGGGCGGGAAGTGGGGAGGGAGTGGAGGAAACCTCCCCGGCCACACTGAGCCAGGCAAGTAGCTGCCACCCTTTCGTAGAAGGCGGCCAGGGCCCCAACAGCTGGGAGAGGGTTCTCCGGGCCACAGCTGCCCTGGGGGATACGGAAGGGCCACATTTTGAAGTGGGGGAGAGACCAGTGGCAAGGCCTCTGCCAAGAGCCTGGGGGTGGCACCATGGGGCTCTGGTAAGCAGAGAAAGAAGGTCAGACTATGTGGAGGAAAAGAGGCCTAGGTTCCACTCGGCCACTGGGCAGCCAAGTGTGTCCAGCTGGCTGCTGGGCCCAGGCACAGCTGTCCTCTGCTCCTAGTGACACTTTTCGGAGCCCTTCCCAGCACCCTTCAGTGGACAATGGGCACCAACCTCTCAAGGCTCACTACGGGTGAGATGTGCTCACCTGGCCAGTCACAACGGAAATACCTTCAAGACCAAGCACAGCAGGGTGGAGAGGGCGATGGTAGGGTTTCAGGCGGACTTACTGACGGAAAGTCTTGAAACCCTGGCCCATCCCTGCCTCCAATCTCACTGGGGTGAGGCTAACAGAACAATGTAAGTGTAAGAAAGAACTTTGTGAGCCCAGAAATAAACCCATGCACTTATGCTCAATTAATTTAGGACAAAGGAAGTAAGAACACACAATGGGGGAAAGAACAGTCTCTTCAATAAATGGTGTTGGGAGCACGGGACAGCCACACGCAAAAGGATGAAACTAGACCTCTATCTTACACCATACACAAAAACTAACTCAAACTGGATTAAAGACTTGAACGTAAGACTCGAAACCATAAAACTCCTAAGGACAACATCAGGGATAAGCTTCTTGACATCATTCTTGGCAATGATTTTTTGGATCTGACACCAAAAGCAAAGGCAACAAAAGCGAAAATAAACAAGCAGGATTACATCAAATCAAAAAAGCATCAGCATAGCAAAGAAAACCATCAACAAGATGAAAAAGCAACCTACAGAATGGGAGAAAATATTTGCAAATCATATATCTCATAATGGGTTAATATCCAAAATACGTAAAGAACACATTTAATTTGATAGCAAAAAAAAAAAATCTAATTAAAAAATGGGCAGAGGAACTGAATAGACATTTTTCCAAAGAAGACATCTAGACAGTCCACAGGTATGTGAAAAGATGCACAGCATCACTTATCATCAGGGAAATGCAAATCAAAACCACAATGAGATCACCTCATACTTGTTGGAATGGCTATTATCAAAAGGACAAGAGATAACAAGTGTTGGCGAGGATGTGGGGAAAAGGAACCCTTGTGCACTGTTGGGGGGAATGCAAACTGGTGCAGCCACTGTGGAAAACAGTGTGGAGCTTCCTCAAAAAATTAAAAATGGAACTGCCATATCATCCAGCAATTCTACTTCTGGGGATATATTCAAAGGAAACAGAATCACTCTCTCGGAAAGACATCTGCACCCCCATGTTTGTTGTAGCATTATTCACACTAGCCAAGATGTGGAAGCAATCTCAGTGCCCACCAATGGATGAAAGGATAAAAAAAAGTGGTATATATAAACGATGGAATATTACACAGCCATAGAAAAAGAAGAAAATCTTGCTATTTGAGACACGGTTAGAGCTTGAGGGCATTATGCTAAGTGAAATAAGTCAGACAAAGACAAATACTGTATGATCTCACTTATATGTGAAATCTAAAATACCAAACACACAGATAACAGCAAACAGATTGGCGGCTGCCTGAGTCAAGGGGTGGTGGTGGTGGTGGAGGAAAGGCATGAAGGGGGTCAAAAGGTACCAACTTCCAGTTATAAGATAAATAAGTTCTGGGGATGTGCTGTACAGCGTATGACTATAGTTAACTGCACTGTATTGTATATTTGAAAGTTGCTGAGAGAGTAGATCTTAAAAGTTCTCATTACAAGAGAAAAACAACTTGTAACTATGTAAGGTGATGCTAACTAAACATACCGTGGTGATTATTTCACACCATAGACACATATATCAATATATGTCAATATATCATATATTGATATAGATGTCAATTATATCTCAATAAAACTGGAAAAAAATAAATGAAATAAAATTCCCAAGATTAAAAAAAAAAAAAGAAAGAAAGATCCTTGTGCTCTTGGCAAGCCAGGATGCTGGAGTCAGGGCCAGGGAGGGTGCCAGGGAACGGAGAAAATTCTAGCCTTTTGATAGGAGGTTTGATGGGTCTGTTTGGCAGTTGCTACTAATATGGGATTCTTTGCTCCCAAAGAGCTAGAAATGGATCCCTCGAGAGCCATGCTCAGAATCCGTCGCCTGGAGTGGGACTTCGGCACAGGCAATAACTGGGTTCATCTGCAGAGCTGGGTGCTGAGGCGGGCATCCTTACAGACCAAGTCAAGTGCTCCAGACGTCTGCATCATGGGAACAAAACAGGTCATTGGAGGGGACTGAGGATCTACATGCTTCCCCTTTCCAAACTGAGAAAGCGTTCTCCTTTTGCTTGATCGTAAAAATAAAGCACACTCCCTGCCAAACAATTCAAAATCCTCAAAACACATCAAAACAAAGAACGAGTCCCATGATCAGAGACAAGCACTGTTAACTTTTTGTTTGTCTTTAACTGTTGGATCAGACACACATGCACACGCATACAAGCATCATCTTGCATACCCCGGACCACAGAATGCCCGTCCTTGATCAGCTCTTTTTTCTCCACACCGGGGCTTGGCATCATTTCCATGTCAACAAGCACAGCAACTCCTAGGACCCTGGGCCTCGATTTCACTTCTGACCCCTGTGCTCTTTTCAGTCTGGGGAAGGGGCTCCATTTGTCAGCTCCTCTCCCCTCCCACACCCCTACCCCCTCTTGCTCTGGGCCACGAGGAGCAGTGGCAGGGGAAACAAGTCATTTCCCCTTTGTCCATGTAGCCCTTGGCAGCAGGTCTGAGGGGGCTGCGAGGGCCTCCGGGGCTGGGGGCCAGGAAGCAGGCCCGACCCTCCATGTCACCCACCCGCTGCCTTGGGGTACCCCTGGCCCATCTCAAGGTCTCAGACCCCAACTGTAAAAAGCCACCACAGGCTCCATGTGCCCTTTCACAGCCAACCTCCCATTCCGGTGGGAAGGCTCCCCGAAGCCATGGCTGGGCGAAGGTCAAATCCAGGCGGGGCTGGCGAGGGGGGAGGGCTCCACGCTGGGATGGAAGGGCATACCCTAGAGGCTGAGGAAGTCACCGCATCAGGGCCCCTACCTTCACAGCCCTCTTCCAGGGCCCCTCGAGGGGGCCCTCAATTTTAATATTTTTCTTGACGAGATCCCCTCAACTGGTGTTAAGTTTCCATCCCTTCAAAACCTGGCTCCACGCCTGCCTTATGCCACTGACAATAAATAACAAAAAATAGTTTCCATTTCTTTGAGTTAATAACCTTCTTTGAAATGGAACCAAGAAGAGACATGCAGTGAAACTCTTCCATCTTTGAGGAGAAAAGACCAGGATTTACAGCGTCTGTGATCAAACCCTTCAAAGGGGCGGGCACTTCATGTCACTCAAGGTCCATGGCAGTGTTCGCAGAGAAGACATGAGCCAGTGAAAGAAGTAGCAACAGAAGTCACCCTGCCTAGCTGTTCCCAAGCTGGGGTGGAGGTGGCATAGATGGTTCTGGAACACACAGGCCAGTGCCGAGAGCTGGGAGGGTGGAGGCGCAGGCCCAAAGGCTCTTGGAAGTAAGGCAGCCATAGGACAGAGAAATCTTGCCCACCTTCCCCCCAACCCATTCTCTCATAATATTTACTCCGGAGGATCTAATGGACACTCCTCAGAGCTCAGGACACTCCCCTTTCTCTGAGACTAACCAGTGCTCTGGTAGAGGTGGGCCTCCGGGGCCATTTTATATCTCAGGACCCTACCTGCCGGGCCAGGGGTGGACACAGACAAAGACGTTATGCGCCCGCCCTCTGCCCCAGCTCACCCGGTCACCATGCCAGAACCCAGTAGGTCTCGCCCCTGCCACTAAGCCCCGGCCTTCTGGCCACTTGGGTTCAATTTATAAATAAAATTCAAGACCCAGAGTTGGCTCTCAAGGCACCTAAGGGCATGGGTGAAACTCCAGGGGTGTGCATGGTTGAGAGGGGGGGTCCTTGAGGCTTTTGTTCTCGCGTGACCTGGCTTGATGGTCTTCCTTACAGTGGCAGTCTTGATACAGTGACAGTTCCCGAGAGCCCCCTGAGGGACAGTAGCACCCTGAGAGCCCTCCAGGCGGCCACAGATGACCCCTCAGGCCTCAGAGGGGCCGTCTCTTGAGCTGGTTTCGTCTAAGCAACAGCTATGTGTCCTGTCAGCATTTTGTTAGTGGGAACACAGATGTTTTGATGCCTTTAGGTCTAGGAAAGGACGGAGCACCCTCGCCAAAGGTGTGCCTGCTGGCCAAGGCTTGAAGTCCTCCACGTCGGAGTCATGTCGGATTCGTGCACGTTTTTTCTCCAGAAGTTATTTTGATTTTAAACCACATCGGAAGAGGGTTATAACTCCTTCGACTTCTCTTGTCCCGGTGACCTCTACCCAGCACCCAAGAAGAGGAGAGAAAGTGGATGCTTCTGGGGAAAGTGAGAGAATTTTGCCTGGGGACTTGCCCAAGGCCCTTGTATTCGTCAGGGTTCTCTAGAGAGACAGAACCAACGGAATGCACGTTGTATATGTGCACATCCTATTGAGAGAGACAGAGGGTGAGAGGCAGATTTATTTTAAGGAACTGGCTCATGCAATTATGGGGGCTGAGAAGTCAAAATCTGCAAAGCATGTGGCAGGCTGAAGACCCAGGGAAGAGCTGATGTAGCTTGGATCCAAAGGCAGTTTGGAGGCACAACTCCTTCCATCCTGGGGGATCCCGATCTTCTGGCTGGGGCCCATCCACATTATGAAAGGCAATCTGCTTCACTCAAAGTCTGTTGGTTTGATGCTAATCACATCTAAAAAAATACCTTCACAGCAACATCTAGATTCTAGGTGTTTGGCCAAATATTTGGGAGCCATGGCCTAGCCAAATGGACAAATAAAATTAGCCACCACAGTCCACCAGCTGGAACCTCCTTTTGGGGCTCTGGACCCCTGGGGTGTTCGGGGCATTTTGCGTCGTTATGCTGGTTGTCCCTCATTCTGTATTTACGCCCTAACCCCCCTTCTTGTGGATCTTTTACAATGACCACAGGAGCGATCACAACAGAGGGAGCCCAGAGCCAGCACTTTCATCACACCTCATACAAGTAACTCCTTAGGTGCTCATGACAACGTCAGGATGTGGGCACACTGTTACGCCCACTTTGTAGGTGCCACGTCCAGGGTTCAAACCCCAGCATGCTATCTCCAGACCCTGATGTGATGGGATGGCTGGGTCTGTTTTAGAGAGGGGTCCCCGGAGAGCCACCTCTGTCCATCCCTGACTCCTCTCGGTTTACAGCACCCCCTGCTGGCCCTGATGGCCACCTTCTGGACACCCTCCCAGCCCACTTCTTCCCTGGCCGCTTGGCACGCGTGAGAGCAGAAAACAAGCTATAGATAACTTGGAATCTGCATCACTGAGCATAGGATCTGAGTTCACACTAGATGAACCACCAAACTAACAGATGAATAAGGAGTGAAGGAATGAAACAAGTGTGAGGCCAGGACAGTCATGTCCATCTCGCTACCCCGAACCACCTTATTCGTTCACAGGCATGGGTGAACCTTTTGTCTAGTCGCCACCTTTACCTGCAGAGCTGGTTGTGCCTTAGGAGCATCCGCATTATCTTTAGCAAACATATCGCCCAGCCCAGCAGGGAGCTCAGTTCTCACACACACACACACACACACACCCCTGTGTTGCACAACCAGCTTCGGTCTCCTGCTGGAGCCCACCTAGTACGCAGGCCCTCCCCTCCCCTCTCTCCACAACTTGAGGACCTCAGAGCCTCAGAAATGGGGCATGTTATGCCAAATTTAACACAGTGCACCTTTTCATTCATTCACGTATTCACGATTCCACAGGTATTTACCTCATCCCCTACTTCATGTCCGGCACTGCCGTAGAAGGCAGAACCCTCTTTTTCTCGGTTAGTCCTCCTTGCAGCCCGATTAGGCGGGACCATTATCTCCATCTTACAGCTAGAGAAACTGAGGTTAAGGGACACCCAGTTGGTGGATAGTGCGGCTACCTCGTGCGCCACACTGCATCTAGCCCGTCCGTTTGGAAGGCACGTTCCGTCTCTTTCTTCAGCCTCCAGGAACCAGGATGAGGGGCTCAGAGAAGGCCGCCCGCGTCTGCTGGTGGCCCCTCTCAACCCCTGCAGGCTGTCCCCCGACACACACATAGACCCTTCCGGGAACGTTCACACTGGGTTGTTGGCTGCTTCGGTGTGTGGCACACATGTGTATGCATGTTCACACATGACCCAAGATTTATGAGAATTGACATCTGGGTTTTGCTGGAAAACTGCGTCTCCTGTGCTTGACTTGGAAGAGGGGGAGGAGAGAGGGCGGAGTGGACGGAGGGCCTGATTCCCGCAGGCAGCCTGGGCAAAAGCTAACGGGACAGATGAAATGGCTCCTTTGAGCTTGGGCATGGTGGGAGGTTCGGAGTCTTGGGAGTCGTTATTCTTAGAGCAATAACTAGCCTGGATGGTTGTGAAGGCCAAATAAAAGATGTGCTATGCTTCCGGATCTTCCTACACTCTCCAGCGGACAGTCTCAAGTGTTTCTGGGTGGGTGGGCACTGGCGAGACTGAAATGACCCTGTCCTGGCCCACAGCATGTGTCCCACCTGCTCTCCCCGTGTCCTCACCCTCCCCGCTTTGATCCATGCTTCCCAAGGTCAGAGGTCAGAGGCCAGACTGCATCACTTCCTTGCTTAAACCCCCCAGTGGCTTCCCACCTGTGGGAATAAGGCCAACTCCTGACTGTGGAGCTGACAGAGTGTATTCCTTCCCCGTTGCTGCTGTAACAAATCAACATAAACTTGGCAGCTTAAAACAACATGAATTTATTATCTTACAGTTCTGTAGGTCAGAAATCCGACACGGGTTTCACTGGGCTACAGTCAAGGTCAGATTCACAGGTTTCAAGGATGAGAACATAGACATCTTTGAGGGCTATTACTCTGCCTACAGAGCTGATCCCGCCCAGCCCCTGCCAACTGTGCCCAGATGGAGCGCCCTCCTCTGTCCACTGAATTCCGGGATTTGGACCTCCTCGGTGTCTCTCCACATGCCTCGGCAAGCTCGTTTCCACCTCAGGGCCTTTGCACTGCTCTGCTCAGAAAATCTGCCGCTGGTCCTCAGAAGTCACGTCCTGTCCTTCCACTTTCACCAAGAAGTCCCCTTCTCAGAGAGTACCTGCCTGCTCAGGGCACAGTAGCCTCCTGGCCTTCCTTCAGAACAGCGCCCCATTTCAGTTGTATGCCTTTCGCTACTTTTCACGATTATCTTGGTTTTCTCTCCCTGCTTGGTAAGCTATGTGACAGCAGGGCCTATGTTCGCCTCAGCTTCCCCTCCCCACCACGTACTGAGCACTTACTGTGAACACGTTCTCTGAATGTCGTTCACTTTCTCATTACTACAATCCTGCGAGATGTGTCTCTTATCTTCACTGTTCATGGGAGGAAATGGATTCATCAAAGGCAGGAACTTGCCCCAGGGCACTCAACCAGGAAGAGTGGGAGCCAATATCCCGACCAGGTACTCTGAGTCTTTTCCACTTGCTATACTGCCCCGGGCCCTGCTGCCTCCCAGGGCCCAGAATAGCACCTGGCCCGGCAGCAGGATGGGCTCTCAGGACGTAGTTGTTGAATGAGCACATTATCTTATGTGTTAGCTTCCTTCTGGGAGGGTAAAATCTTGAATCATGCAATCAGACGAAAGGCCTAAATCACAGGAGCCCCTGAGGTGATACCAACATGTTCAGCTGATTCTGACTTGTTTGTAAGTTTTCTCACTACAGTGTAAATGACTGCTGCTTCTCTGGAAGCAGCTTTTCTGTTTCTTTTTTTGCCTCTGGTACTACAGACGCCCCTCCCTGCCCAGAACTCTGTGGTGCTTTCCCTTTCTTCAGAGAAGCCGGGAAGCAGCGATGCCCTCGGTCCTCTGGGCAGTGCGCCCAGTTACAGCTGATGCTCTCTGACCCCAGCCCCTCCTGCAGAGATGGGGGACACAGCCCGGGTGTGCAGAGGGAAGGGCTCCTTGGGCTTGCAGGGTACCTCCCCTTCTGTTGAGGGTCTAGAGGTACTTTAATCTCCGGCATAAAGAGAAATGTCTGAGTCACTGGCTGATCCAGAGGGCAGTAGTGGGGCCAACGTGCAGCTTGGGGACTTTGGGGTGCCTGGAGCTGCCGCTAACCTCTCCCCAGCTCGCCCCAGTTTTTGATGTGCACAGTTGTCAGGTCTCAGTCTTACTTGGAAACCCAACCCCAGGATGAGTGCCTTGCTTCCCATTTAGCTGCCTCCCTAGGGAGATTCGGGTGCCCAGACTGCCGGGGGGGCGGGGCACACGTTTTCCCACACAGGGAAAATAAGTGACTACTTCCTTGAGGTATGAATTTTCCTTACTGGAATGGGTAGATGTGGATCCTGTCAAAGTATAGGGACTTATTTTTTCTTTCATGAAAATGTAATGGCCTAATTTTAGGTCCCTGGCACTTACTGAAAAGCATGGAAGACTCTGGGGGAGGGTTTGAAAGGATGTAGAAAGTTCTACCTACCTAGGGAGTCTGCCCCAATGTCCCCAGGGCCTTTAGGGCTGCCCGAGCCTTGAGAAGGTTGGCAGCAGTCCAGCAGCCCCACCCCTGTCCCTCTGGATCAAGGGAGTGACCGGCACAGTCAGGCTTCTGTCAACAGTCAGGAGACATTGGGAGCACGGGCAGCTAGCTGGGAGGCAGGGCTGGGTGGCCCTAGAGGGCGGGCCGGTGCCCAGATGGCGAGTGTCGTGTCAAACAGGATTGCTCTGCTGTGAGCAGGCCTGGCGGGTAGTGGTTCTCAGCTGAAAGGCTCCAGGCAACCCAAGAAAGCACTGTGCTGCCGGGTCACACGGTCCTTCCCTGGCAGGCCACATCCCAGTCCCCGCTGTCCACCCTGTCAATACCCACCGCCCAAGGCGGGGGCCAGAAACTACCCTCGGGGAGCAAAGGGGCCTCCATTCTTCTCTGTAATCAGGGCTATCCTGGATGGGACTGGAGGCCCCTTCCTGAAGGTGCCAGGGAGAGGAGGAGACTGCTGGAGAAGGCCCAAGGTGCCTGGAAGGCCCCTCTGTCCCCTGTCCTCACCCTGACTGCACGCATTTGCCTGGATGCACATGCCTGTGCGGAGTGCATCTCTGGGTCACTATGAGGGAAAGTTGGCAGAAAGAGCCACAGCCTACCCCCCACCCCCGCTCCAGCCGTCCCCATCATCTGCGCAAGGAGACTGTGCCGCTTTCCCCATAAAGATGGAAGTCTGGGCGCCTGGGTGGCTCAGTCGGTTAAATGTCTGCTTTTGGAGTGGGTCATGATCCCAGGGTCTTGGGAGTGAGCCCCTTGTCAGGCTCCCTGCTCATCAGGGAGCCTGCTTCTCCCTCTGTCCCTCCCCCCTTCTTGTGCTCTCTCTCACTCTCGCTCATGCTCTCTCTCTCATAAATAAATAAAAAAATCTTAAAAAAAAAAAGACGGAAATCTGTTTTCCCACCTCCTGGATCTACACTGGCCTTGTGACTTGCTTGTGACTTGCTTTGGCCAACAGAATACAGTGGAAGCGACAGACCGCTCCAAGGCTGGATCGAGATTAACCATGTTGTCTAGTTTCTGTATCTGATGTTTTGACATCTGGGGCCTTGCTGACTTGGCACAGACTGCCCCTCTCAGGGCTAGCAAATTCCTAGAGGTAGCAAACAACTCAACACCCTGCACCCACCCCCCAGCACACCTTTGATATGCAAGCCAAGCAATCCAGAACCATTCCCCCTGCTTTATCTGGCTCTTGCATGTGTGAGGCACTAAACCGCCCCCCCAGCTTCCCCCTCCCTCTCCCTCTCCACCCCTGCAATAGCCCCAGGGTCAGGCATCAGGCCAGCAGAGGCAGCCCTACACCACAGCCCTCTGAAATTAGTCAAACTAGCCAATCCCAACTTGGTTAGCCCCCTTACCCTGTCTCACCCATTACTTCCCTCAGAAACCCCAATAAAGGCTTTCCAGAAGTTCCCTTCCCTGTCTCTCTGCCTGCTGTTCTCTCCTGAGGCCTCACGAGGTCTGGCGTGCCCCATCCTCTTGGCAACTGTTAGTAACAAACTATCTTTTCAGTGGCAGTTGTCTCCTGATCCGCTGGCATCACCATACCTGGATAAGCCCCAAATGTCAGGTTCAGTTTATTTTTTGAAACAGAGAGAGAGAGAGACAGCGAGAGAGGGAACACAAGCAGTGGGAGTGGGAGAGGCAGAAGCAGGCCTCCTGCTGAGCAGGGAGCCTGATGTGGGGCTCGATCTCAGGACCCCGGGATCACGACCTGAGCCGAAGACAGATGCTTAACCGACTGAGCCACCCAGGCGCCCCAGCCCAGGTTCATTTTAGAACAGGGTCTCAAGAAGTCTCATGCATTGTGCTCAGCTTCAGCCCTCCACCACCACACCATGTGAAAAGGCCAGGCTAGCCTGCTGGAGGAAGAGAGGCTGTGGGGGAAGAGCCGAGATGCACCAGATGAGCCACCCTAGACCAGCCAGCCCCAGCTAACCTGGCAGCTTCCCACAGATGAAGGAGGGTCCCAGCCCAGAGGGGCCGAGTCTGGAGCAGATCAGCGGAACAGCCCAGCTGAGTCCAGCTCCAATTGACCCGCTGGTCTGCCAAATCCAGATCCAGGGCAGCTCTTGCAAAACCAAAAGCAGAGTCCCTGTCTGTTTTGATGCTGGCACCTGGGCGACTGGAGGCACCAAATACTCGTTTTGTGAAATACAGGTCCGTTCCCCGCCCATCTCCACTCCCGCTATCTGAAAGTAGAGAGTTCCCAGGAAATCTTTTTGTAAACCACAGTGGTGTAAAGCAAAGAGGCAATTACCATTAATTTATATGGAAATTTATTTGAGGTTTCCCAGACAAAGCACAGATGCTCCCAGACCCAATTTAAAGCTCTGGCGGCCGGGGGCCCGAGATGCTGCGTGCAGTTCCCGGGGGAGGCGCTGGGTGGCGCCACTCTCGCTGCTCGCGGTGCTGCAGCGGCTGTACCCGCTCGCTGCAGAACTAACGCTGATCGCTGCTTTCGCTTTTCGCCTTTTTTTCATAAAAGCGAAAATCCTCTTGGGATTTCCTTCGGAGAGTGAAAACGGGTACTAATGTAGGTCTTTCCTAAAAGCGAAGTGGCGCCATGCAAACTCAAAAAGTGGGGAATACCTGTACCCCTATTTTAGATCTGGATGCTTCACGTGTGCCTGTCGCTTCAGCCCATCCCCACGCCTTCGTGCAGGCGCCCCCCGATCCGTCATGGTGTCCTTTTACTCTGAGCTCTGAAGTGACCAACGAGCCATCTCAGCCTAGACTCGGGGCAGACCCAGGCGGAGGACCCGAGGCAGCAGGGCGGCTGACCTGGATAAGCTGACCCCGCTCTGCTGCGGACCGACAGGCTCGCTCGGGTTTTCCTCCTTTCAGCCCTCATCTCATTCATCGCAGCCCAAGGACTCCGCCTCGAACCCTCCCCCCCCGCCCTCCCCCGACTCAGTCAGTAGGGGAGAGTGGACCGGGCAGCCGTCCTCCCCTCACTTCTACCTGTGGCCTTGCTCCCCACAGGACGATTCCGCGGCCACTTTCCCGGGTGTTTAAGCTCGCCCCCCCCCCCCGCCCCCTCGACAGCCTGGGGATAATGGTGTTACTGCTGACTGCTTTAAAGTGTCCGTGTAGAAAAAGGGCAATCTCTAAGTAGGAAAGTGATTTGGGAATGCCTAAGTATAGCAAATTAAAATATCATTTTCCTGGGGATGCGTTAAAAAAAACAATGGAGTAAGCCAAGAAAGAGGAAGATGTATGATTTATAAAACATAGACTCCAGCTCAGAAGAGCAGGCAGCCAAAGTCAGGGTCAGTGGGACTGGGGCGTATAGGCTCCAAGCGAAAGCGGTCCGGGTGGAACGTGGCACAGGTAAGAGCCGGAAACCACTGTGCTTACGCATTTGACTGAGGGCAAAGTGGGGGGGGGGGGGGGACTTCAGGGCAACCAAAGAGTTGCACAAGAAAGAAAATTAATCATAGTAGCCTATTTGGCTCTGTGTGAACAGTGGAACAAAGTATCTGTCATTTACGGGAGATCAATCGTTTAGAAATGTGGCCTAATCTCCAGGCATTCCACAGCAGTTGTCTCCAGAGAGAGAGGACTACGGATCAGTTTTTTAAAAGCCACAAACGACCAAAACTCGCCCAAAGAAGAAAGCGAACCTAAATAGTTCTGTATCTGTAGAAGACATTGAATTCATAGCTCAAAACCTTCCAGAAAAGAAGTCTCCGGGCCCACGTGATTTCATTGGTAAATTCTACCAAACATTTCTTTTTTTTTTTAAGGATTTTATTTATTTGACAGAGAGAGAGAGAAAGCACAAGTAGGCAGAACAGCAGGGAGAGGGAGAGGAAGAAGCAGGCTCTCCACGGAGCAGGGAGCCCGACGTGGGGCTCGATCCCAGGACCCTGGGATCATGACCTGAGCCGAAGGCAGACGCTTAACCGACTGAGCCACCCAAGCGCCCCTCTACCAAACATTTCAAGAACGGACACAAATCCTACCCAATCTCTTCCAGAAAACAGACGACAAGGGAACACTTCACTCATTTTACGAAGCCTGCACTTCCTGGTAACAGGACCCTGCAAAGACGGGACCGGGGGTCAGCAGGCATTATCTGTACAGGGCCAGGGAGTTCACATTTTCTTTTTGAAGCCCATACGGTTTCTGTCGCAACCTCTCAACGCTGCAATTGTAGGGCAAAAAGCAGCTGCCGAAATGTGTAAATGAATGGGTGTGGCCAGGTTTGACCCGCAGTGGGCTGGATGTGCGTGGCCCAGGGGCCACAGTGTGCTGACCCCCTACTATACACCAATAGCCCCATGAAAACGGGCAAAAATTCTCACAAAATACTAGCAAATGCAATCCAGAAATACAGAGGAATATAGAGAAATATATATACATATTTATATATATTTATAATATATATATTTATAATATACATATATTCTCTATTTATATGTATGTATATAAATAGAGAAATAAAACCACAACCAGTTAGGATTCTCTGGGACTGCAAGGCTGGTTTCAAAATAGAAAATCAATCAAGGTCATCCACCTTTTTAACTAACTGAAGAAAAACCAATGGATCATATCAATTCAGGGAGAAAAAAGCATGTGACAAAATTCAACATCCATTCATAATACTCTGTCAAACTATGCTTTGAAAGAAATCTTAACTTATCTTTAAAAAAAGGGGGGGGGGGGCAGCGCCTGGGTGGCTCAGTCGTTAAGCGACTGCCTTCGGCTCAGGTCATGATCCCAGGGTCTTGGGATCGAGTCCCGCATCGAGTCCCGCATCGGGCTCCCTGCTCTGCGGGGAGCCTGCTTCTCCCTCTCCCACTCCCCCTGCTTGTGTTCCCTCTCTCACTGTGTCTCTCTCTGTCAATTAAATAAAATCTTTAAAAAAAAAAAAATCTTAACTTGACAAATGGCATCTACAAAAAACCTATAGGTAGCATCACACTTAATGTTAAAAAAAAAAAACAAAACTGAATGCTTTCTCCCTAAGTTCTAGAACAAGGCAAGGATGTTCACTTCCCTATTCAACATAGTACTGGAGGTTTCAGCCAGGGTAATAGGGCTAAATAAATAAACCAATGGCACATAAATTAGAAAGGAAGAAATAAAACTGCTCATACTCACAGATGACACAATCATTTATGTCAAAAACCTGAATCTACAAAAAAAAAAAAAAAAACTCCATAATAAGTCCCACAATGTCACAGGATACAGGGTCAACACAGAAAAATCCATTAGATGTCCATATACTAGGAATATACCACTGGAAATGAAAAGTTAATAAAACAACACCATTTAGGGCGCCTGGGTGGCTCAGACGGTTAAGTGTCTGCCTTCGGCTCAGGTCATGATCCCAGAGTCCTGGGATTGAGTCCCGCATCGGGCTCCCTGCTCCTTGGGGGCCTGCTTCTCCCTCTGCTTCTCTCTCTCTCTGTCTCTCATGAATAAATAAATAAAATCTTTAAAAAAAAACAAAACACCATTTAAAGGAGTTCCAAAAATGAAATGCTTACGTATAAATCTAACAAAGCATATTTATGTTGAAGATTTTAAAATGCCGAGGAAAGAAATCAAAGATCTAGATAAATGGACAGACATATTATGTTCACAGATTGGAAGACTCGATATTGTTAAGACGTCAATTCACCCCTAATCGATCAATAGCATTAATGTAATCCCAATCAAAATTCTACTAGGATTTCTTGTCTATAAGAAAGAGACAAGCTTGTTCTAAAATGTTAATGGAAAGGCAAAGAAACTAGACTGGTCAAATTCTATCTTACTATAGAATTACAGTAATCAGGATAGTGTGTTCTCGACAGACATAGTCCCATACCTGCATGACAAACTGATGTTTGTCAAAGTTGCTGGGACGATTCAATGGCGATTCAACCATCTACTCCACAAATGATTTTGAAACAACTGGAAATCTATCTGCAAAAAGTCATCCCCAAGATAAAATTCCCACTTTGTGCAAACATTAACTCCCAATGGATCATAGATCTAAATGTAAAAATGCAAAACTATACAAAAAATTGGAAAAAAATACAGAAGAGAAATTTCAGGACCTGGAGTGAGGCCAAGAGTTCTCAGACTTGACACCAAAGGCATGATCCATAAAAAAAAAAAAAAAAAAAAAAAAAATCAGTTTAAGATTCGCCAAAATTTAAAATGTTTGCTCTGGGGTGGACGTTAAGACAAGCTACAGAGAGTGGGCGCCTGGGTGGCTCAGTTGGTTAAGCGACTGCCTTCGGCTCAGGTCATGATCCTGGAGTCCCTGGATCGAGTCCCGCATCGAGTCCCGCATCGGGGCCCTGCTCGGCAGGGAGTCTGCTTTGCCCTCTGACCCTATCCCCTCTCATGTGTTCTCTCTCATTCTCTCTCTCTCAAATAAATAAATAAAATCTTTAAAAAAAAAAAAAAGACAAGCTACAGAGAGAAAATATTTGCAGTTCACATATCTGAAAAAGACTAGTAATGAAAGTATATAAAGAACACTCACAACTGAACAATAAGAAATTAATCCATTTTTTAAATGGGCAGACACTTTACCCAGTAGACCTCATGGCAAATAAGCACATGAAAAGATTCTCAATGTTATTAGTCATTAAGGAAATGGAAATGAAAACCACAGTAAGATACCACTGCATACCTATCAGATGACTTCGAAACTAACCAACCAACCTGACAATAGTAAGTGGTGAGGATGTAGAGTAACAGAGTCTTTTTATTCATTGCTGGTGTGAATGTAAAATGATACAACTAATATGGAAGACAGTTTGGCAGTTTCTCACAAAGTGAAGTATACATTTACCATATGACCCTGCAATCTCACTCCTAGATATTTGCCCGAGAGCGATGAATATTTATATTTACACACACACAAAAGCTGCATGGGAATGTTTATAGCAGATCCATTCGTAATCACCAAAAAGTAGAAATGACCCCATACATGTCATTCCATTCAGTGGGTGAACACAACGGAATACGACTCAGTCATAGTATTAGTAAAACAACTATGCAGACCCAGAACAACACAGAAGAATCTCAAATGCATTATGCTAAATTTTAAAAAGCCAGACTCAAAAGTCTATGCATTTGTTGATGCCATTTATATGACATTGTGGAGAAGACAAAGCTATAGTGATGAAGGACAGATCGGTTCTGGGGTGATGGAATAGTCTCCTGACCATATATTCCATATTCCACATATGGAATATAGTTCTATGGTAAAAATCATGGAAATGTATGCCAAAACCTTTTTTTTGTTAAACTGTAACAAGCAAATGGGAGAAGGCCACCAAAATAATGAACCTCTAATGGTGGAATTTGGAACCCTGTGACATCTATTCACAAGGAGAAGTTTTGGGGTAGGGGAAGCTTCTGAACCACCCCACAGGCAAAGAGGATGCTGAGACCCTGCCCTCCTTGCTCACCTAGAGCTGTTGTGGGGAGGAGAGGTGCCGGGGTTTGTTACATGTTTCCCCTTCTCGTCTCCCCAACAGGGCTGTTTCTCTTCCAGTGGGAAGGCCACAGAGTGGGCAGCAGTTGTAAGAAAGGGCCCCCACTCGTGGGATCCCCCACGCTGCTCAACCTGCCCTCCTTCCCCACCTGCTCCCATCCAGCTAATCACAAAACCCCTGCAAAGTGACTCAGGACAGATGTGCTGACAAGAGGGACAGACGTGGAATGCCACGGAGGACCGCAGGAGAGGGGATGATACTGTCCATCCCCATGAGATCACTTCTCCAGACCCTTGCGGAAAGCAGCATCCCCCCTACGCTGCAACACATGAAGATTCTCCACAGATAGGTATGCACACACACATCCCGTAGCAAACGCAACCACTCATTCACGCAGAGATGTGCACACACACTCACAAACACACACCCATCGTGCTTCCTGTGGGCTGGCACCTAATAGAACAAAGTGAGCGCATTTCCTGGTCGACAGAGGAACCCCAGCCGGGGCTGCGCCCCGCTGCCGTGAGGAACCCCCGATGCCTCTAGCTAGAGGTCCTTGGGTGGCCACGGACCCCGCCCATCTCCTTGTGGCAGCAGATGGTCCCATGAGTGCCATTCACTCTCCAAACATGAGGAGTCTCCACCGGCCAGCAGGACTTACTGCTGGGTTCAGGAGCCCCAGGCTCATACCGTGTTCAGATCAGGTCAACTCCAGCTATGCCACGTCCCCGCAGGTCCTCGTGAGTCCAATCCTTTGTCCACTCCGAACTCCTCTGCCCTTGGCCCTTTCCTAGGTCTGCAGTTTTTAACTCTGAAAGATGGTGTTCCACTGGGTCTCACATACCTGATTGATTCAAATCACTAGGGACACTTAAAAAAAATACTGATGCCGGAGCCCCAACCCAGATTCTCTGGGGTGAGGCTAGCATCTAGATTTCTAGAAGCTTCCCAGGTGACCTGATGTGCAGCCAAGGTTTACCCCGAGACTGCCCAGCTCGGTCCTGCTCAGAGCAGCACCAGCATGACAACACTCCCTTCATTCCGCTGAACTCCAGCTATGCAGGATCCCTGGGTAAAAATCCCAGACATGGTCCCTGGCCCTGGGGCCCTGTAGTGGATAAGACAGACAATAAACTCAAAATCTACTAAAAGAAACCATTACAAATATGATCAGTCCTATTCCAGAGCCCTTCATAGAACCATAATAGGAAACACAAGGGCAGAGAGGAGACCTGTTTAAATATGGGGCTGGGAAGGCTTCTGCAAAGAGGTGCTTATTTGAGCAAGGACCTGAGAGAAAAGGAGAAGCCCGGTAAGGAGTGTTCCTGGGGCCTTCTTTATGGCTTACCTGTCAGGCTCCCCCAGGCAGGGGCTGGGAGGGGAGACCCCTCAAACACATAAGACTTTGGGTGAAGGACAGTTTCACTAGAATTTTTAAACCAACTTCTTCTTCTTTTTTTAAGATTTTATTTATTTATTTGAGAGAGAGAGAGAGCACAAGAAGGGGTAGGGTTAGAGGGAGAAGCAGACTGCCCGCTAAGCAGGGAGGCCAATGCGGGACTCAATCCCGGGACTCCAAGATCATGACCTGAGCCAAAGGCAGTCGCTTAACCAACTGAGCCACCTAGGAGCCCCTTTAAACTAACTTCTAAGGACAATCCCTTTTGCTCCCTTTCCCCCTCACAAAGCCCAGGGAGGCAGGGATTGGACCCAGAACCCTGAGAGGGCTCACTTTTCTGTCTCTGCAGCAGCCAGGACATCTGAGAACGGCCAGGGTCTCACCTGTTGTCCGGGTAACCCGGAGAGACAGCAATAGGTCCCAGAAGATGAGACAGGGGCAGAGTAGGCGCCCCAGCATCTGCTTACACATCCCACCCACCCTCCCCCTCTGAGGGCTCCGACTGGATGCACCCACCCTATGCTTCTGGCCTTCGCCTCTGGGCCTGGTGTTTTGTTTTGTATTCTGCAAAGTGGGTGGGAGATCCCTTGCTCTGTTGGTGGGTTCACTGTGGCCTCAGATTAGCCTCTGCTGCCTGGTGACTCAGTGACTTCCTGCTGACCACTTTTTTTTTTTTTTAAGATTTATTTATTTTAGAGAGAGAGTGTGTGTGCGCAAGGGGGGAGAGGCAGAGGGAGAGGTTGAGAGAGTCTTAAGCAGACTCAGTGCTGAGCACGAGCCCCACGCGAGGCTGATCTCACCACCCTGAGATCAGGACCCTGGGATCAAGACCCTGAGATCACTACCTGAGCAGAAACCAAGAGTGGGATGCTTAACCAACTGCGCCTCCCAGGAGCCCTCCCACCCCCACCCCAGCTTCTGCATTCACACCACCCACCTCTGGTCTGAACTGCGTTCTCCCTGCCTGGAATCCCTTCTGCGCCCCAGGGCCTTGTAGGTGCCCGTGAGTGTGCCCGCCTGGCTCAGGAATTTAGACAGTAAACCAGTGTCAGTGGGGAAGGGGAAAGATTTGGAACCCACAGAGAGGGACTAAATTTTCTCTACTCCTTGGCTATGTGGCCTTAACTACTCTTTGGGCCTCCGTTCCCTCCTTTGCAAAATGGGGACGACAATGGTCCCCACCTCACAGGGCTGCTCTGAGATTTAAGAGCGTGGAAGATGCTTAGCAAAGAACCCCGCAGTCATCAGACTTCCAGTAAGCGCATGCAGGCTTTCCTTCTGCCGTCAGTTACTGTTACTGCGGTGGATGGTGGTGTTGGGGTGGCCGCCGGGCTGCCCACGGGCCACGCCCACCACAGGGGGCGGGGTCTCCCGCGGCCAGAGCCCGGCTGGCGGTTGTTGGCTCAGAATTCAGCAATTCCAGTTCCACCTTCCACCTATCGGAAGATATATTTTTATCTGCATTCTTTTTTTTTTTTTTTAAGATTTTATGTATTTATTTGGCAGAGAGAGACACAGCGAGAGAGGGAACACAAGCAGGGGGAGTGGGAGAGGCAGAAGCAGGCCTCCCGCCGAGCAGGGAGCCCGAAGCGGTGCTCGAAGCGGGACTCGATCCCACGACCCTGGGATCATGACCTGAGCCGAAGGCAGACGCTTAACGACTGAGCCACCCAGGTGCCCCTTTATCTGCATTCTTATCTTAATTTTAACCATCGATTCTTACTGGTTAACATAAAAGTGAATCTGGTCAAATAAATCCTGTGAGACTCCAACAAATACAAACGGCAAGGAGAGAAAAACCAAACAGCAAGCTGTCTGTCAGGGTGGGAAAGAAAATGCAGCCCCAGATCTAAGGCCCCCTCAGCGCGGGATGAGACGGCTTCAGAAACCCCCCGGCCCCCCTCTGCCTGCGCAGCGCAAACGCCGCTCACCCAGTCCGCGCGCGTTTAAAAGTCGGCGGTGGTGGGAATGAGATTTCAGTTAGAAATTTGAATGTTGGGAGCTGGAGGGCGGGGACAGTCTCCACCGTCACGGGGTGACCAGGAGCCCCCCTGGAGACCCACCAAAGCCCAACGTCTCCTACATCCCAGGGAAACCTTCTCCCACCCACAATCGTCACGCGGAGCCCTGTGCCCCGGGGACCGAGGCTGTCGCCCAGACTGCGCCGCTGGACCAGCCCGGGTCTTCCCAGGCGCCCGGCCCGCGATGAGGTTCAGGTGACAGACGGGGGGGGGGGGGGGGAATCCCAAGAACCGCTCCGCGCCCCCTACCCAAGCCTCCAAGTGCCGAGCGACAAGCCCGGGTCCTCTGGCCTTGGCGTTGCCTCCCGGGCGAGCGGGACGGGCGAGAGGCGGGAGGGCACTGACCTGGGAAGCCCGCGACGCGGGCAGGGCGAGGAGCCCCAGCAGCAGCAGCAGGAGCGCGCGGGGACAGCTGGGCACCATCTTGCCAGTGGGAGCCGCTCGCCTGGGGAAGGGGAGACGCCGCCTCGGGCCGGCCCACGCCGCGGCCCCGGAGCGGCTCGCGCGGGGAGGGCGGCGGGAGCCCGGGAGCGCAGCGGGCGCCGTCTCGGGTCCAGGTGCGCCGCGCGCCGGCCACGAGCGTCCGCAGCCGCCCGCACGAGACAGCCCCGGCGAGGCGGGGAGGCGCCGGCCCCGGGCCGAGGCCGAGGAGGAGGGGCTGCCCGGCCAGGAATGCGCCTGGGAGCGCGCCCAACCCGCGCGGCTCCCCGAGGAGGCCGGGCGCGACGCCGAGGACGAGCGCGGGCATCCGGAGGGCCTCGCGGGCCAGGGCGGCCGAGGCCGCGTGGCCGGTGCCCCGCACGCCCCCCGCCCCCCACCGTCCCCTGGCCCCGCTGGGGAGACCGAGGCGCGCGTCGCCAGCCACGGGCGGCGGAGTGGCGATCCCGCTCCAGCTCTGCCCTACGCAGCCCGCGTCCGGGACACCTTCCTCCACGGCATTCAGAGCAGGACCAGCTGGGCCGGGAGACGGGCTTCATAAACTTGCCTAAGTTCTCCATCGAGCAGAGGGGAGTCCTTCTCAGTCATGCTAGTGGGGAACAAGAACCCACATGCACGGGGACCAAGAATCTCCTGTCCTCCTCATTGATAGTTCTCCCCTCCCAAGCGGGAAGGAGGAACTCCGTTTAAAACGAAGGCCGGGTTATGAGAACTTTGGATGCTTTGCTGAAGTCGCTGGGAAATCCCGCTGGGAAGGGCAGACATGAGTGGTCTGAAGTCCCCTGCATCCAGGGGCTGTGGGAGGAACCAGATGGCCTCAGCCCCAAGCTCCTGGAAACCATTATTTAAGTTCTTACTGGAAGAATGTTTTCAGAAGGCAACACTGCAGATGTCATGGGTGCACACCAAGTCTGGCCAAGTCTCAGATCTATTTTTCCTTTCCGCATTTCATTTAGCAGAGCCCACTCAGAGCTCAAGGAAGGGAGTTCAGAAGACTGTCGTCTCAGACCAAGAGTTCCATTGGAAGGCAGAAAGGAAAGTTGGAGTCCCCTGGAAAGTGAGGGTGTGGTGTAGGCTGGCCACCTGAGCATTCATTATCCAGGAAATCCTACTGTGCTTCTCCCTCCACCTTCCTGTCACAGGAAGTAGAGCGGGGCCCATGTAATCTTAGTTTGCATTCCTGGAGACCGGGCAAAACATTGCTTTTCCCTGTCCAAGTGGAGGGACCAGGCAGCAGTGGCCCAATCCCAGGAAGCCTGTGGAAATTATGGTTTTCTGCCCCAATCTGTCATGTGTTTGCCCTTGATGCCAAAGCCAGTGCTCCCCCAGCCCCTTTCACTTACCCTCCTCTCTCCCTCCCACTAATGAAAGATGGGGTTCTGGTTGGTATGGCCATGTTTAATATGTATTTTATCCCACCTCGTGTTTGCATGGTGACCTGCCCTGGAGGCCAAGACTTCTCAGCCCACTTCCGGCTGTGCACTGGGAGCCAGACTTTGGCAGATGTCAGGAAGCGGTTTTTTTTCCCCTCTTGCCCTCCCTGTGGATTCATAAAGCTGAATCTGGGCATGGTTGAGTGACTTGCCCAAGGTATGTAAACCCCAGACTCAGGCCCCTCCCAGAGCTGTGCTGTTTCCCGCACAGGCTACCTTCCGCCTCGGCACCTTTCACCTAAATACAGGCGCATAGGATTTCAGGAATTTTAGTTACAGTTACAGAATTTTTTGTTTTGTTTTGTTTTGCCTTTTTCCTTTCCTTTCCCTCCTTCCCTCCTCTCCTTCCTCCTTCTTTTTATATTTTTTAAGCATTTCTAAATTTCAACAGGGATTTTTTTTCCTATCTACTAATTTCTGTTTGTTGCCCCTGTCCTATGGTCACCTTCCATTTAGCATTCTGATGTCTGCTCTGAATTAAGGTCACTCTGCCCCAGCAGTACTGCCCCTTCTCTCTCTGTCCCCAACTGTCCTTGACCCCCAGTGGTCAAGGCAGCCCCCCTGCAGCCCAGAACCTGTCAGGGCTCTCTGAAAGCAGACTGTGAAAATAAGCCCAGTGTCCTATATTCAGCGTTCCAAAAACTAAGCTTTGACTTTAACAAAATGGGTCTATCTTCTATATTACTTCTTCTGTTTCCTCTGTATTTAGTTTTCAAGAGAATATTCCAGAATGTCAGGGATTGGTGGTGGTGGGGGGGTCTACACATCTAAAGAAAATAGTTTAGGGGCATCTGGGTGGCTCAGTCAATAAGCATCTGCCTTCCGCTCAGGTCATGATCCCAGAGTCCTGGGATCCAGGCCCGCATCGGGCTCCCTGCTCAGTGGGAAGCCTGCTTTTCCCTCTCCCACTCCCCCCGCTTGTGTTCCCTCTCTCTCTGTGTCTCTGTCAAATAAATAAATGAAATCTTTAAAAAATATATTTTAGAAGTTTTTTGACAGAATCAATCACCATCTCCTGGGATCAGTGCTTTTGCTGATACACTTGTGTTCCCTGTGTAATGTGGGGATGCAAAACGAGACAGGAAGATTTGCTATAGAAATCTGTTTAACACCCAACCAGAAGCAGCACCCAGCCTGAAACAACCATTCCTGTAGGGTTCTCTGTCCCTTATGGTGCTCCACACCATGTTGCTTACCCTATGGGGGGGTTCATATGCTTATTTTGCCTGTTGGCTCATTTGGGTCTGCTTCTCTCCCTTTCCCACCTTCACCCCACATCTGTGATTCTAAATGTCATCGGCCCCCACCAAACACCTTCAAAGGGTCCTAGGAACAAAACCCAGCATGTTAGCCTGACCCAGGATAATTAGGTAGGAACAGGGGTAGGGGGTGATCTAGAAGGAGTGCAGTGATTGGTCCAATTCACTCATTACACAAATATTTTTTGAGTGCCAACTTGGGGCACAGCCCTGTGTGAGGCTCTACATCACGCTTTCACACTACATCAAGGAAGTGAGCCAGAAGTTTCTTCTTTGAAATGATAACACGGAAAGGGGTTACAAACAAAAAATACATTTATACTGTCTTTGGTAATTATCTACATAATTACCTTTACTGGTACCACTTATAGCTTCATTCAAGTTACTGTTTAGTGTTATGTCTTTTCAGCCTGAAGTACTCTCTTTAGTATTTCTTGTAGGGCAGGACTGCTAGCAAAGAATTCTGGTTTTGTTTTTCTGGGAGTATCTTTATTTTTCCTTCATTTCTGATGGATAGTTTGCCTGGATATTAAATTCTTGGTTGGCAGGTGTTTTTTTTCCCTTTCACTACTTTGGATATGTCATCCCATTGCCTTCTTGCCCCCACGTTTTCTGATGAAAAAATAGCTTTTAATCTTATTGAGCATTCCTTGTATGTGATGAGTCACTTCTCCCTTGTTGCTTTCAAAATTCTGTCTTTGTCTTTTGCTAGGTTGATTATGGTGTATTTCAGTATGGATCTCTGAGTTTATACCCCTTGGAGTTTGCTGATCTTCCTGGATGTGTAGATTAATGTTTTTCACCAAGTTGGTGAGTTTTCAGCTGTTATTTCTTTTTTTTTTTTTTTAAGATTTTTATTTATTTATTTGACAGAGAGAGAGAGAGTAAGAGCAGGAACACAAGCAGGGGGAGTGGGAGAGGGAGAAGCAGGCTCCCCGCAGAGCAGGGAGCCCGATGCGGGACTCGATCCCAGGACCCCGGGATCATGATCTGAGCCGAAGGCAGACGCCTAACGACTGAGCCACCCAGGCGCCCTCAGCTGTTATTTCTTCAAGTAGTCTTTCTACCTCTTTCCTACTCTCCTCTCTTTCAGATTTTCCCATTATGCATATATTGATATGTTTGATGATGATCCACAGACCTCGGAGGCTCTGTTCATTTTTCTTTTTTCTATTTACTTGCTATTCCCCAGACTGAATAATATCAATTAACCTATATTCAAGTTCACCGATTCTTTATTCTGCCTGATTAAAACTGCTATTGAGCCTGTAGTAAATTTTTCATTTCGGTTATTGTACTTCTCAACAGAAAAGTATTTCTATTTCCTTTCTATTTGGCTCATTTTTAAAAAAGATTTCATTTATTTATTTGAGAGAAAGAGCGCATGCGAGACAGAGCACAAGCAAAGGAGGGGCAGAGAGGGAGAGGGAGAAAGAAGCAGGCTCTCTGATGAGCAGGGAGTCCGATGCGGGGCTCGAGCCCGGGACCCTGGGATCACAACCTGAGCCAAAGGCAGATGCTTAACTGACTGAGCCACCCAGGAGCCCCACTGGCTCATTTTTTAACTTTTATCTCTTTACTGATATTATCTATTTGGTGAGCTGTTGTTCTCCTACTTTATTTAGTTCTTTTGATATAGTTTCCTTTAGGTCATTGAACATATTTAAAATAGCTGACTTAGGGGCACCTGGGTGGCTCAGTTGGTTAAGCATCTGCCTTCTGCTCAGGTCATGATCCCAGAGTCCTGGGATCGAGCCCCGCATTGGGCTTCCTGCTCAGCGGGGAGTCTGCTTCTCCCTCCTTCTGTCTCTTCCCAGCTTGTGCATGCACTCTCTCTCTCACTCACTCTCCCTCTCAAATAAATTTAAAAAAAGTAAATAAAATAGCTGACTTAAAGTGCTTGTCTAGTAAGTCCAACATCTGATCTTTCTCAAGAACATTTTCTATCCATTGCTTTTTCCCCCTTATTTTTTTTTGTGTGTCATAATTCTTTGGTGAAAACTGGACATTTTAAATAATGTGGTACCTCTGGAAATCAGATTTTTCCCTCTCCCTAGGGTTTTTTGTTGTTGCTGCTTGTTGTTATATTTGTTTAGTGACTTCTCTGAACTAATTCTGTAACATCTATATCTTTTGTAATATATGGTCACTGAAGTCTTTATTTAGTTATTGGTGGTCAGCTAATTATTAATTATTGGACAGAATTTTCCTTAAATTCTTGGAACCAACAAATCTCCTGGTCTTTGTCAAGGTGCTTGTGTCTATGGTAAGACACATCTTCAACTCTCATACAGCCGGTTTACAACTCTGCCTTAACCTTCACTTCCTGCTTATACTCTGCTGTGCAAAGCCCTACATATACATGTGGCCTTTTAGATGCCCAGAAACACATTGGAGCTTTTCTTTTTAGTTTTACTTTTTGAGGCTTTTGGTTAGTCTATTGTTTGCTTCCATTGTTATTTATTGCCTTGGGCAGCTACAACATTAAAACACTTGACTGCAAATGTCTTTTAACAAATGTCCCCAAGGAAAAAGCTTTTAACACTGGTCAAGCTCTGGCCCAGGTCAGATAAAGACAAGCCTTTCTAGTGGTGAATTCCAAGGAACCACTAGACCAGTCAATGAATGCCAATTCTTTGGAAATGAGATTTTGAAAGATCTCCAGCTCCATTCTGCTCCCTGTAGTACTGGGAATGTGGGCCCTTAATTTTGAAGGCCACTGCTGTGCTGGGGAACAGGGTAGGGGAGTAGGACAGATGGAAGGAAAGCTTGGTGTTCTTACTGAAATTCAGGCATTTTTTCTTGCATAAATGCTCCTCAGGTTGCTGCAAGACTGGTTAATTTCCAGAGTTCTGAAAGTTAATTCTGAAAGTTTTTATGAGTTTTTCATTGTTTTTATGAAGGGACAGACTTCCAGAGGTCCTTAGTCCCTTGTTATCTCTGACGTCACCCCCACATCATTTTCTTAAGCAGGCGGTTTACTGGGTTGGACTCAAATCAAACTTTGTCTCCTATGTTAGAAATCTCAGTTCTACTTTCTTAGCTTTGGATGGGTTGCATGGAGTCTGTCCCGTACATGCATCGTACAGGGTGAGCCAGAAATTTGGGAGGTTTATACACAGATGTGGTGCTTACCTTCTTTGTGTTTCTCTCTTTCGGTAATTCTTTAACTTCCCAGCTACTGCAGTTCTAATCTCTGTCTTCTAGTTCAGCAAGGAAAAGATCAGGGTTTATACCCAGATTTAATCTCTATACCTGGCAAGAACTGTGGCCTGCTATCAGTGAAAAAGCCATAAAAAACCAGGGAAATCACCTAGTGCAGTTCCCTTCATCCAAGTGTTGAATCCCTTCCTATGTATGCCTCCCTGCTTTGTGTCTGTCGCCAATGTCTTCACGTAGTTGTCACTTAAATTTTGTCGAGAGTTGTTATTTGTAGGGAAGTTTGGTCCAATCGAAGGTACTTCTCCATTATCAGAACTTGAAATCCACAAATGCATTTTAGAATAATACATTATTTTTTTTCCCCAGGGTTGGCAGTGCTCTTTGTGTACATTTTTATTTTTATTATTATTATTATTTTTTTAAAGATTTTATTTATTTATTTGACAGAGAGAGAGCGAGAGAGGGAACACAAGCAGGGGGAGGGAGAAGCAGGCTTCCCCTCGAGCAGGGAGCCCGATGCGGGGCTCGATCCCAGGACTCTGGGATCATGACCTGAGCAGAAGGCAGATGCTTAACCAACTGAGCCACCCGGGTGCCCCTTTGTGTACATTTTTAAAAAGTTTTTTATTTCATCGCTAAATCTGTTTAATGGCATTTGGTAAGTAAATTAAAGAAAATGTTAAAGGCAAGAATTACAGACCAGAACTCTCCCAGAGAAATTACTTTGGCACCATCTGCTGGATAGCTTTTAAAAGTTTTCCTGTACATAAGCTTCCATTGCAGTTTTTTTACTACTTTTCCACAATGATTTAAAGGAAATATTGTCAAAATTATTTACATCTGAATCAGAACCATACCAGCTTATGTTAATAGGAATTTAGCAATAGTAGTAAATCGTAAAAAGGAAGCAGTAAATAGTAAATCCACTATCACTTAAGGGGCAATAATAACTTGCCCTGGGAAACTTCCATTGCAACACATGTAAATAAATCTTAGAATGTGAATTTCATAGGGAGAACTTTATTTCAGCTGGGTCTCAGTAACCTCCATGACAATCGCCGATGCATTTTTTATAACTTCGCTGTGTTGTGAAGGCCTGAGGACCAAGCACTTCAGATACATGACCTTAATCCTCTAACAAGCAACCATGTACCTCCTCTCTGCCAGGACTTTGTAGAAACCGTTCAAGGGTATTTCCCACCAGTATTATACTAGCTTTCCATTTGCTAGGAGGGTGACTTTGGGCAAGTTATTCAGCCATGCTCAGTCTGTTTTCTCATCTATAAACTCAGTGGCTACACCTACCTTATTGACTACGGAGACTACGATGGTTAAGAGAGCCTGCCACTCTGTGAGCACTCCCAACCCTCCCTAAACTGTCAGCACTGTTATTACAACAGGCCTCCTTCTCCTCAGGGGGATACCCATCTTGGCCACTCCCGAGGCTGGGAGAATTTCCAAGAATGTTCTCCATGTTCCATCTACTTACTTGGGGCAGGACGGATTTTATTTATTAATGAATTAAGCTGTGTTCTGACACCGTGTGCTTTTCTAGATTTTCTGATATCACATAGCCTACTTATGGACTATCACCGTATCTCCGTATGTTTACCTTAGAAAATAGAAAGGCAGAAGTTTTTGTCTCCTCTGTCCACTGCTCCCAAAGAATCTGTGGCAGAAGCCACTAGCTGTCCCCCAAATCCATTCTCTCCTTCGTAGAGTAGAACAGTAGGCAGGTGCATGGCTCTTATTTCCCAGATGCCTGGCACTTTGTGTGGCCACGTGACTGTTTGTCCATGGAATATGCTCGGAAGTGATGAGCAACACTTCCGGGTTTTGCCCCACAAAACTTCCCAGGCTGTCCTTTCTCCTTCTGTCGGCTACATGCAGATGACAGGCCTAGGAGCTGGAGGGCCCACAAGAGAGAGAGAAACGTTGGGACCCTGAGGGATGTGTGGGGGAAGGTTGCCTTGCCCACCTCTATACCCACCCCAGAACTGATGCATGATCAAGAAATAAACTTTTTTGTCTTAACCTTCTGAAATGTTTAATCACCTTGTGACCACAGCTTAGCTAAATCTAAACATTAACCAGGAATGCCATTGTGGTGCATTTTCACTCAATCCTTTCTCTACTTTGTGTTTTCATGGATAGGAGTTCACAACAGTGACTTTGTATCTTACAAGTATTTTTCTATGTTCTTATGAATTCTTCGTAACTTAATGGTTGCAGTATCCCATAAAGTATCTGGCTAGACCATAATTCACTTACTCTTCTATTGTTGACATTTAGTTTGTTTCTAATTCTGTCTCCACTTTAAATAATGCTATAATAAACATTTTTATGCAGAAGCCTTATTCTGTAGTTTGAATCATTTTTAAAAACATCACCAGAATTGGCAGCAACCAAAGGTCGTAAACACATTGTTGAACTTCTTTTCACAAAGACTGAATCAAGTACATTACTATCATTAATGAGTGTGTTCATTTCATCAGACTTTGCAAACAGATTTTACAAATGTGTTAGTATAAACCTGTTAATTTTTAAAATTCCCCCATCTTCTATTTTGCATTAAAATGATTTTTAAATTTATTTTTCAAAGATCTTATTTATTTATTTGAGAGAGAGAGGTAGCAAGAGAGAGCATGGGGGGTGGTGTGGGGCAGGGAGAGGAAGAAGCAGGCTCCCTGCTGAGCAAGGAGCCCAAAGAGGGACTCGATCCCAGGACCCTGGGATCATGACCTGAGCTGAAGGCAGATGATTAAGCAACTGAGTCACCCAGGCACCCCTATTTATTTATTTATTGAGAAAGAGAGAGTGTGCAAAGAGAAAGGGAGAGAGAATCTCAAGCAGACTCCCTGCTGAGCGCAAAGCCCGACACGGGGCTCTATCTCACGACCCTGAGGAGTTCATGACCTGAGCCGAAACCAAAGTCGGATGCTTAACTGACTGAGGCTACCCAGGGGCCTCATGTTTTGCATTTCTTTGCTCACTACTGAGGTTGAACACTTTTCCATATTTGTTAATTAGTGCATCTCCTGTCTTAAGACTTTTGTTTAAAGCCTGCCATCTATTTGGGTCTACATATCCTGCAGCTCTACATAATCTAGCACTAACAGATATTAGAATCAACCATCCAGAATTTCAGAAAGCATTTTATTAAAAGTCAGAACAAATATTAAGGCACAAAAATACATCAACGTTTCAAACAAAAATCTTTGAAACAGTTTTGTCCTACATCCAAAGCAACTTCTTCCAAATTATACAATAATTTAACCCTTTTAAATAGAAAAATAGAACTTCTCAAACCCCTAAATTTTCTCCTCAAATACATGAATGCTTTCCTAGTTCTAAAGAAGTTTCTTAATGCAGTACTGAGCTTCTATAGATACTGTACATTTCCTTAAAATCCTACTTTTGTCACTTATATACATTTGATATGTTTAGAACTTTATCAATATGTTAAACTTCTTTCTTGTAAGTATAAGGCTTGGTGTTTTGTATTGCTTATTGCATGCTGTTGATCATACAAAGACACATTAAGAAAACTAGTGATTTTTAAATCTAGCATAACATCTCTCTAAACTAGTCATGTATAGCTTAGTGCAACAGACTCAAACCCCTTTTATTTATTTTGAAAGTAAACTCTACCCCCAACGTGGGGCTCGAACTCACGATCCCAAGATTAAGAGTCGTATTTTTTACTGAATGAGCCAGGCAGGCACCTCAAACCCCTTTTAAAAAAAAGATATAAAAATCAATCTTATATGTGCATTTTTTATACTTTCAGTCTTGACATTATAGTAGTGCAAACATAATGTACTGTATCACAGAGGAAAAGTTGGTTTTCTCTACAGGATATGAAAGATTTAAAAATTATCTTCTTTACAGGAAAAGTAAAGGACATCATCTCTCAGTCTTAAAAAATTCACATATTCATCTATTTTTTCTTATTTTTGAAATAAATTAACTATCCTTCAAAGCAGATAATTAAATGCTAATCTAACTCAAATCATGAAAATTCCCTTGTAAGCAAATTTCACACATCATATAAATCTAACATGACTTGCATTAGAACACTTAAGCATTTTGTCTAGAAACACATAAAACTGGACTCTTCTCAGATTCCTTCATTTACAGTGAGACCCATCTTGGTGGCATCCCAAGAATAAACTGATCTGATAAACTCAAAAGCTCTGATGGCCAGTTTCTGGACACTTTGTGCAGAAGCTGGGATAATGAGCTGTACAATGGCCCCAGGTATCACTTTTCCCCAGTGTCCTTTAGACGAACCACAGCTACAGCCCTAGGACACCCCCTCCTATTTATATGAGGGGGCTAAGAGGACCTTCCATAAGAATACTCAATTCAGGTCAAGAGACATCAACTGACGACACAATTATCACTGAAAGTGACAGATATATGCCCTTGGAAAAACAACATTTCTGACAAGGTTATCAGGAGGGAAACCTGCTTTCTCTAGAAGATGAGAAAAGTTTGCTTTTCAGCCTGTAGCTGAGCTATACACATCGCATCCTTTATTGCTCCAGCCGCAGAGAGATGTTTTTATACCCACTACTGAGGTTATGTCAGAGGCAGTGTCCCCTGTGCTCACAATCGACGCCCCACTCCTGCCCCACTACATCTGCAGCTCCTACAGGCTGGAAGCCCAGGACCCTGTATTTCAAACTTCAGCTGGAGTCATATGATGAGTTGGGGGTCTGCCTCAAAATCTGGGAATGGTAGTAGAGAAAAATGTTAGGAATGAGAAGGCAGGGTCACCTCCGGCTCTGAAACAACTGGGCCCAGGGTAAAATATACCAAAGCCAGAATGGGCATAAATGCTGGGAAATGTAGTGGGTGGGGGCCCATTATTGTGGCAGAAATGGAAATAAGGAATGGAACCCACACTAATTGACATTCTTTTCCTAGGAAGGATGCCCCAAACCATTCAGTGTTCTCTATCAAAAATAAATTTGAAAGTATCTTTCAAGACACATTATTACTAGAATTTTTTTTTTTTTTTTTTTTTGCTAACTCCTATGACAAGAGTAAATGAGAAATAAATTGAAAAGGTAGGCTCTTGAAAGAAAAAATTTTGTTTTGTGGCTCACAATGAAAATAAATTAACAGTTATACTTAAGTGTTTGTACTGGTTAAAGCTTTAAATGCTTCTCAGTCAAAATTCTCTGAAGTCATTCTCAATTCACAAGGTTAGAACCTCTTCAAAGAAAGATATACAAGATTCTAACTTCTATTCCTATTCTAAATGTCCACTAGCCCTGTATCTTTGGTCATGAAAGCAGCAAAACATTCACATTTCCAACATTCTACATTCAACTACCTTTCAAGTTTAGAATGTTCTGCACTTAAAAAAATATTAAAACAAAAAATTTTCAAATCATGTATTACATATATAATGTAACAAAATGATATGTAAAACATGGTTGAAGGTTAAGAAATTAATTACAAGATTAACAGTGATATACTGTGCAGATAAACATATGTTTCATTATGAAACCAAATAAACCAAGATTATGTAAAGGAAGTTCTGGTGTCTACAAGGGTCACTGGTAATGAGCCCCCCAGCTTGCCGGAGAGAAACTGCGAAGTGGTGACATGTCTAGCACCTGCCCCAGACAGATTCCACAGCAGCATGTGCACATACGGCCTGAGTGAGGGGACAATGGCAGAGCAGATCCTTGGAAGTGACCATCAAGACCTCTTTCCTGTGTTCTTGTGTTCCCCTGAGCCCAGACAGAGGGGACCCAACTCTGCGGTTTGGTGTGCACGGTGATATTTACAGACAAGGACTTTGTGTGGACCCGTATGAATACGTATACACACCCACAGCCTCACACACCCACACAACAAAGCTAACCATATAAACATGCTTATGTTCTAAGGCTAACCAAGTTTTACTTAATTTCAAATCACTTCAGTATAAAAGTCAAAGAAAATTATTTTGCATCTAGTAACTACACACCCAAGAGATGGAGATGCTGCTTTACCATACTACAGAAGAATCACATCATTTACCTCAAAGGGTAGTGGAAGAATAGTAGGAGTATTTATGTAAAAAGTATTTTTAAGTCTGGAATTGATATATTTTCCAGAGAAAAGAGAAAACCCAAATCCACGTCCCTGCCACCTCTCAGCTAAGGGCATTTGGGCATATTTCTTTATCATAATACTTTTCTTAGATTATTTCGAAATCCAGGCAATTAATGGACAAGAAGCTGACATTCCAGAGCAGCTTAAAACGGTCGCAGAACCCTCCTACCACCTGAATTCTTAGTTGTAATACACAGATTTCCAAGATAATGCAATAAAACCTTGTTGCACTATATCACAACAAAGCTCTCTTTCAGTCTTGAGGAAGTCTCTCACCATTAACCTGGTTTCAGTTCTATGGGTTCCAATCACATTATCTTTTCTGACGAGAACATTTTTTCTGCCATTTCAGATCTGGTCATGATTTCCTTAAAAAAAAAAAAATGATATGCTTGCAAATGTTGATACTCCTTCCAGAACATAACAAAATTCTCTAATCTTTCAACAGTCACAGTTTTGTGGGGGACTAAGTATATTCCACGATACACACAGAAATATCAGATACAGAAAATAAACACCAGACAATCCACACTTCTAGTGACGTATGGTGGATATCTGTTGGGAAGTTCAGAAAACTTGAACATCCCGCTAGCTGGAAAAAGTCTGGAGTTCAGAATTACTGGTGAGAGGCAGGGATGGGGCTAACATGGATTTCCTAGGCATAGTTCATCTGGGGATTTGCCTCACTTTACACAATTCATATATTTTGAAATGATAAAATTATTTATCACATGAATCCTCTAAATGCCCTTTTAAAAGCAATTCTCCAGGGTGTATCTTTCCGTAGAGTTCTAAATCCTTAAATTCAACTGCTTTGTAGCCAGGTGCAAGTCTACTGCAGCCTCCTCAAAACTTCCCGCTACCGTCAAGATCAACCTGCTGCAGCCGGTCACCTCCCTTACCTTTAGTCAACACAGCAGCGGCTTCTGTCCTGTTCCCTAGCCACCACCTAAGTCACGCCTCAGCTACCACTCAGGTTCCTCTACTGTTCCTTCCTGTAAGCTCCTGCTCCCCACATCCACCCTTTAATTCTTACAATTCAGAATTCTTTCCGTCTTGGGCCACCCTTCAATGTCCAGATGATCCATAACTCATTTTTCTCCCCCAAACCTTCTCAAATCCACATCCTCTATTCAAGTCTCCTGCTTAGTAAATGAAAATGAGACAGAAACTCTATTTAATACCCCAACAAAATATCTCAAGTATAAGAGATTAATTTAGACAAACTGCCATCTTAAAGTATTCTAAACTCTTACCAAGGTACAAGATGTTAGAAAATCAGAGACTTGAAATCTTATAAAATAATTCTCCCTTCCTTCATACCAACAAGCGTTTACCTTGCTCCTGTTTTAAATGAGGATCGAGCTCCTTTACACTTTACTGGCAAATCAGTGCACCATCTTCCAACCTGCTCAATTTGTAATCATTTTATAAAGTTCTAGAATTTCTTTCTGAAATACATTTCTACTTTGTGAAAATAACAGCACCAAGAAAATAAGCAAAAAATGTTTTACCTCATCTGAATCCACTAACACTGGAAGAGCTCTGAAACAAAACAAAAACAGATGACAATGTTATTAAAAGGCTAGCGTATGTATTAAAGCTGAATATAGGCATATTTGGTAATCTACAAATTCTCATTCCTGGATAGACACAACCAATGGAAATAAACACCTACGTTCACCAACAAACATGGAGAGGAATTTTCATATTGTTCTTAATAGCCCCCAAACTGAAAATAACCCATATGGATAAATTACTATAGTCACACATGGAATACTATACAGCCAAGAAAATGGATGGATTAGCGAGGGATACATTTTTTAAACTGACACAAGTAATCTACAGTTATGAGACACCAGGAGAGCAGCACATTTTGGAAAGTGGGGTTGTGATTTGGGAGGAAACAAAGGGGTTTTTAGGGCACTGGTGATGTTCTGTTTTTTTTAATCTAGGTGCTAGTTACATGAATGTGCTCATATTGAAAATTTATTGGAGCTTAGGATTCTATACTTTCCAGAATGTGTGCTATACTTAAAAAAATTTCAGTTAAAAACTGAAATGGGAAAATAATTGTAACTTCAAAATGGAAACAAGGCAAGATGACCAATTCTAGAGGCAAATATGTTGGAAGAATATCAATGAATACACCATACAAATGAATAATTCCAAACACAACTGACCTCCAACTACGGATTTATTTTTTAAGCCCCTGTTATTTTTCACTTTCAACAGTTGGACATGTATCTGAGTAGTGATGTCTTATCTAACTGATACCCCGTGCTTTTGTGAGAACTTAACAGGGATGAATAACCTTGACTATAGTAATCATTTCACTATGTGTATGTTGAGCAAATGGATCACGTACACCTTAAATATATATATTAAAAAAAAAAAAGAGGGATGAGTCAACGTATTATGAAAGGTGGTATTTATGGAATCAAGTATCTGTTTAATTCCCATATCATTATTACTACTGACTGGATGTCTACCGGTGAAGGTACTGAAGAGAGAGTTATACAATATAACCTTTGCTTGGGAAAGATAATATGGCTAAAAAGAAAAGCCAAGTGTAGAGCATCGATGAGTGATGGCTCTCCCTCACTGAGAGGGGGAGCAAAGTCTATGTGCTGGAGCTGCAACATACAAGTGCCATCACAGCAAGACTCCAGAGGACGCCACTTAGATCTAGAGCAGGCTATGGTAAGGGCAGAAGAAAGAGAACTGGGAGACAAGCCAGGTATGAGAAAGGGGCCGGGCGAGACTGCTTGTAATATTACAATTAAGGAAAATCCAGGGGAGAAGACTGCTTTAGGGGAAACATGAACCAGAACCTGAGAGACCCAGAAGACAACGGTTGGGTGCTCAGCACTTTGTCTGGAGATAAACACCAGCAATCTTAAAATAGCTCCTCTGTGAGGTTAATGACTTTAAAACTTATCAAGATGTACTGAGTACACTGAAGAGGGAGGTGAACTCTGCTAAGCTGTGTCCTTTATGGCTTGTCAGAGATTAAGGAAAAGCCATATTGTCTATCTTATAATAGACTGCATCATATGTTATTCATGGTCCATTCAAATTATCCTATGACATGCAAACAGAATTTCATACTCTGACAGGAACTGTCTGAATAGGAAGTAAATGGGAGCAGGGAAAGGAAAGAATAGTATATGAAAACGTTATCATATCTGGCTGTCCTACTGTTTTCTGTGGCGGAAATAGCTGCATAGAATTCTTCTGTCAGGCAGGACCTAGATCCTGATTAGCTCAAAGTTCCTGAGGGGCTTTCTCTGCACTCTATTTTTCCGATGCTCATGTTTTCCTCCAATGACTTCCCCACCATACATGGTATTGTGGTTACATGTGTTTGAAAAAAAATGTTTTACATATGTTTGAACGTCTCCATAATAGAAAGTTGGAACGAAATAAAATGATTCTAATCCTGAAAAACTTAGATCAGAAAAGGCTGGAGTTGGTTACAGGCCATAGGTATTAAAGTACTTGCTGTATAGGGAAAAATGGAGGAGAAAGAAAAAGGCAGGGCTGTGTTTTCTTTGTAGTCTGACATGAAACCAGTCATTTGCTGGTGATGGGGGCCTATAAAAACATATGGAGGTATGATGTTCCAAAAGCACATGACAAAGTATGAAAATTATCTCTTTATACGATAACCTAAATTTTAGACTCAAACTTTAACAGGGGATATTTACACATCTGTGAATGAAGAGGGAATATTTTCTTCCACCCACTTCAAATCTTCATCCTGTAGAAATAAATTATTTAAATATTAGCATTTACTTAGTATCACCTGAAAGTAGAATTTTAAAACATAATGTATAAATTTAAGCACTAAAATTCAAATGCATGATTCTCTGCATTTCTACATATCCTAAGAAGTTGGCACTTATGCCACACAGAAATTATGCCAGTATTCTCTTAAATAGCCAAACAAAAATTTGAACTTTGGAATTTTGTACTTCTTAATTTTATTCCTATCTAAAGATGCAAGGTGTTATTTTTTTTGTCCTGAAAAAACACGGTAGAAACACAGTTGATTTGTAAGACAGAAAATAGCAAGAATATTGATTTTTATTGGCTTTTTGCTCCTAGCATTCATTATGCCTCCTAATTTGTTCTAGTTCTATTATAATGAGTTTATAATTTTTCAACAGAAAAAGATGACAGTACAAATACTCTAAATTTACAAAAGCCAATTTATTTCGGTCTCTTATATTTATGCTCATCTCTCTGGAGACAAGAAAAGGAAAGTAGGTCAGTGAGGGTATCTGTTTTTTAACAGAAACTTGCTTATGGTTATCTCACTGGGAGAAAGAAAAAATGCATATTAAGTATTTTGATTTATAAAATAAAGTAAATCAAAATGTTTCTCTGTGATCTACTTGGCTACATGGAATACTCTGGTTCTAGTATTAATCACATCTTGCTCACCTAGGAGAGAGACAAAGCAACTGAGCCAGTATTAATAGGAACCCCAATTCTCTGAGCAAGTCTCAAGGAGAAATAAGTCATGAGATAAGGCTCCTGATCAAGAGCTGACTGCCCTTAATTTAGAGAAATAAAGTATTCCCTTGATGTGTTTGCAAGCATTGAGTTTTAAAATAAACTGAGACATATCCCTAAAATAAAAGGAAAATATCTTAATGAAGTTAAAGTTTAATAGCTCTAACACCAGATAATTAAAACTGTTTTAATTTTTCTTAATTAACATATAATGTATTATTTGTTTCAGGGGTACAGGTCTGTGATTCATCAGTCTTACACACTTCATAGCGCTCACCATAGCACATACCCTCCCCAGTGTCCCTCACCCAGCCACCCCATCCCTCCCACCCCCCTCCACTCCAGCAACCCTCAGTTTGTTTCCTGAGATTAAGAGTCTCTTATGGTTTGTTTCCCTCTCTGGTTTTGTCTTGTTTCATTTTTTTCCTCTCATCCCCTATGATCCTCTACCTTGTTTCTCAATTCCACATATCAGTGGGATCATATGATAATTATCTTTCTAAAACTGCTGTAATTTTTAAAGTTTAAATCACCATAAAACTACTCAAAGAACACACATTTTAAGAAATTATTGATTACCAAAAATAAAAATGAAAAAATTTACCAAACCAACAGATCAGACTGTTCTCATGGATCATCTATCCTGTCAGAACTTATGAGCATACATAAGTTTTATACTCTATTAATCACAACATACACACTTATAAGAAAGCAGAATATAAAACTGTATGAGAGGCACTTCCGCTGTGCCTAATATGCCTAAAATATTAAAAAACTCATCTCTACTCTCTATTTTACCATTTTTTCAAGCTTCCACAGTTCTATAACAAATGCTAATTTTGTTAACTGCATAGGCAATACATAAAGTCCTTTCCTAACAGACAACAAATGTTATCTGAAATGCCTTCAAAAATCACTTTAAAATGTGGAAAAATTAATACAAGCTTCTACTACGTCAAAGCTTCTCCATCTTTAATGTGCATAGGAGTCATCTACAGGATCCTGTGAAGAAGCAGATTCAGATTCAGTAGGTCTGAGGTGCGCCTGAGCCTGCGTGTCGAACAAGCTCCCAGGTGATGCTCATGCTGGCCCAAGAATGGCGCCCCGGGAGCCGGCAGCTACCGCAGTTATAGCCGTCGCCCTTAACCGGTATCGCTGCTTGGTAACACTGGGTGTTGTGCGAAAAACCTTAGTAGAGAATGTTTTCCTGACAATGAATGTGACACAGACTCTATTAAATACATACTATACTTACAAAATTATCAGAAGTAGGTTTAGCTGTTCCGTTGGAAACCGTTTTTGAGACTCTTAATTTTATTCCTTCAGCTATAATGAGAAACATTATGGAGAGAAATAAATTATAAAATATTTTCTTTCATAATCTCATATTTAACAGCCCAACAAAGATTTATATTTATCTTTATATATGTAGATTTATATATAGAGAGATTTTTACATATACTAATTATTTATATATGTATATATTTAAAGGAAAGTTAATAGCAGAAACTTCGGGCAGGGTGCTGGCTTTAACATGACTTGGAAATGTAGGAGGGATGGCAAAAATTAACAGACTTCACGAATGTCTGCAATAACAACTAGGTTTGCAAGAGGCTAGTTTGAATTCTAGTTTTAGAGGAGTTTAAAGATTTTTATTTATTTGACAGAGACAGCGAGAGAGGGAACACAAGCAGGGGGAGTGGGAGAGGGAGAAGCAGGCTTCCCTAGGAGCAGGGAGCCCGATGCGGGGCTCGATCCCAGTACCCTGGGATCATGACCTGAGCCGAAGGCAGATGCTTAACAACTGAGCCACCCAGGTGCCCCTAGTTTTAGAGGAGTTTAAACAAACAAGTAAACATATACATATTTCCTTAGAGAGTTTCAATACATTTTAAAGTTTATGGATTTAAAAATCTATAGAATTTATAGTATCATATTCAATAATAAAACACATCTTTGGCTGTGCTTTTACTTCTCTGATGTGTACATTTTGGAATGTGCCTATGATAAAAATAAAATGGGAAAGAGAAGGATTTTCTTCCTATTTGACCAGGCTCTCCTTTCTGCTACCAGTTTCAGAGCAGAGGTTAAGGGCATGAGTTCTGGAACTAGACTGCCCCACCAAGGATTCTGGCTCTCCCTATGCAACCCTGGGCAAAGCAGTTAACTTTCTGTGACTCACCATCCCCAGCAACACAATGGGATAATACTGATATCTACACCTCATTAAACAAGAGCATTAAACAAGTTAGCGTATATAAGGTGCCTGACACGTAATCTCTGCCCCATAACTAATCACTTTAGTTATTACAATAATTTGCAAATCGTGCTTCTCCATAAACAAGGTCAATTGGTATGTTACGATCATAAGTTGATACAATGAATGAAAATGAGGTTCCTTGATCAAACAATGTTTCTGTGAGGCGTTTAAAATCCCAACATTTGAGATCTCTTCTCTTAATGGGGCAATACACTGATTTTTAAAATTGAGGTACAACATAATAAAATACACAAATTTTAAGTGTACAGTCTAAGAGATTTTACAAGCATATACACTTGTGTAACTACCACCTCAGTCAAGACATTTAACATTTTCAACATTACATAAGGTTCTTTAAATTCCTTTCTGGTCAATCCTAATCCTACCAGAAGCAACCATTGTTCTGATTTACATAATCACCATGGCTTAGTTCTGCCTGTTCTGGAACTTCATATATAGAACCATAATCCATGGACTCTATATTCTTTTAGATTTGGCTACTCTCACTCAATATAAAGGTTTTGAGATTTATTTATGTGGTAGTGTTGGTTACTTTTGATACGGAACAGTAGCCCATTGTGTGGTATACTACAAATACTTTATCCATTCATTTGTTGATGGACATTGGGTTATATCCAGTTTTAAACTATTAAGAATAAATCTGCTGAAAATAATAGTGTACATCAGTGTCCTTCTGTGAACATCGCTTTCATATCTATCATTTCTTCTGGGTAAATATCTTGGGGTGGAATGGCTGGGTTGTATGGTAGGTATATGGTTACCTTTTTAAGAACCAAATCATTTTTTAAATTAGTCTTACTACTCTATATTCTTTCCAGTAGTGTCTGAGTAATATAACTGTTCCACATCCTCACCAACATGTCATGCTGTCAGTCTTTTAAATTTTAACCATTCTGGTGGATATGTGGTGGTATCTCACTCTGGTTTTAACTTGTTTCCCTGATGACCAAGCATCTTTTCACATGCTTATTGGTCATTCTTTTGTCTTCTTTGGTGAAGTGTATTCAAATATTTTTCTGTTTTTTACAAATTGAGTTTTTTTAATTGATTTATAGGGATTTTACTTATATTCTGGATACAAGTCCTTTCTCAGATATATGTACTGAGAATCTTTTATTCCAGTCTAGGGCTGGATACAAGTCCTTTGTCAGATACATGTACACATAACCTTTTACTCCAGTCTAAGCCTGGCCTTTCATTTCCTTAAGTTTCTCTTGATGAGTATTTTAATTTTTGTGAAGTCTAATTTAGCAGTTTTTAAAATTTTATGGTAACTGCTAATGTCCTATGAAATTATCTAACCCAAGGTTATAAAGACATTTTCTTGTTTTCTTTCAGAAGAGTTATAGTTTTTCTTTTTTAGCAGGGAGGGACAAAGGGAGAGGGAGAATCTTAAGCTGGTTCCAGACCCAGTGTGGACCCAACATGGGGCTCAATCTCACAACCCTGAGATCATGACCTGAGCCAAAATCAAGAGTTGGACACTTAAATGACTGAGCCACCAGGGCCCCCAGAAGAGTTATAGTTTAAGTTTTCACATCTAGGGTCTGTGGTCCATCTTGAATTAATTATTATGTGGTATCTGTGTAAGGAGTCTAGGTGATTTTCCCTCCATGTGTTTATCTAGTTGTTCCAGCACACTTTGTTGATAATACTATTCTTTTCTCATATAACGTCTTGGTGCCCTTGTCAAAAATCAGTTGACAAATGAGATTTCCAGTTTGAAGCTACTTTAATTATTGCATTCCATTCATTCATTTTTTTCATTCATTCATTCAGAGGGGGGAGGGGCAGAGGGATAGGGAGAGAGAATCCCAAGTAGGCTCCACGCCCAGCACAGAGCCCAATATGGGGCTGGATCCCACAATCCTGAGATCATGACCTGAGCCAAAATCAAGAGTTGGACTTTCAATTGACTGGGCCACCCAGGCGCCTCTGTTGCATTCCTTTTAAAAACAAAACTTTTAGAAACCTATTCTATGGAATCAATTTGGTACTTGTAAAAGTACACTCTTCAATATGTTATTACTTAATGCAATAACAACAACAACGAAATCAACTGACCATATATGTGTGGATTTATTTCTGGACTCTATTTTGATACACTGCTGTGTTTTTCCATCCTTCTGCCAAACCACACTATCTTGATTAATATAACTTGATATTTTTATAAGTCTTGAAATTACTATAAGTCCATTAATTTTATTTTATTGAGATAAAATTCCCACACTATAAAATGCATCATCTTGAAGTGAACAATTCAGCAGATTTCAGGATAGTCAAGGAATTATGCAACCATCACCATTAATTTCAGATTTTCATACACCTAAAAAGAAACCCCATGCCCATCAGTAGTCACTCCCTACTCATTCCTTCCACCAACCCCTGGCAATCATCAATATACTTTGTCTTCTACGAATTTACCTTTTGTGGACTTTTCATCTAACTGCAATCATATAATCTGTGATCTTCATGATTGGCTTTGTGATTCACTTAGCATAATGTTTTCAAGATTTGTCCATGTTGTAACTACAAGAATGTTTGAGCTCTTCTAGGTCCTTGCTTTTTGACATACATTTTAAAATCAGATTAACTGGGGCACCTGGGTGGCGCAGTCGGTTGAGCTTCCGACTTCTGATTTCAGCTCAGATCATGATCTCAGGGTCCTGGGATCGAGCCCCGAGTTGGGCTCCATGCTTAGCAGGGAGTCTGCTTAAGATTCTCTTCTCCCAGGGCACCTGGGTGGCTCAGTCGTTAAGCGTCTACCTTCAGCTCAGGTCATGATCCCGGAGTCCTGGGATTGAGCCGGGTTCCCTGCTCAGTGGGAGGACTGCTTCTCTCTCTTCCACTCCCCCTGCTTGTGTTCCCTCTCTCTCTGTCTCTTTCTCTCTCAAATAAATAAATAAAATCTTTAAAAAAAACAAAACAAAATCAGATTAACCATTTGTACTTTTTTTAAGGTCAGTTGGAATTATGATTGGGATTGCACTGATTCTACTTATCAGTTTGTGGTACTGACTGCTTAATAATATTGAGAGTTACAATTCATAAACATGTTATAGCTCTACACTTACTTATTCTTAGCAACTGAATTATGTAATGATATTGCCTTAACAAATGTTTAAAGTATTATGGTAAAATTAATAAAATGATAAAATGCTATGTAGAAATTAATTGAAAGATGAAAATAGCACTAAAACTAATTAGAAACGCTTTGGGAATGAACAGAAAATTATATATATAATTCTGAAGAGCAAGAAGAGGTGATTCAAGGAAATTTAGGAATCATTAAGAAGAAGATTATTAGGAGCTAAGCACAATGTAAACTAAATTCTTAGTGTGAAACAGTATATCTATTTTAATACTTAGACTTTAGAAGCGAACAGGTAACAAAAGCTCAAACTACATTAAGGATCTTGAAAATTTCATTACTGACTCTTCCTTTTGTGACTGTCTACCATAATAGGGGTTTTGGCAGATAGAGTTTTAAAATTATTTTAACAGGAAAAAAATGTGACTTTGCATCATAAGTAAAGGTACAAGTTACAATTAAATGGTCATTTAATAAGAAAACATATCACTCACTTAAATTTTCAGATGGTACCATAAATTCTTCAATTTCATCATCAGAATCATCGATTAACGGCATGAAGGCATATCTACATCAGAAACGAGGAAGAGTAGTTTTACTAGTGCATTTAAACCTGTTCGGTTTTCAGTTCATACCTAAAAGCATCATTACATACAAAAATATTTACATTAAAAAATTTCTTATAAATTCAAATTAAAAAATTCAATTATTTTACTCTCAAATTAGGAAAGATTATCAGCGATGAAACAGTGAAACTGGAGCTCCCAAGCCCTGCTGGTGAAAGTGTAAATGGGTAAGATCTTTCTGGAAAGCAGTTCTGCAATGTTCAGAGAAAGGAACTTCCTGATGTACTTTTTTCTCCCTGTCAAAAACCCTCCCTGCCCACTACTTGTTAACTTATCCCCTAACAAAAGGTAAATTGCTAATCTTACTGGTGAAAATAAAGCTTACTGACTAAGCCACATTTGCTAGGTCAGAAATACATTCAGAAAGCACTGCTGATAATAACAATAATCCTAGAAACAAACTAGTCCCTAATAACTAGGTACTGCTTCTACATATTAGGCTACATTCATATTATGGAACGCCAAAGAGCCATTAAAAATAATGTGGTACATCTAGGGGCAGCTGGCTGGCTCAATCGGTACAGCATATGACTCTCAATTTCAGGGTCATGAGTTCAAGCCCCATGTTGAGCATGGAGCCTACTTTTAAAAAAAATGTGGTAGAGCTATACAAGATATAGAAAGATAGATCTTAAACAAGAAGGTGCAGAATGGTGTATATGTGTATGTACGTACTTATAATTATTATATACTTTCTAAAAAAAGATTTATCTATTTATTTTACATAAAGAGAGAGAGTGTGTGTGCATGCTCGCACAGTGGGGTGGGGCAGAGGAGACAGTCTTAAGCAGACTCTGCACTGAGTGTAGAACCTGACTCGGGGTTTGATCTCACCACCCTGAGATCACGACCTGAGCCAAAACCAAGAGTCAAGACGCCTAACCGATTGTGCCACCCAGGTGTCCCAATTACTATATACTTTTAAAAAGAGAGGGAGAAACACACACTGGTATATACTTTTCCATTTTTCCTTAGAAAGGCATTCAAGAAACTTCACAGCCCTTTCCTTGGGGAAGAGGAATGAGGCAAGGGCAGGTGGGCCTTCCTATCATATGCAGCGAATGGTACAACCTGAACTTACCAAACTCAAGCTCCTTATATTTTGGTTCCACTTTTCCCTTCAAGCTTTATTTCCCTCCAAAGTAAGTAGTATTAATAAAAATGCATGCCTCAATGACCTCCAAGGTATACCATGTTTTCCCCCACTACCTCAGAAAATGTACATTCTTTCTCAGCTCAGCTTTTCACGGTTCTGCTTCTTTCCTCGAGGAAGATGCTGCCTTTCAAGGAGGCTTCCTCAACCCTCTTCAGTCTTCCCCCTGGACTTCCTAGTTTATACATCTTATTTCACTGTCTTACATTATATCTGTCTCCCTAGTTGATTGTGTACTCCTTTAAAAGTGAAGACTACGGCCTCAGTTTCTATAAATGTGTTTTTATTTGAACACAGTAGCAGTGATCAACAAATGCTTGCCAAATGTGAATTTTCCCATGTTAGGTACCTCTGATTGTTTGCTGATGGTCTCCACAAAAACATTATTACAATAAGGATAAGTGAAAAAAGGAAGCTCCAAAATGCATCATCAACCCAGCGTTCCATCCAATCCTATAACAAGGACAATTCAAACATGAAATATTAATTTTCTGATAAACACAGACAGATTTCCCATTCAAATAGTGTACAATGACAAACACTCATGAAATCTTTCCAACCAGTCCATCTTCCAAATATGTACATGTTTTTTTAAGAAAATAAAAACTAAGAAATGCTATCTTCATCAAATTAACATGAATGCCTACTTCAGCCTTATAACCAATCAGATAAATAAAACCCTAGCACAAATTATATACTACAGTATCATAAAGAATTAGTGTTTAGGGACACCTGGGTGGCTCAGTCGGTTAAGCGTCTGCCTTCGGCTCAGGTCATGATCTCAGGGTTCTGGGATCAAGTCCTGCATCGGGCTCTTTGCTCACGGGGAGCCTACTTCTCCCTCTGCCTGCCGCTCCCCCTGCTTGTGCTTGCGTGCGTTCTCTCTTTGACAAATAAATAAAGTCTTAAAAAAAAAGAATTAGTGTTTAAAGGGGCTTCTGAGGTCATTTAATCCTATTTTCTAGATGAGAATAGTCATGAGGCAGGTTAATAAGATAATCAGAAGCAAGTTCACAATGGGTACTTTTGACATGGATGGTATTAGAATTTCCGACGTGAAGATCTCGATGCAGTATTTTTCCCAATAAGTTATTTTGCTTTTAGTAAGACAGGAGATTTTATTATACATTGTTTGAAATGTTTCTAAAGGGCTGTTTAACATTATTATAAACATTCCTTTCCATAAAATTTTAGGGTCAACAGAAAGATTTACAAAACAAAAATAAAAATCCAAAAGATATACTTAGAACTCCAGGTGAAAAACCCTAAGGTGACAGGAGGAGAAAAAAGAAATTCCAGAAAGTTCAGTTTCTTCTCTCACTAAATTATTCCTAAGGCAGAAGTCTAGGATGCACAGAGGGCTGTCTGTAATGTTTATTTAGAACTAGGGACTAGCTCTAAATCAAGAAGCCCCCAAAAAGGCCTTTTAAATTTTAAGTCTAAGAAATGTACCTTCTACCTAGAGAACCCACAGAGAGTATCTCCTGAATGTTCATAATGAGTGTACCACCTTAGAAACATGTCAGACTTAAGGTTTACAGTCCCATTTAGTTTCAAAAACCCAATTTCATGGTATGCAAGAAGAGAAAGCTTTCCTGTTACCTTATGTTATATAAGAAGGTAATTATTTTTCAAAATATATAAAGGGGAAGTTGAGAAAAGAACATAATTGGACAAGTAGATTTAGGAGGAATATTTTCAGATTCATTTAAAGGAGGCAAAAGTTCTTATAATTCTCTGTAAAATAATTCAAACTAAACTGAAAATCTCCACTAAAATTACCTGTTTACAAACACTAACTAAATTCTTCAAAATTACCCAAAATAGTATAATTAAAAATGAAAACTTTAAATAGGAAGATTATACTTACTGATTGACATTTTGCAATTCTAAATGTCTTCGTTGTCCACACCATAAACACTATAGAAGCTGAAACACACCAAAAAGAGTCACCTCTGAAGGAACATGCAATACTAAAATAATTTATTATAATAAGAAAATTAAATAGCTTACCTAGTACGGCAAAGATCAGAGTATTTGTAAAGTGCCTGTATAAAGAAAATTTCACTGTGTTCTTTCTTAGCCTTAGAGTCTTCATAGTTTGTGCCAAACTTATAAATATGTGCAAAAAGTTAAGGAAAAACATTTTAAATAGTAATAAACAGTTTAAAAACAAAATAAGAATCTCCTACATTTCTAAAATTAGTACTGCTAAATATAGTTCCTATAAAAACAGAAAAATATTATTTTAGCCAATATTATATGATTATGATACTGATTTTATGGCAGATTTTGTTTTACAATTTACCATTGTCTGAACTACATAAACTCTGAGGAAGACAACAAACAAGAAGCCCTATGATGTCCTCCTTCAATGTCAAGCTCCCAAAACATAGGATAGAGCAGTATATACACTAAAAAACGAGCCACCTTAGGCCAGACACTCTTAACAGATCACATTATGACATGCCCTTAGGCTTGTGCTTTTTGTCTCTGTTTCTTTCTTATTTTCTTCTTTCCAGTCTACTCTCTTTTTATCCTCTGAATGACCATAATTAAGAAGGGAGGTCAACAGGGGGACCTGGGTGGCTCAGTCGTTAAGCGTCTGCCTTCGGCTCAGGTCATGATCCCAGGGTCCTGGGATTGAGCCCCACATCAGGCTCCCTGCTCGGCGGGAAGCCTGCTTCATCCTTTCCCACTCCCCCTGCTTGTGTTCCTTCTCTCACTGTGTCTCTCTCTGTCAAATAAATAAATAAAATCTTAAAAAAAAAAAAGAAAAAAGAAGGGAGGTCATCTATTAATTCCAATATAAAAATTGAAAAATGAAATATGTTAAATAAAACAAATCTGGACTTAGGTAAGGAGAGACTTCATTCAAAAAATTACTGCAACAGGCAGAGGAGGCTTATTGCCATGGGGAGGATGTTCCAACTCTAAGATTTGCAAGAGTCCCACAGGTCAGGCCAGACAGGGCTTTGATTTTGTAGGGAGGGGTAAACAAGACTAGAAAGCAGGTGTGGGGAAGTGGGTGGCATGACTGGACAGCTGCTCAGGGAACGACTTTCCCTGAGGTGTGCAGATTCTCGAGAGGGGCCACTGAGGAGGGCTGTGGTGGACGAAAGCTCAGGGACCTAGGGAGGGAGACCGCTTCGTCTGGCCCAGGCTGGCGTTCTGGCCAGATTGGTCAGCAGGTACACAGGTCTGTGTCTGGCCTTGTCATAGGTAACAAGGGGGCACCTGGGAGTCTCATGTAAGTCCTATGGGAGTTGTCTCATGTAAGTCCTTTGAAGTAAGCCTTCCCCGGAACACGAAAGGGTGGAGGTTTTCTTAACCATGCCTGTTTTCCAGGAGCACAGGGATCAGGTAAAGCTCAACACTGTCATGTATGAAGAAGCAAAAAGAGGCTTCTCCACTGACTCCTTGGCAGTGAAGCTGGGACTCAAGCCAGAGCACTCTTTGTAAATGGGAGTTGCTTCCTCTGGAGCATACCATCAAGCTTTGTTCATGAACCATATACTGAACATAACAGAGCGGAGCAAAAGACTGGAAGTGGCAAACTTTAGATTTATGCCTATTTTAAATTCCAAATACTTCATGAATCAGAAACTTCATGGCAGTACTCAAATTACCAAAACTGCTATTCAGTCTTCCTAAATGACCAGTGAGTTACAAAAGAAGATCAATTTCTAAAATAACACAATTCAACCAATTAAGGCTACTGTCAGAATTTACAGAACAGTAAATATACTGTATTCTTTTAACATTATCAAGACAAATGCTTTTTAAAAATTCTTGACTAAAATGAATTTTCTATGTTAAAAATATGGTCACATTGAATAATTCAAAAGTATTTCTGAGAAGCTGAGGAATAAAAAGATCAAAAGCAAATTCAAAACTGCCTAAACCTCCACTTACCAAGACACTGTTAAATTTAAGTAAAGCTTAAATCATTTCTCCCTTTAAAGGAAAGTGGTTACGAAAGCAAACAGGCCCAGTTATCCTTAGGTGAGAAGCAACGGGAACGTGTTGCTGCAGTAGGAAAAGGATATCCACCAGCACAAGCCAGAGTCAAGAAGAGAGAGAGGGAGACTGGCCAGAAGCACAAGATCAGAGTCATTTGCCTGCAGCAAAACAGCAAAAAATTAAAATAAGCAGAAAAAAAGAGGAAGAGGGCTTCATGAGAAAAGCAATGGCTTTGAATTTTTCAAGTTATTTCTTCTTTTACTTGAGAACCAGATTCTTACAGGATAGCTATGTTAGGTTCATCAAAGCAAAGGAAACAGGGTCATTACCACAAGCACTCAGTTCTGTATATATGTAGACCTGCTTCTTTTGCTTGCCATTTGTAATCATTTAAGAAATCTACTCTTCCTGTACACAAAATGCAGACTTCTCATTTCAGTAAAGAAAACTGCCAAATAACCATCTGAAAGCAAACATAGGAAATTCAGGTTCAAGCTGAAGTGGATACTAAGTTTTCTTTCTCTCACCATTAAACACTAACCAAGATAATTTTAATTTCTGGATTTCTTTATGACTTTTATTTCTAACACCTTTATTAAAAGTATTAATCATTAAGCAAACTAAATCTTTTCCCTTGTTTTCCTTATCTCCCCACTCCAATTTGGCTCATTGTATGTTGGAACAGACCCCAAAGTCAACGCTGTCCATAAAGGTGATAAATTACCCTCATTCAAATCCAGATGGAATTGGGCCTTTAGAGCTGCTTGTCTTTGGAATTTTCTGTCAAGTTGCATTACTGTTTTTCCCAATGAACTACCTTGTGGATGGTTAAGAACAAGAAATCTTTGAAATACATATCTGTAAATTACCAGGGTAAAAGATAATACAGATTTTTAAAAATGCCATGTCTATAGCTCAATTAGTTGACTGAAAAACATACTTGCTAACTATTAAAGGCTCCAAGCATATATAATTTTGGAGACAAGACAATTCCAAATTAAGCAGATATCCTAAGTTCACTTTCTAAATGCACAATGACAGAAGGGAAGAAGTTAAGATCTGGAGCTGGCAATGCTGAGACTAACAGCTAGGTTCACCTGCACCGCCTGCCTATCCTGATGCCAGGTATGTTCATCCTGCCTGCCCTTTCTCCTCAGGTCAGTTGAGCATCCCTAACAAGTGATGGGGCCGCAGCAGAACAGGTACCATGGCCCCTGGGGATGAGCTCTCATGGCCAGAGCACTGGTCATGGGCAGAACTGAGGACTGTAGTTGACCTTTTCAACAGCTCAATGTCTTTAAATGTGTTTTCACGTGGAAAATATAAAAATTATACTACAATAAGATTAGTATCATTCTTGGAAAAGATAAGATGTATTTAACTATAATTTCTTTCAACAAACTTGGACTCTAAACTAGTATCCTCGACCAGAAGTAGAACAGATTTTTAAGCAAGTTTGGTCAGAAACAACTCTTTAAATCAGGTGTTCTTTCTTTCTTTTTTTTTTTTTTAAGTTTTTATTTATTTATTTGAGAGAGAGAGAGAATAAGAAAGAGAGAGCACATGAGAGGGGATAGGGTCAGAGGACGAAGCAGACCCCCCGCCGAGCAGGGAGCCCGATGCGGGACTCGATCCCGGGACTCCAGGATCATGACCTGAGCCAAAGGCAGTCGCTTAACCAACTGAGCCACCCAGGCGCCCACAGGTGTTATTTCTTAACTAGATACTCTTCAGACAGTAGGGGATCCATGGATATAATTTTGGAGGCTTTTAAATGCCCCACTGCAGGCAACACTTTTGTGGGGTGTGTGTTTCTATCTTGTAAAAAGAGGCTCCCCAGCTTTCATTCGACTTTCAAGGGCATCTTTGGTCCCAAGACCCAAACAAGGCTAAGAACCACTGCTTTAGAGAGTAGGGATGCTAAATTAAAAGGCTTTTTTCTTTGGTTTTTAACTTGGAAGCATACTAAAAATTCACAAAGAGGGAGTTTAAAGAGCAGACAGACTGGGTTTCGAAGAAACCACCCACAGGGGACTGAGAAAGGGCCATGTCTGTTAGCGTGCCTGCAGAAAGGGGTGCTTCCTTGCAGAGGAGAAACAGAGACAAACTAAAGTCCTTTCTGGCCTCCCTGTGAGAGATAAAGATGAGGAAATGGAAAGGAATTACAAGGAAACAAAAGAACGTTGAATATTAAAAGCAAAAAGACAAGTATCGAAGACAGTGGAAACAAAAAAAACTTGATAAAAAAATCTATTTAGAGAAAAGAGTTTCAAAGAGGATGTAAATGCAGAAGAAAGAGATAAAAATAATGTTCTGGGATATGCATAACACTGCCTTCTGCTCTGACCAGGTCACAGTTTCTTTAGAGTTCCTCCCATTTCCACGAATGCATATTTGAGGGCTCTGCCTCGGAGTTAAAAAGAATGGAATTTCCCAGACTCCACTGAAGTCACTGAAGCAGTGAGGAGGGTCCTCAACGATGGGTTACCATGCATCTAAAACTTCTCCTGCTGTAACATGGCTTGTGTCCCACCAGCATCACTGAGCCTGCTCTCCTGCTGTCCCATTTGTGACCTCTGGAATGACCAAAGCCAGGTGCACCTTGGCAGTTCATCTCTCTGTAGTACTGGTCACTGTTGACCACCCTTCCTTACCAAAGCCTCACCCCAGGACAATTTCTGGGTTCTTCTATTTCCCTTCACCCTGGTGTTCCTTTCATGCACATTTCCACCCCCACTGGGCACCATCCTGGTCCTTTCCTCTCTCTGGTCTACATGTTCTTGGCTTGCTTCCATGGGCTGCGACTTACTCTCACATGAAGATGACCTCCAACCTTCACCATTCCAATTCCTCTTACAAACCCTGACTGGGATTTCCAACTCTCTACTTAACACTAATGCCCTAGGCAGCTCACACTTCATCCATTATGGTCCCTTCCCTAAGTCCATTGCCTTGGGGATGGCAACACTGTCCCCAGCCACCCAAATGAGACAGCAAGACCTTTCTGGAGCTCTCTCCCTTCTTTTCCCACCCATTTCTACTAAGTCTATCATCTGGAGTCTTTTTTTCATTCCCTGTGCTCTACTTTTAACCTCACCATCTCTTTTTTGGACTACTGCAAATGACTCTTTACCAGACTTCCTATCTCTAGGTTCTAGACTTTCCTTTTCCAGGTCATTTTTATATTTTTATTTTTATATGATTTTAAATAATTTCTACACCCAACGTGGGGTACGGACTTAAAACCCTGAGATCAAGAGTTGCACGCTCTTGGGGGCACCTGGGTGGCTCAGTTGGTTAAACATCTGCCTTCGGCTCAGGTCGTGATCCTAAGGTCCTGGAATCAAGCCCTGCATCAGGCTCCCTGCTCAGTGGGGAGCCTGTTTCTCCCTTTGCCCCTCCCCCTGCTTGTGCGCTCTGTCAGATAGATAGATAAAATCTTTAAAAAAAAAAAAAGAGTTGCACACTCTTCCAACTGAGTCAGCCAGGTGCCCCTTCCAGGCCATTTTTAAATGTCATTCTTGAGTTCTTTCTAACACAGATTTCACCATGCTACTCACCTGTGCAGCTTTCATTCCCCTTTCCTTTCTCCCTGCAGAAGGAACTTGAGACTCTTGAGCACGTCATTCTATCTTTCCCTTCTGGTCCCACCTTCCATGATTCTCCCACATATGTCCACTTACAGGCAAGCTACTCTGGGACATTCTATCACTGCACCCATATTTTCACGCTTCCCCTCAATTCTTCCCAGGATGCCTTTTCCCCAATTCTTTCCCCAGTTAACTTCATCTGTCCTCTCGGTCACAATTTAATGTCACCATCTCTGTGAAGTCTTTCCTGATTTTTGCACTAGAATTACTTTCTCTTTCCTCTGTTTGCATAGCACCTCTTTAAAATGGCAATTTCTATTGCTATATTGCTCCTAGTTATATGTTTGTCTTCCCTCCCAAAGTCTGAATTCCTTAAACGCAGGGACAATACCTTTTTCTTCTCTGCCTCCTAAGCATAGGGCACACAGTAAGTACTTAAGTTTGCTGAACTAACAGAAAAAATAAAGATATTCTTTGTTTGGGGAACTATTGCTTTTTCACCTTCAACTAAATTCCTATATTGAGGTTAAAAATAATGTATATCTATATTTCTTTCTATTATTATAAATACAAACTGAAAGTAATCTGATTTTAATGATACAACAAACTACTTTAGGACATAGTAAAGGATATAAACCATATAAAAATGGAGTCAATAACTGCCAAAATAATGTCACCAAAAGTAACAGCTAAATGGTTAGAACCCTGAAAGATAAAAATAGGGAATAAAACCTGAATGTAAACATTTCATTATATTATAGAAATTATATGAAAAAGAAAAACAATTTAGCTCATCTCATCACTTTATAAAAGCCACATAAAATTTTTATTCCTAATAAAATTGTGTCTAAGCTCATGGAAATTTTTGTTTTGGCAGCAACAGATGTTAGCTTGTCATCTACCTGTTCAATTACAATGTAAAATTGTATTATGGAATGGCAAATAAAATGTGTCATGTCCCCAGCCCCACTTAGGTCAATTTCAATCTCTCCCCTCTCCACACCAAACCTACCACCAGGGCCACTAATGAAATGGACTCCTGATCTCTCCTACTATCTGTGAAGGGACATGGAAAAAAAAAAAAGGAAGTGTGGAATGGTAAAAACAAACCATAGGTGAGAAACTTTAATCACAAGTTGACAGAAAATCATATTTAAAAGTTATATTGAAGACACTGGCTATGTAAAATTTTAAAGAAATACAATGTATATACCATATCTGCATGTGGGATATTTATCTTTTTTCTTTCTAGCAAAGACTAGTTCCTGTAAATTATATACATAAATGCAAAGCTCCTCACTAGTCTAAAAATAAGAATAAATGTACCTTTCAAAGAGTCAAAGATGAAAAGAGCAGGTGTATCTAATACAGAAGGCAGATGTATCAAAGATAATAGAAAGAAGAAGAACGAGGCTTTTAACAAATTGAACAAATGGCCTGCTTCAAGATCAAAATATGTGAAGTAAACTTAATTGGCAACATAAGATCATTCACTCTGTGCAGTGATCTGATTTACACATCCAGTCCAAAAGATATTTTTGGTAAAAATTACTAGGTTCTTTGAACCAACAAAATATAATAAGCTGCTTAATCACTCAGTTGTCAGCCATATTATTAAGAAAAACGGAGAGCTAGAAATCTAGGGGTTTTCCCAGATATAAATGTTCTGCCTCTTCTTAGAGAGTAAAGTATTTGCTGCCTACACCACCTGAGTCATTTCCCCCTGGACACTACCTTCTTGTGGTTCTTCCAAGAATGGAGTCTGCTGAATCCCCAAACACTGAGTCCACCACAAGAGTCAGAGAATACTTATAACCAAATGAGACTTAAGACTGATGAGATGTAATGTCTGCATGTGTGAAGGATACAGTTAATTCTGTTCACTTCCACATGTTTAGACCATGAGTTAAGGAAGAAATGAATGTGTTCAGACTGTATAATGACAAAGACAAATGTTCTTTATAAAGAATAACCATGAGCATTTTTGAGATAGAGCTAATTTCTGGGATGACATCAAGTGGTGCCTTCATAATCGGTCATACTTTAAGAAGTGCTCTGTCTGGACTTCTACTACTTTCAGGAAGTATTTAAAAAGGGAAATATTCCATAGGGGAAAAAAAAAAAAGCTCAAATTGGGCCTTTTTCATCAATGTCCTGTCTTTAAAAATTCATCTCAGGAGATATAAAGTAAAATCCTATTTCATAGCAACAACAAAAAGGAATGAAGTGGAAACATGTGGCTTTTACCCCAATAACTCTCATCACGCCTTCAATAGCTGCGAAGATAAAGTAAAGAATCCCCAGTCCGACCACCCGGTGCATGACTGTTCCTAAACGGGGCCTGGAATGAGGAAGAGGAAACAGAAAAAAAAGAAAAAGAAAAAGCACCGGTAAGTAAAATGCATCTGAATACAGTAACTGGTCCCATTTCCAACACAGAGCAGTTATTATCTAATCAAATCAGTTTGCTCCCCGCCATCCGGCCTCTGCTTCCTCGGTTTTAAAAAATAGCCTCTTTTCCGGGAACAGGGCAGAAACAGGCTCGGGAGAAATGGGCCTCCTTCTCTAGAACTAGAAGCTGTACTGATGCCCATGAAGCAACACGTTGAGACCACCCAGGTGCCAGAGGATTAGCATTAATACAAGTACTCATTGCACGGGATGGAAGAGTAGCCTGAGGAAACCTAGGAGTCTAAGTGCCAACTTCTAAGTGTCACTGGCAGAAACAGTAACTTCTTTCATGAACATTAATTAAAAACTGTTCTGGGATACGTTTGTTAGAGATAATCCACTGATTTTCTGACTTGGGCAGAAAAAGAACAGGAGTATTAGGAGATCGAATTCTATTCCCTTTCTTCTCTCAATGTCCAAAACAAGAGTGCTAACACACTGTAGTTTCCATTCTTTACACTGGAAAGAATTAAAATAACATTTTTGATTCTTAAAAATATCAATGATTTGGGAAAATGCAAAGGCAGTAATTTTTGTGATGAGTAATTTGAAAACAACTGAAATTTCATGAAATTTGCAAATCTATAGCACAAATGTTTCAGTTCAAAAACCCTCTTGCCAGAGTGATTAGGAAAAAAAATTGATTTTAGAAAAATACTTAATGTAGTCACTTTAAAACAAAATCTAACTAAAAATTAAACTACTATCCACAGCTTATATTGAAGACTGTATCTGATTTAGTTCATCTAAATTCTGACTCATTACAGCCCCTAACTGGAACCTTCTAACAGCCAGAACCATGAGTGCTCTGAAGTTTGTAACTAGAATTATGAGGTACAAGATTCCACATGAGGACTCTGTGTTTTGTATACTGTATTAAGGCCCAAAACAAACAAACCTCCCAAGACCCCAAAAAGCACTTGAGAAGGAATCTTAATAAATACCCAGTGGAAAAAAGGTTTCCTGGCTAAAATCTTGCTAACTACACCAATCTCAAGCTCACAAGCACATGTATGTGCATTCAGTGCATATTCACTGAGTGCCTACTATGTGCCAGGGACTGTGCTGGGCCTTAAGAAGCAAAAGGACACAAGATAGGCAAAGCTTCTACTCCAAGTGGGGGCAAGACAACAACTCCTAACATATGCATCAAGCAGTGCTCTGAAAGGGGTGAGGATCAGAGTGACCGAGGGTGTGCACCACAGTGGGAATTCCAACAGCACTAGCCTCTCTGGGAGAGGATGGTGAGCAGAGACAAGAGTGAGGAAGCAGGGCGCCTGAGTGGCTCAGTCATTAAGCGTCTGCCTTCAGCTCAGGTCATGATCCTAGGGTCCTGGGATCGAGCCCCGCGTTGGGCTCCCTGCTCTGCGGGAAGCCTGCTTCTCCCTCTCCCACTCCCCCTGCTTGTGTTCCCTCTCTCGCTCTTGCTGTCTCTCTGTCAAATAAATAAATAAAATCTTAAAAAAAAAAAAGAGTGAGGAAGCAAACCACGCCTGGGATCTGGGGGGAAGACGCTTACAGGCAGAAGCCTTTATGGCACTGTGGGGAAGTGTCTGTTGTGTTTAAGGAACAGCAACAGCAAGAAAGCCAGCAGGACAGAGCAGAGTGTTCAAAAAGGAAGAGCGGCAAGAGGTGAGATCGGCCATCTAAAAAACCACAGAAGGGAATTGGATTTATTGAGCGAGATGAGCAGAAAAATAATGAGATCTTAGTTATGTTTAAAAAGGATCATCTTGGCTGCTGCTCTGTATGAAAAGGTTGACAGACCAGGGCAGACGCAGGGAAACCAGTTAGGAGGGTACTGAAGTCATCTAGGGAGAGAAGATGGTGTTTGGACCCAGGGTGGTGGCTGTGGAAGGGAGGGGTGGGTTCACTCTGGATGTGTCCTGACGATAGAGCCAAGAAACTGGATGAGCGTGCCCCAGGGATGCGAGTCGCTGGAAGAGAGGTCTGGGGCCTGAGCCTGGGGCACTTCAGTGCTGGAGCTCAGGAAGACAGAGTCTAGCAGGGGGGACTGGGAGGAGCGGCCAGGGCTCCAAGACTCAAGCTGCCACAGGGCCCTTGCACAAAGCCTGAGCAAGGCCATGTGGTTTGGCAACAGAGGTCCAGGTGATTAACAAGAGCAGTCTCGATGGAGGAGTGGAGGCAAAACCTCACTAGGGTATGTTCAGAAGAAAATGAGGGAAGTTGAACTGGCAACCACAGACAATGCATCTGAGAAATGATGCTGCACAGGGATGAAGAGAAATGAAGGAGAAGCAGAGGAGAGGGCTGGCTGGGATGGAGGGAGATTTGCTTTGGAAGATGACCGAAGTGACAGCATGCTGTTGGCAGCGACGCAGCTCAGGAAAACTGATGACCCCGGAGGAAACAGAGCCGGCTGCTGGAGCAGCTGCTCTGACACATGAGAGGTAATGGCATCCAGAGCACGAGGGCAGGAGCAGGACTTAACCACTGCCTTTCAAGAGGAGGAAAACACTATATGTGGTCCAGAATGGGGGGAATGGTACAGATTTGGTGGCAGGAATGCACTGAATTCCCTTCTGATGGCTTCCATTTCCTCGGAGAGAAAAGAACCAAGATCAGCTAAGATGGAGGTGGGTAGGAGGGGAGAGAAGGGGGTAAAATAGTGTTCTGTAGAGTGGGAAAAGGACCATCAACTGGCAAGAGGATCTAGAAACTGCGAGGGGCATTAAGGGCGCACTTAAAGTTCTGGGTCATGAAGGGAAATGAGCCTGCACTGTGGTCAGGCAGATTCTTCTGCTTGGGTATGAGCCTGAGGCTCAAGGGAGGCTGACAAAGAGAAAGGCAAAGGGCTTCAGGTGTATGCAGATATTCAGCACTCTGTAGGATCGATGGAAGGTGGCAGGATCAAAAGGCCAGAAGCCACACTAGGGTCAAAGAATGAAGTGGGCTTATCTATTGGGAAAAGTAAATGGCAAACAGAGAAGGTGACAGTTGAAAAGAGGATTAACATTTGCAATGATAAAGAGGGTACAGTTAAATATAATAATAAAGTCTAGAAAGTGGCAGTGGGAATCGGTAACTGAGGTGAGGGACAGGTGAGAGCAGCCGAGGTGGGGAGATGAGATCCAGTTACTCACAGGATCACCCACACAGATACTGAAATCACAGGGAATTCTGACACAGGAAGTGTTGAGAAAGACAGAGAAGCAAGTACTCGGAGAGTTAAGGGATGAGGGGAGAAATCTGGAACTTGAAAGGCAACTGTGGTAAGAAGATATAGCAGGTGATCCAGTCTGGAAGCTTGAGCTTCTGGGAACTGGAGAGTTTTAAGGAAGAACAACGGTCCAAACAAAGGGGCAGTGAGGATAAAGAGGACAAGCTCTTCCATGGTCATTCCCAGTGACTCACGGGCATGGGAGAGAAAAGATGGAGCCAGAGAGGGTCTAGAAGAAGTAGGGTCCTCACTGGACGGCCAGGTTTTAGTCTGAAATCTGCGGACATGGTGTTTAGTCCTCTCTCCCTTACAATACTCAAATACAATTGTAAAAACATAACTTGGGGCGCCTGGGTGGCTTAGTTGGTTGAGCATCCGACTCTTGATCTCAGTTCAGGTCTTGATCATGAGGTCATGGGTTCAAGCCCCATGTGGGGCTCCACGCATGGCGCTCCATGCTCCATAAAAAGCATAACTATATGTCTAGGAAAGAGAAAACGGTTTGAACTTTAAGAATCATTTAAAATTTTCCTATCCTTAAAGTTGATTGCTTATTCATCTAACTATAAAAAGCCACTGGAATTCAAATTCAAGATCTTTATTTGAGACAGTGTAAAGTGATCAGCACCTGGAAATGCCTTAAAAACACGTTCTTGCAGATATTTCCCTATGGGGTTTGTATGATCATACTGAGAAGTGTCCAGTCTCACAGAATCATAATGTAGGCGGGAGGAGTCACAAGACTGAAAGCTCAGTATCTTCTCAACACACCAATACTTACTTCACAATGCCATAGCCCAAGCTCACAATGATCACAAGGAGGCGAGCCAATGTCCTCTTCACCGCAGATATCAACTCCGCAAATATCAATAAACCTTGGGCTGAGGGGAGGAAAGAAAAGAAATCATTCTGTGTACATCTAGAGGCCTGCCACCAAGATTCTAAATATGTACTGTGTGTGACTATACATTTGGACCTCAGCTGAGTTAGCCATATTTGCTCTAAAGGTCATCTAATCCAACTGATGCTTCAAAGCCTCAGTGGAGGGGAATCTGTTACTTCCTGGAGAATTCACCCCGTATTTGCTCTCTCTGTTGGGCACAGCTTGCTTACATCAATCTAAAAGCTGTCTCCCTCAATTTCCCTCTGTTCTTTTTCTTCCCCTTGAGATGACAAAGAACTATATCCCTCTTTCTGTCCTGTAAATATGTGAAAACCATAAGGTCCTCTAGAGTTTTCTTTTCTCCAGGATGCCTTCATCATTTACTCACTTATGCTCCTACTGTGTGGCTATAATAGGAAAAGAGACACCATGATCACTGCCCTCATGAAGATTATAATCTGGTTAGGACAAGTAAGTAGACAGAACTCAGCAGGGTGAGCCCTAGAGGCAATATAGTATCTCCTAGGACTGTGAGGGAGCCAACCCAATCCACACTTGAGGGAGGCACAAGTGGGTTCTCAGAAGAAGTAACATTTAAATCAGGATTTGAAGGCCTAGTAAAAATTAACTATTGGGGGGAAATAAAGGGGAAAGGAAAATTAATGGTACATGAAGAGGCATGGAGGAGAAAAGAGGAAAAGTAAAATACACTGCAAGAAGTCAAAGTTCAGTGTGTCTGTAGCACAGTGTAATGAGGGATTTCAAGAAGAGGTGGTGAGAGAAGCAGGGACAATCACGTAGGGTTTTCAGGCCATGTTATGAGTCTGGATTTTATGCTAAGGGCAGTGGGAAGTCAATGACAGTAAACAAGGAGTAAAAAAGGAAATGGTAAACTATAGCCCATAGGCTAAATCTGGCCCTACATCTGCCTTTGTAAATAAAGTTTTATTGGAACACAGCCATGCCCATTTGTTTACATGTTGACTGTGGCTGCTTTTGTGCTACAATGGCAGGTGACTAGTTGAAACAGAGACTGATGGCCTGTAAAGCCAAAAATATTTACTATCTGGCCTTTGCAAAAGAAGTTTGCTGACTCTTGGAATAAAACTGACAGCTTTATTTTATCAAGATTGCTCTACTTAATGGCTTGGAAAGGAACTAGGCTACAGTCACGGAAAATGCTCAGGAGGCTATTCCAGAAATCCAGGTAAGAGATGATGAGAGCACAGTGCTGGCAGTGAAGATGGAGACAACCAGAAAGACATTCAGAAACCAGTAGTGAATCCACCTACTTATTCTTGTTTTCAGCTCACAATTCTCCAACTTATGCACAAGGAATCATAAGAGACCTTGTCAAATGCCTTGTAGACAGATATGGAACTAGAGGGGGAGGAAGAGGGTGGCAAGAGGATGGCGCCAAGGCTGACTGGCTCGGCCATCCACTAACAGGAATATCTGGAGGAGCATTAGGTTTGGACTAGAGTGAATCAAGTACAAGGGCAGAAAAGGTGAGTTCCTTTTCTGCCATACAGAGACTGAGAAGTCTGCAAGGCATTCAGAAGATGGTTAGCAGGCGACCACCTACTGCTAACCATCTGTAGCTCAGGACAGACATCTGGCCAGGAGGTTAAGCTTCAGGAGGAACACAATGGATGAGCTCTCCAAGACAGAGGAATGTGAAGAGGTTTAGGATGACAAATGTTCAAGGGTGGTGTGTTTTCAAATTCCTTCATGAGCTGCTCAGTCTGGACTATTTCCCTGTTGGAGGAAAGTGATTATACAACCTTCCTGGTACAGCTGGACCTGCAAAACAGGAATCTCAATGTCTTCACTGCTAGTCCTCCTGCTGTTACCTAAGGTTGTAGGAGCTAGTGGGAGGCAACCACCCTGTAATTGCCTATGCTGAATTTATTCATCAGCTTCAACCTTTAAATTCTTTTAAAAAGTTTCCCACTTGTATTTTTGTATTTGTACTTCAACCCCAAGTTCAAGGTCTTGCCTATTAAGTTTCACCTTTCCATTCAGGATACCAAAACTCTTGATCCTTCAAAGACCTCCAAGTGAGAAGGGTCCATCTAAAATTATTGTCTATACCCCCAGTATTAACAACTCTGCCAACATCACATTGTCCACAAAATTTTAGCGAATGCTCTCTACAGATGCATAGGTCTGCAATGAACGTTAAGTGAATAATAAGGATAAACCGCAACAAGGTCTGAAACCTGAGACAGACATCATTCAAAACCTCCTTCTAACCCAGTGGTTCTCAATCCTAGATGCACACTACAATCACATGGGAAGCCTCTCAACAGAACCAATTCTTAGGTACGCCAATCTCTGGCACAGGTATTGTTTTATTTATTTATTTTTTAATGAGACTTTTTTTTTTTTAAGATTTTATTCATTTATTTGACAGAGAGAGAGACAGTGAGAGAGGGAATACAAGCGGGGGAGTGGGAGAGGGAGAAGGAGGCTCCCTGCCAAGCCAGGAGCCTGATACAGGGCTCGATCCCAGGACCCTGGAATCATGACCTGAGCTGAAGGCAGACGCCTAATGACTGAGCCACCCAGGTGCCCCACTAGTATTGTTTCAGAGTTCTTCAGTGATGCTTATGTGCAGCCAGGGATGAGAACCATTGCTCCAGACCAGTGCTGTCCGATAGAAGTTTCTGGGATGATGGAAATTTCTACATCTACGCTGTCCAATAAAGTAATCACCCGGCCACGTGTGGCAACTGAGCATTTGAAATGCAGCTAGGACAACTGAGGAAGTGAACTGCTAATTTAATTTTACTTAAACAGCCAGATGTGGCTTGTAGCTACCACACTCGACAACGCAGCTCTATACTGACAAGGCTGCTGGGTGATGACGTGCACGAGCCCTCCAGACATGGTTGCACAACCAGTTTTCAGCTCACATTTCTCCACCTTGTCCACAAGAAATCACAGCTGTCAAATACCTTGAAGAAGTCCAGATATACTAAGTTTAGAAGCACAAAAGAAGTCAATGTGACATGACCTATTCTTAAGGTCCCCGTGTTGGGTCCTAACAATCACCGTTTCCTGTCCCTGCAGTACTTTTTCTAAAGTCTATCTTTCCAGGATGAGGGCTCAGCAAGACAGCCTGGCTTACAGACTTCATTCCCACTTGGGAAAATCGGGAACAGCAGCAGCCATGCCGTCTTCTGGTGCCTTCCTTTTCACAGGACTCCTCAAAGACACCGACAGCAGCCTGTGGTTTCTCCTCCAAGGCTTTCTCGTGTCATCTCAGATAGAGGGCTTAAAGTCCCTGAGGGGGCAAGTGGCCTCTCATCCCTTCATGTATCTCAGGTTGCTGCTGCTCCTCACTGACGTTCAGGCCACCCTCCGCCCTCCCTAGACAAGAGATGATCACCACTAAAAGCAAAGCTCAACTGCCTTACCTGACATTCGAGAATGCGCTCCTGGCGAACCATGAGCAGCAGCTTCCCCCCTCCTTCATTATTTGGTTTAGAGCAAGCGTGCGAGCACGCGTGCACACACACAAATATCACTAAAACCTCTCATAGTGTAATAAAACCTCTAATATGCCTCCCTGGATATTTGTCCTTTCTTTCTTCTCTTGTACATATCCTTTCATTTTGGGAAATTATAAACATTTCCCAATATAAAGAAAGCAGTATAATCAACTCCCATGTATCCAATACTCAGCTTCAATAATTATCAACATTATGCCAAATCAGTTTCATCTATATTCCAACTCACTCTTCTTTTTTTTCCCGGAGTATTACAAAAATAAATAGCAGACATAACCACACCCTATGAAAATCTGTACAAAGATCATTTTAATGGATCGCTCAGAAGCAAACTCCTGAGAGCTTTCAACCCTTTTGAGCTACCTCCGTTTCCAAAGCTTTGGGGATGCAACTGTACCTTTACTTCTCTGGCCTTTTTGCACGCTACCTTCTAGAAATCTGGGTGACACATCTGAGATGCCCAACTTCCTGCCCTCCCTGTGTAAACCGTGAGGGGCCTCCAATGGTCACGTGAAGTTTTCTGTGAGAGTGAGGAGACCGAAAACACCAGATGGCTGCAGGCACCATCCATCCCCACACTACTGAATTTACTCCCTGGGATCAAATTTTCCTTCTTTTCTTTTGTGGAGGAGAAAAGAGAAGAAAGAGTATGGGGAAAACACAGAGAAATATGTTAAAAGGATTAGTAGCACTGAAAGTGCCCCTGCCTGGAACTTTTGTTGTTTTAAGTCAATCACTGGAATGGGAGTTTTCTTCTCCCCAGGAGGAAACTGAGGGAAAGCAGGGGAACAGAAAATGAGGACAGCACATCTGCTAGCCTAGATCAGAGCCCCACTCTGACATTCCCTTCTTGGCTCTTGTCCTCTTCGTCTCTAATGTGACTGTTCCCAAACCACTGTACAAAGGAGGCCTCCCACAGCTCTGCTCACAAATGCTAGGGGTCTCCTGATCATACTGCATTTATGGAGAGAGTCACAGCTTACTTGATAGCCCAGTGCTGCTGATGTTTTGATATTCAGAATAAAAAACTGCTTTTTCAAGCATTCCCAGGAAAATAACAGCTGCAATCCAGAACTGAATTCTTAATATATCTTTCCAATAACAGGCAGACCACATCAGCCACAGTACGCCATATAAAATATAAACGATACACATCACCATGTAAAACTGTAGGAAGAAAAGCAATTTTAGTCAGTTAAGCCTTGTGATCATTTGAAAATGGACATTTCTCCATTCGAGTATCTTTTATATTCCTGTCACTCTGGAAACAGAAATAGAGGGTATACCCAAGCATTAGTTACTAAGGGATACCACCACTGAGCTCTTTAAATTGTTAACGTTTCCAATTAGGATACAAAATTCATTTTAAAAAAAGGAAAAAATGATGAGAAATACTCACAATCATCAGAGGCCAATCTGATGCAGAAATATATCCATGAGGCCCAATCATAGAAAGAGAAACTGGTGAAGATGGGGATAAAGAAATTAAAGAATTAAATGACTCATCAGTCTTTTCTTATATTTTTAAATGTAAGCTGATTTCCCAGAAGGCTCTAAGAATACAAACCGAGCTAACAAATGCTGAATTTTTACTTAGCAAAAAGTATTGGATAATTACTAGTCATTGGCATGTAATCCCATCAAGATACCTTTACTTGTATACGTGGTCTTGTCAAACACCTGGGCCAAATAATTTATTATGCAGATAGCAGAGCAGTATTGGCCTTTGACTGGCCCCATGCTGAGTCACTGACCTTACGGAGGACTCTGTCTTCCTTAATGTAACTTGGGATAGATTACCGATTTCAAGCATTTGGTTGGGGTTGTTGTCCAAGACAACAATAATAAACAGGGTGCCAAACACAGTACAAAACTTACAGGTCTCAGTAATTGCTCCAGTTACTAACTGGTGGGGTCTTAAAACTGCCTGCTGGTATCAGGAGAAATAGACACAATACCTGGGAAGGTGCGAGGAATGCACAAGTCTAGGTAGCAGAACGGCCCCAAGGTCCCTGGCTCTCTTCTCTGGCCCATTATGTCCTCTCTGGGAAGAGGCCCTACTTCCCACTCTTCTAGAGCAGCCACCTCCACCAGCTTCCCGTGTGGTATACCAGTTCTGTGCCTCCTCTCAAGCAATGCCTATGTCACTCAGTACTTTCTGCCTCCTCACTGGCCTGGGCAACTCTCAAAGGCAAAGCCTGGCTTCACCTCTGTGTCCCTAGTGAATGAATTAGAGCAGTTTGCAAGTCCCCAGAGCCCTCACATGCTGTTGGCTACTACTGGTCCAGCAGACACTCACTCTGGAAAATGACAGCCGAAGCAATTCGGAGATCTGCGAAAGCATTCATTCTCTTACAAATTGCCTTTTGTAAGCCTACTCTTGCATTGCATACTAGGAACCATAGAGCTTAATAAGACACAGAGGGCCTACCTTGGGGGGCGGGGGGTGGGCAGGTAGTTCACAGACCCACAGAAGCCACCGTTGCCAGATAGGCTACTTCTACTCCTAAGATATAGACAGATGCTTTAAAATAAAAATTTTAGGGCGCCTGGGTGGCTCAGTCGGTAAGCGTCTGCCTTCGGCTCAGGTCATGATCCCGGAGTTCTGGGATCGAGCCCCCCATCGGGCTTCCTGCTGGGCGGGAAGCCTGCTTCTCCCTCTCCCACTCCCCCTGCTTGTGTTCCTGCTCTCGCTGTCTCTGTCTCTGTCAAATAAATAAATAAAATCTTTAAAAAATAAATAAAAATAAAAATTTTAAACCCCCAATGATGGCCATTTTCATGAGACAGAATATAATGTACTGCAAATGCAATTAAAATGTTGCCTACCCATTTCTATATTAGAAAATTCTTTTTTAAATTTGAAAGGATGAAGAATTTTATATCCCACTATATTTTGAAATTTTAAAAATTTACCTTCATTTTAAATTTCCAATCCATTAAAAAATGTATGTTACAGTTAAGATAAGCATAAAGTTTTAAGTACCCCAGATAGATTGCTTATTTTTGTGATTAACAGAAATTAATTTCTGAATGATGTATTTTAACAGAAAATGTAGATTTGGGTCAACGACAAAAATACAGAACATAGTAAAAGCAGATAGCAAACACGCATGCAGTTTAACTATACCATTCAAATTCCATCTTGCTTCTGGTTTTTCCGTTTTAATAGAAACAGTAAAGATATGAAACCCATCTCTCTGTGTTCGGGCTACAACATCCTAAAACAGGAAAAAAAATATCCTTTATGTTATTTTTAAAAATTGCTGAATAAGCTATAGTTAAACAATTGTTCACCACATTTTAAAACAACTTTTAGTAATTGAATTGGGTTACTTTTTACTGTTTTAAAACAATGGAAAGAAATGGTAGGCAGTGGAAGGATAGCGGACTGTGGAAGGATTGCCCCCATTCCCTTCCCCCAACCATGGTCCTCTCAGACCCAAAGCAATGGAGGAAGAAAAAAGCTTTTTCTACTGTTCAGTTTTTCCTCTTTTAATATTTTTAAAGGATCTCCCCCAAATGCTATCATTCTGTTTTACTTAATAATACCATTCAAATATTTTTTCTAATATTACTCTTCCCATATTTCATCCTAATATCAAGCATTCAGTTGTTAAATGTGGGTGTTTTTAAATTGAACTGGGGGGAGTAAGAAGTCAGGTAACATTGTTAGAAAGACTGTACAGATTCAGTACACAGGTTCAATTACTTAAATTCCTTAACATCTATGTTACTAGCAGTCCTGCTGGGAAATGAAATTGCCCACTGTAATGCCTAGGAATGCTGCAATGTCCCACATAATTGAGTCAAACTTTTCACATTCATCCTTCCAGAATATTTCCTATCCTTCCCTTTCATTTCCTACTCCTGCACCTGCAACAGTCTGTGCAGAGCAAAGAGTTTGTCCCAGCCACTGCAAAGTGGAACGCCTTTCCACTATGAAACTACTCTTTAAGATCATTGAAAAACTTAAGGAACATGAAGAGTCATGGCATAAAAGCAAACGTTAAGCCCTCCTAAAGCTACCTTCAGTCCCTACACTCAACTGCTTCCAACCCTCTCCACCTCTTGGTCTTCTGACTTTTAGGAATTCCTCCAAATACCAAATTCTCTCTCCCCTGGTGCTACATTCATGGTTTCTATTTCTTTACATCCTTAATGGTGATCCAGACCAGCCCACTGTTATGCTAGGCATTTGAAAGAAAGGCTGCAAAGAAGTTAACCTTAAATTACAACTTCAAAGGAATTTTTAAACAAAGCCAGGAATAAGTATATACAAAATTCATACAGACACACATAAAAAAAATATACTATTTGGAATAATGCTTCTTTTTCCTTCCCTGCTTCTAATTGCCCTACTGTACATTGCTCTCCAAGTATTTATCCATCGCAGATTCTTTTCAGGCTTACCGGAACTTGTATACATTTGATTTAAAGACAAATAAAATGACTTACTGTTGATCTTTCCTGGTTTGAAACATTTCTGGTATTTGTAATTAGTTCCTTATTCTGGAAAAAAAAAGAATAAAATAATTCCATTTTATATTGCTGCATTTCTATGGGGAAAAGTGCTTTAACAATTAAGAAAAAATGTTTTGAAAAAAGTAAAGAACCAGAGAACACATCTTTGTAGCACAAACATGAGTAACAAAATCCTGCGCTTGAAAAATTATTTTTTAAATCAGAATAATGGTTACCTTTGGTGGGGAAGGTATTAGGAACTAAAAGGTGGGGGGAAGGGGGTTCTAGGTGCTAAAACATTCTGTACTTCATCTGGGTCTATACTGATGTGTTCAGGTTCTGAATATTCACTTGGATTACACAGTACAGGGATAAAATTGATAAATTGATAAATTCATCAAGCCATACACCTCTGATATGCACACTTTATTACACTTCAACACAAATTTTAAAAACACCTTTATTATTTTCACTGAAGACATATTTTCATTTCAGAATTTACAGATTAAAAACATAAGTTACAATGACCCATAGCCTCATAACCCACAGATGACTGCTGTTAACATTTCAGAATCAAATCTTCCAGGCTGGGAGGAAGTAAGTGCATAAGGGAGGAGAGAGTGTTCAAGTAGGTTGGATGCTGATAAGTCAAGTAAGCTGACAGACCTTTAGTATTGGAAACCGTGACTAGCTGTTCTGATGGAATGATGGGGGCAAAGGTTTCACTGGAATAGATAGAAGAGAGAATGACAGAGGAACTGACAGCAGACCAGGAAAAGATGATGAAAGGGTTCTTTCCAAGGGTGTTTCTGTAAAGGGTACAATGAAATGGAGCAATGGCGCCAGATCTTACTTGTTAGTTACTACCACCCATACAAAAGAACTACACCTAAAATTAACAAATTAAGCACCTTTCTTCATCAAAATATTGATAAAATAGAATTTAAGTTAATACTTGTATTCACTGGGAGTAAAGTACATTCTACTTTGACATGGCAAGACAGATACTCACAGTCAGTGAGGGAAACACCTGTAAGTCACTGTTGCAATCTAAGTTCTCATATTTTGTTGTCCAACATTCAGTGTTCTTGAGACGGCCACAAAAGTCTTCAACACCAGGATCCTGTTTTTGTGATAGCTCCTCCTACCCAAGGTAAAATTCTATGTTATAATTTATTTCCACGCTTCTTATTCAAGAAGATAAGTAAAACTTAGTATCTAAATGATATCAAAGATTTATTCAGTTTGGAACACTTGAAAACATGCAGAACAAAATACTGAAAAATGTTTTGGATATAATTTTAAGTATGACAAGGTAATCATAACATGTTAGCCATTCCAAGGCGCTCAGATACAGTAACACATAATACAAGCATAATCTTAGAGGAAGAAAAGTGACTAAGGTATTACCACAGGAAATGGTTCACGGAGAAATAAAAAATACTTTGTCCTGAGGCTACTCTCATTTTATCCCATATATAAAAGATTTTACAGAGAAAGAAAAGCAGCATTTAACTACAAGGAAAGTTAAATCAAAGACAGATGAATAAAACCAGGCTCCTAATGGCGGCTTCCAGTCATCAAGAAAAGGTTAAGTTGGCTTCTACTGGCCAAATAGGAGACAATTTGAGCAAAATAAATAAAAAATAGTAATAGATTATAACCCATGTAACAAAGTAAAAATCAATGAGTCCATGCTGATGACTGCTCAGTTAAATGATTGACAGGTAAGATAAGAGGAAAAGAGAGAGATCATCCTGATGGCAGAATGTTAACAAAGCAGAAGAAAATATGGAATTAGAAAATCACCATTTAGCAATCATCAGAGCAATAACTGATTCATCAGTCAAGAATCAAAGGATATTAAAACAAGGATTGATGAAAAATCAGGATAATAACATACAAACACAAAAATATTTCTTCACAAATTAGTGTTAACAACAAAGTAGTAACTTTATAGTGGAGAAACCTGGTAGAAACTTCCTTAACCAACTGATCAAAGTTAGCATTACCAAAAATGGGACAAACCAGAACTCTCCAGTATGCTTGCCAAAAACATAACCTCAATCTAATCATGAGGAAATATCAGAAATATTGGAATTGAGGGCCATTTTATAAAAATAAATGGCTGTACACCTCAAATACATCAATGTCAGGAAAGACAAAAAAAAAAAAAAGCTGCAAAAATGCAGTATGATCTTGGATTGGACCTTGTACCAGGAAAACAACAAAAAACTGCTAAAAAGGATGTTTTGGGGACACTGGCAAAGCTTTAAGATCTGTTTATTAGGGATGCCTGGGCAGCTCAGTCAGTTAAGCATCTGCCTTCGGCTCAGGTCATGATTCCAGGGTCCTGGGATCGAGCCCCGCATCGGGCTCCTTGCTCAGCAGGGAACCTGCTTCTCCCTCTGCCTGCTGCTCCCCCTGCTTGTTGTTGCACTCTCTCTCTCTCTCTCTCTCTCTGACAAATAAATAAAATCTTAAGGAAAAAAGATCTATTAGATAACAGGTTTGTATCAATGTTAAATTTCTTCAATTTTATTCCTGTACTGTGTAATCTAAGTGAATATCTTTATTCTTAGGAAACACACACTGAAGTATTTAGTGTGAAGGGGTAAAATATTTGGGGATGAAGTCACAAAGGCAGTATTTGAGGAAAATGGCACCTTTCATCCCAAATGGAAAGATAATACAGATAAAAGTAGGGAAACCCATGCATCATTCAAGCTAGGAGCCCACAAGGAAATGGCTGCGAGCAACCATCAGAACTGTCAAAAGAAACACCTTGCTGAGGGACGCAGGACATCCCAGGGGCAGGAGAAAGCCTAGCCTGGCCTCTTTGCTCCTCTCACCTGCTCCCCCTCCTCCTTTCCCTGGGGGTCTCTTTTCCTCTCCTCACCTCTCTGAGATTTGCTTCTACTCACTAAAGCTACTCGGCCTCCCTAAAGTTCTAGGTGCCCTATAACTAATTTTTTGAATGAAGTAAAGTTTTTACATTTCTTCCTTAACTACATTGATTTTTATTTGTATGTGACCCACAATCCCTTTACTGATGGTTCCTACATGTCTGGTTTAAATATTTATTAACATTTTTCACAAGACAAAAGGAGACATTTTTTGTTTAAAGATGTTTTAGTTTTAGTTAGTTTAAAAACTAAAAACCTTTTAGTTTTAGGAAACTAAAAGATGTTTCCTTCTCAGAAAGCATATACTTTGATATAATTAAAACATTTCTTGCCTAAGTCCCAAAATAAATCTGTGGCACTTTTAAAACTACAATCTATATTTTTGGCCTCCTCACCTGATGAGCTAATAAATCTTTATACTCATAATTTTTCCTTTATAGCTTTATATACATTAAAAATTTGCATTTACTTACCTCCAGCTTAAAATATTCATTTTGACAGGTATAATGCCTCAAATGCCACTCTATGGTAAACTTCACAGGCCCAGAACAATTGAATGACTTAACTGTTTAGAAAAAGAAAGTCTTATTTTATAGTAATCATATATATGCTCCAATATAAGCTTAAGGTTTCGAGAATGCAATTTAAAATAGGCTAATGAAACAGTGAGTAAAATATTACCTAATTTTGCCCAAAAGTCACTGTAAAATGAGATAAATTAATTAAATTATAGTTAACCAAAAGTTGCCATAATACTATTCATTTAATCTCTGTATTAAATCTAGAGTTAAAAATCAACTGAATAACGAAATATGCTGTCACTGCTTACTCTAAAGTCACTCTAAATTGTTCTCTTCACTGACTTATTCATTCAAAAAATATTAAGTGAGCAACCCTTGTGTGTCAGAGACATAATGGTAAACTAGAATAATCCCTGTCCTTGATATAAGAGGTACTAGGGAGAGGAGGGTTAACAATTAAACAGGCACCTTTGATAGAATAAGGGTCTGAGAAGAGGGGGTCAAGGGAGCCCTGGGCAGGGCACCTAACATAGTCCAGAAGAGCATGAAGAAGGGGTAGCAACAGGCTTACTAGAGGAGGAGGCCTTTAACGTGAAGAGCAGGAATTAGCTAGGTGACAAAGAGAGTGGAACAGTATATGTAAATGTCCATGACCACCTGAAAATAGTTTGCTATGGTCAGAACACAGATTGGGGAAAGGAGGAAGAGCTGAAGCTGGATAAGAGTGCTGGAGAAAAGTTGTAAGGGGTACTATGCTCTGCTAAGGAGTTTTCCTTTATTTTGAATATTACAAAGGACTACCATATATTTCAGGCAGGAGGGTAACATGATTAGACAGACAGAAAAAGATTAAGTCTAGAAATAGAAAAAGCTCTTTTAGGAGTGTTATGACAACATGGCAGCTGGCTTCCCCTAGAGTAGGTCATGAGAGAGAGAGAGCGAGAGAGCAAAGAAGAAGCCACAGTATCTTTTATGACCTAGTTTCAGAAGTGACATGCCATTAGTTCTGCCATATTCTCTCGGTCAGACCAACCTTGATATAATGTGGTAGGGGACTATATAAAGTCATGAAAACCAGGAGGCAGGGATTACTGTGAGCCATCTTGAAGACTGGTAACCAGAGGGAATCCAACCTGAGGCTGAGACTGGTAGAATTTCTGGGGCAGAACACCCAAGAGTTGGGAACTGCCTAGAGAAAAAGTAAATGAAATCTGGACAGGGATACCATTGCACCTGTCTGCCCCAGCCAGCCCCTGCACAGAAAGAAGTCCAGTGATTCTCAGAGGCCACACAGGGCTGGGAACTAGCTCAGTTTCCACCAACCAGAGTGTAAAGGCCTCATTAAATATACCAAGCATTCGGGAGAAATGTAGCCGGGCCACACCTTAGAAGTGGTGCTAAGTTAGCCCTACTCCATATCCACCCTAAAAGAAATTAAACATAAAATTGGAAAGGATCAAACTGACCCAAAAGAAACTTAACTGTCTGCCAGAACAAAGCTGTTAAAGGAATATAACATTTTAGCACTTAAGAATGTAACATTCATGGGGTGCCTGAGTGACTCAGTCAGTTAAGCATCTGCCTTCGGCTCAGGTCTCTATCCTGGATTCCCGAGTTCAAGCCCCACGTCATGCTCCCTGCTCAGGGGGAGTCTGCTTCTCCCTCTGCCTCTCCCCCCACTTGTGCTCTCTCACTCTCTCAAATAAATAAAATCTTAAAAAAAAAAAAAAGGAATGTAACATTCATGACACCCACTACCCAAACAAAAAACTAGATATAAAAAGCAGAAAAAATTGATTCATAATTATGATAGGTCATCATGACAAAGGTGGAAATGACAAAGATAATTAGCAGAGAAGAATATAATATATAAATATGTTATAAATATTTTCCAAATGCTCAAAGATAAAGGAAGATATGAAAATACTGAGGAGGGAAAGAAGATATTTGAAAAAAGGAACCAAACTTCTAGAGAATAAAAAAGTACAATATTCAAGTAAAAAATTCACTATATGAGATTAATAGAGGTTAAATGAGATTAAATACTGGACAAGGAAAGATCACTGAACTTGAAGACAAAGCAAAAGAAAGATCCCAAATGAAGCACAGAGACTGAAAAAAATTAACAAAGCCTCAGTGACCTGTGAAACAATATCAAGCGGTCTAACATAAGGGCAAATGGAGTCCCAGAAGGGAAGGATAGAGAGGTGGAGACAGTGCCTAAATCCATGATCAGGGGCGCCTGGGTGGCTCAGTCAGTTAAGTGTCTGCCTTCGGCTCAGGTCATGATCCCAGGGTCCTGGGATCGAGCCCTGTATCGGGCTCCCGGCTTGGCAGGGAGCCTGCTTCTCCCTCTCCCTCTATACTGTTCCCCCTGCTTGTGCTCTCTCACTCTCTCTGTCAAATAAATAAATAATCTTTTAAAAATAAATAAATCCATGATCAATGTAAGAGATGAGATTTTTTTCAGTGTAGATATACAATTGTTCCAGCATCATTTATTGAAAAGACCATCTTCTCTCTAAAGAATTACTTTGGCACCTTTACTGAAAATCAATTGAGTTTACACATGTGGGTTTATTTCTGGGCTCTCTGATCTGTCTTATTGTTCTGTATGTTCTACCTTTATACCAGTACCACACTGTTAGGATTACTGTACCTTTATATTATAAGTTTTGAAATCAGATAGAAGTCTTTCAACTTCGGGCGCCTGGGTGGCTCAGTTGGTTAAGCGACTGCCTTCGGCTCAGGTCATGATCCTGGAGTCCCTGGATCGAGTCCCGCATCAGGCTCCCTGCTCGGCAGGGAGTCTGCTTCTCCCTCTGACCCTCCTCCCTCTCATGCTCTCTGTCTCTCATTCTCTCTGTCTCAAATAAATAAATAAAATCTTAAAAAAAAAAAAAAAGAAGTCTTTCAACTTCCTTCTTTTTTAAAATTCCTTTGGCTATTCTAGGTTTTTTTGTATTTGCATATAAATTTTAGAAATAGCTAGTCAATTTCTATATACAGTCAGCTTGGATTTTGATCGAGATTAACTGAATTTATAGAACAATCTGGAGAAAACTGACAGTATAACGTTAGTTATAGATTTTTCATAGATGCCTTTACCAGCTTGAGGAAGTCTCCTATTTCTAGTTTTAGAATTCTAGGAGTTTTTATCATGAATCGGTGTTGCGTTTTTTTCAAATGCTTTTCTGTACATATTGAGATGATTATATAGCGTATTTTTTTAATTCTGTTTATACAGTGAATTACACTGAGAGACTTTCAGCAGTAACTCCACAAGACTGCATCCTGAATGGAGTAGCAAAAGAGGGGTCACCATGGGGCGCCTGGGTGGCTCAGTCATTGAGAATCTGCCTTCAGTTCAGGTCATGATCCCAGGGTCCTGGCATCGAGCCCCGCATCGGGCTCCCTGCTAGGTGGGAAGCCTGCTTCTCCCTCTCCCACTCCCCCTGCTTGTGTTCCCTCTCTTGATGTGTCTCTCTCTGTCAAATAAATAAAATCTTCAAAAAAAAAAAAGAGTGGTCACCTAAGGGAAAGCCAGATGCCTGATCCACCACACAGCATGGACACATATCCAATGGACTAACTCTTAGCTTTGCAGGCACTAAAATCTGGTTCTGCGAGAACACAGAGACTCAGTCTCGCTCCTTCACCATACCACTAATGTAGACGTATAATCTAGAATGCCTAATTACTCACTTAAAATGAATAGTAACTGTAAAGTGGTTGTGTAATGATTGATTAACTCTCTCCCTTCAGCATGCCTTTCTGGATACCCAAAGGTGATGAAGGTTGCTTGATGAGCATGGCACTAGAATGAGGCGGCTCAGAAGGATGCTGCATCTACACCAGCTAGTGACATGTTATACTTACAGCCATAGTTCAAGAAGACTTCTCTCCCATCGGTGCTGCTAGACCTCTGCTTTAACCTGACTAAACACTCGTATTTTTTTATGTTTTTGCTTCTAACTCCCTTCTGCTGCCTCATTCTTTCTTTAGACATGTTAATACCACCGTCTTGAGCATGGTCTATTCTTAGCTGATCACAAACATTATGTATTGATTTTTTTTTAAGATTTTATTTATTTGACAGAGAGAGACAGCGAGAGAGGGAACACAAGCAGAGGGAGGGAACACAAGCAGGGGGAGTGGGAAAGGGAGAAGCAGGCTTCCCACTGAGCAGGGAGCCTGATGCAGGGCTTGATCCCAGGACCCCGGGATCATGACCCAAGCTGAAGGCAGATGCTTAACAACCCAGGCCCCTGTATTGATTTTTTAAATCAAATTATGTGTTTCACTGGTACATACCACTCCCCCCCCCTTTTTTTTTGTCTGCACCTTCTAAATCTTACTTGTCTAGACACTGAGATTTGAATTCATTAAAGCAAACAGATGCCAAATTTTTTTCCTCACCTACCTTTGACTTCAACTTCCTCTTACCAAGTTCTTATCACCACTGATGATCTATGATATCAATGAGCTGCTTTGAACCACCTCTGTTTTCTAGCTCATGACTGGCCAACTTCCCTCAGCAGAGACCCACATGCAACAGAATCACCCAATAAATGATCTGAACATGGTGTGATAGAGAAAAGGGGCATGGCTTTGGATCCCCAGGAAGTCAATTTACTCTACCCAACAAAAAACTACTCCTTATCCCAAAACTTTAACCCTGGCAACCAACTTACCTAGTCAAGTTACTGGAAACACTAAGAGGATTTAGACTATAGTAAATATGATTTGCTGTAAACCCATTAAAAATAGTAAAAACCTTAAGATCTATGACTTGGTAGTTCTTATATCCTAATTAAAATGTTAGTGTCTAGTAATTTTTATTGTATTCTGTGATCCATGTGTATATTTATAAAAGTTTCAGGGATATGAAGGCTTTACCACAATCATAACATGTCATATATTCCTAAAAGGAATTTACCTAGTTTTAAAAGCTGGGATTCAGGGGCGCCTGGGTGGCTCAGTCGTTAAGCGTCTGCCTTCAGCTCAGGTCATGATCCCAGGGTCCTGGGATCGAGCCCCACATCGGGCTCCCTGCTCGGCGGGAAGCCTGCTTCTCCCTCTCCCTCTCCCCCTGCTTATGTTCCCTCTCTCGCTGTGTCTCTCTCTGTCGTAAATAAATAAAATCTTTAAAATAAATAAATAAATAAATAAAAGCTGGGATTCAGAGTAAAATTTCACAGAAGTGAAATACTTTTCTTTGCTGAAGCCTACTTTATTATACTTTAATTATAATTTTTAAAGAATGATTCATATTACATTTTTTGAGACAGGATCAGAAAAATCATTCTTGAAAATAATCAAGACTTAACTGAAACAGAAGAAACACTGAAAATGTTAGAACCACTTAAAGACAAAATGTTTGCATAGCTTAAAATATGTTATATTAGTTTTAATGTTTATATATTACATGATATTATTCATTTATAACATACTGTTAGTATATTAGTTTATTGTACTTACCAGAAAACTTGATTTCAGTAGAGTTAAACATAGTTTTTCTAAATATCAAAGGTCCTGATTTCTAAAATTAAACACAAGAAAATATAGAAAAATCTAGTTAAAAATTTTTTTTCTCTATTTAGGAGTATACAGTTCTAACTCTTGCACTCCTGTGACCAGAGTGATTATTTTTTAAAAATGTAAATCTGGTCCCATCACCCACTTGCTTAAAATCTTGTGCCATGTATCTACTCTCTAAGAGGCTCCGGAATGCCCTTGCTTCTAGTGTCTCAGCCGGGGACCAGCCACACACAGGAGTTAAAGGCTGCTGCCATGTACCATTATTGCTGCTCAGGCAGGGGACCTATCTGTGCATTTGCAGTTGCTTTCTCAATATCTATTCGAATCACTTTTGATAAAACAACCATCCCTGTTCCTAAATTGTTATGGTTTTCCACTGGTACTTAGACCAATTCTTACTGCCGCTCACAGGCCCCGGCATGATCAAGGCCTGCCCACCTCTCAGCACCTTTCTCTCAGTGTTTTAAATGCAGGATACTCCTTCCGGCTCTCAGGACCTTAGTAGTCAACCTGAAAATTTACTTAAAAACCCTTCCCTGTCACTCTTGGTTCACCTTATCAATGACTTCTTATGCTTCTCAGCCCAGTTCAAGAGCCCCTTCCTCAGGAAGTCTTCCACCAGGTGCCACACCAGGCCAGGCCCTCCCTTACACAGTCTCTAGGACTCATCCTTCACGACCCTTGCCACAATTAAAACGAAATAATCCATTACTTAGTTATTTAACGTCTGCCCTCACCAAGAATAAAAATGCTGTGAGAAGGGCTTGTGTTCAATGAACAAGTGGTTAGGAATGAAAAACACAGATGACAGGCAGCTCTTTCTTGGTAACCTTCCACCCCAACACAGTTTCAACAGTAATAACAAACCCCCCAGCCCAGATCCCTCCTCTGAGCCTCAGATCCACATACCCAACTGCCTCAAGGTCATGTCCATCCTAGTGGACAGACATTCCACACTATCCTGTCCTAAGGCAGACACATTCCTCTCTGCTCCTCCCCTACTCTTTCTATACTACTCATGTTGGTTGCAGGTGATACCAGCTTTAGTCACCCCAGCCTTGGCTCCTTCCAGCCCCTGAGCTCCATTGCCCAATCCCCAAGGCATGCCTATTTTATCTCACAAACACTTCCCAAATTTAGTTCTTCCTCTCCATCCCCGCCACTGCTGCTCCAATTCAGGCTCTCAACATTTTCTGCCTCCCACTCTGCAATAACCTAACTGATAATTCTGCCACCAGATCTGAGTCTATAATTCATCCGTAGATAGCAGCCACAGTGATTGGTATTTATGTCTAAGATCCTTCAATGGCTCTCCTTCATTCACACCCCAAATTTGCTATTGGTGGCCTAAGCAAACCTATAAATGGGATTTGTTTGGCCCACACGGGAACTTTTAAAAATGTTTTAAATTAGTTGACATGATAAAAACATGGATTCTGGTCTTCCCTTTAAAAAAGGGGGGGGGGGGAGACTTGGCAATTCTGTGTCTACATTGCCATAAAAGATCCACTAGTTGGAGCTGAACGGCAGCTGCCCTCTTCAGAAGGAGCACATTATCTAGAGGCCACAGCTCTCCCAGCATCCCCTAACTCTAGTTCACTTCACTCAATGACATCACTGGCCTCAGACCCTAAGGGTCCTGGAGTTTAGAACCCTGGCCACAGGTTCAGGACCAAGCTGTGGGAGGCTTAGGGTAGTCTGAGTCCCCTTTAACACTCCTACCAGAACCTCATTCAGCAGAAACACTAAGATTTTCCCGCATTGCTGCTTTTCTACTCCCTCCTCCTTCTTCATCCAGGTAACATCTACTCATCTTTAAAGACCCAACCAGACATCAACTCTAGAAAGCGGAGTTAGGTGACGCCCCACCTAGTGCTCCACTAATATTCCAAGAATGCTGCCGTGTATCTAACTACTCATGAATCTGTTGTCTCTACTACTACGTTAGCTTCTTGAGAGAAGGGACTGTTGTCTAAATTCATCTTTGCAACAGCAATGGCCAGTCTAGTACATTGTGCATAGCAGGTGCTCAAACTATTTGTTGACCTTTACAATCAAAAGAAGCATTTCTTGATACATTTGCAGTACAAATAAATGAAAGCCTCCTTCTCCTCTCTTATTCTTAAGGACAAATTCTAACAACTTGAAATGGGGGGAAAATCAGCATATTCTCTGCAAAGAAGGGCTTTATGGACTGCTACTGATCTGATGTAGGACCCAAGGAAAAATTTACCTTCCTTACGCAGGAAGCAAAGTCATTCTTTCTCCAGGGCCTTTGGAGTTTCACCATCCAAAGTAAAGTGGCAAAGATCTTTATAGATATGGTCAAGTAGTTTAACAATTTGTGCACAGTTCATTCACTTCCAGTATTCTTTACACTGACTTAGTTTATGATACTGCCATTCACTAAAGAAGAAGCATGAAACCACAAGTGTGGTTCTCTGAGTTTTGTTTTTTTACTGTTCAGAGAAATTCAATTGAGATGTGAATGCTATATCACTGACACATTTAATGGGACACCAACCCAGAAGAATCCTGGAAGAAATGGAAGCACCGGGTCTTAAAAATTCAGAAAGAGACCTACTTTCCTTCTTGTATAGTTTCTACGCTGTAGGAAGTATTTGCAGCCTCTGGTACTAAATTTTTCTGATGAGTAAATCAAAATACAAGTTTTGCCTTTAGGGCTCAAATATCATTTCTTTTCTTTTAAGATTTTATTTATTTATTTGACAGAGAGAGACACAGCGAGACAGGGAACACAAGTAGGGGGAGTGGGAGAGAGAGAAGCAGGCTTCCCGCCCAGCAGAGAGCCCCATGCGGGGCTCGATCCCAGGACCCTGAGAGGAAGGCAGACGCTTAACGACGGAGCCACCCAGGCGCCCTCAAACATCATTTCAATGCATGTGGAAAATATTCATCTTAAAGCAGAGCTGGATGAATCATCTGACTAGAAAAGCAGGGGATAAGGCCTCTTCCTGATTTCCTGTCCCTCTTTAGCAAGACTTTCCAAAATTCTACTCCTGCATCGCTCCTGCATCATCTCATGTGACTACTGGATGCCAAGTTCTCAAATGGCCTGTCCTGCAAAGGAAGTTTCCACACATTCATGCCTCCAGACTAGCCTTTCAAACACTCCTTAACCACCCATCCCACCTCATCTCCACACACACATTCCCGGAACTATGATAGGAGCCCTAGAGAAAATTCAGGAACCCTGGAAGAGCGAAAGAGGGGTGCGGTGGCTGCCGCATGTTTCCTCATTTAAAGAAAAAAATCGAAAGCAGCATACGCGCTTTTAAGTTTATGCTGAGGGAAGACTGGGAAAGTCCTTTCTAAAGTGGCCTCACGGGTGTGGCGGTGCGGCCGCACCCGGCCCGAGGAGGGGTCAAATGGCAAAGATGCTGGCACGAGGGAGTGCCAAGGGATCTGGGGCTCGGGTCTGAATAAACAAGAACTTGATCGAGCCGGAACGCGTCAGAGCAGAGCGAGGGGCCAGGACCTCGGGAAGGACAGTACCAGCCCCCAGAAGGGAGAGTCTTCCCCTCGCACAAGCTTCCCCACAGCCCAGGTCGGGCCGGAGGAGAGGGCCAGCCTCGTCCATAAGAGGCGAAAGACTCCGGGAGCGTATCGCGGAGCCGGAGCAGGCCCGGCAAGGACCAGAAGAACAAGTCCGGGGCCGGGGCCGGGCCCGGGGGTCGGAGCGAGCTCCGCGAGGACGCGGAGGGCCCGAGACGCGCCACGCCTCGGTCTCCACACTCCACTTACGTCGTTGACCGTCGCTGCCCAGAGCCCGAGCTCCGGGACGGCGTCCACAGCCGCCGGGGCCCAGCACAGGAGGTAGAGGGCGACGCGAAGCAGCGGGGCCCCGACAGGAAGGCGGCGGCCGGGCTGCAGCCGGGCCCCGAAGCGGCAGGAGACGGCCATCTTGACACGGAAGCCGCACCTGGCGCACCGAGACGCCCGCCACGCCCCGGGTCCGCACCTGGTGCAGCTCCGCCTCCGGGAGGCGGGTTCGGGTCGGGTGGAGGGGCTCGGACTGGGAGGTGGAGGAGAGGTTTGGGCTTGGGCGAGGAGGCGGGGTTTGGGCCCGGGAAGCGGGGCCGAGGCCCGGGCCCAGGCGTGGAGCTATAAAGAAGCTAGAGCGCGGCTAGGAGGGGTGGACGGGTCAGAGTGTGGAGGCGGGCCTCGGGGGCCGGGCCCGAGTGGGGAGGCGGGGTCGGGAGAAGAGATGTCTAGGGGCGGGGCTAGATTTGGGGCGGGGCCGGGAGGGGAGGTGGGACTCAGGACTGGGCCCGAGGGTGGAGGCGGGGCCGCGGGAATAGGCGGGGGCGGGGGCGGGCCGGGAGGCGGGGCCGGCCTGAGGCGGGGAAAACTCAGGTCCCAGATTTCACTGTGGTTGTGGTCCGAGAGTATGGGATGGTTTCGTGTCAAAGTTCTGCTCCTTGTGTCTCAGTTTCTTGCATCCTCTGCACGTGCCCCTACCCCAGCTCAAGGGAAACAAACTGTTCGTTCCCTCAATTCATGGAAAGTGGTCTGGAAAGTACTTCGAGGTCAGGGTCAGCTGAACCCAAGGCACTGTGTTGTAAGCATAACGTCGGTAGCACAGTTAGTAATTTTCAGACAAATAAAGCCGCCTGATTACTCAAAGCTGAAAGGGACAGGGCTTACATCTGTCTTACTGTGTACTTAGCCCAGCATTGACGTCTTTGATGTCAAAGAGAACTACTTTATTATCAAATGTAAGTAATGTCCAGAGGAAGAATACAATCCTGGATTAATATTGTTATAACGTAAAATAAGATTGATTTATAGTCAAGAGGCTCTCTGCCTTATCAGTCACCCTAGTCACGTATTTAGCCAGTAATTATTGAGGGTCTAGTTCAGAGTATTGAGTTGAGGCTCATGTGTATATATCAATGTGAAGATTGAATTTGTGATAGTTCCTTTTCACAAGACACTTGTAATTATATATAAATATTTTTTATTGTTTACTAATGCTTCATATAGGCCCTTTGTTATACAACCATCGAAATTCAAGAGCACGGAGATAGGTTTCTGAACACTGGCCAATCCCCACCAGTAGGTGGCACTAGCAGTTTGAAGATATTTTATATAAATTCGTGTCTACTATAAATGTCTCTGTAATCCAGAGTTTTTAGCTTCCAACTTCAGTTGATGATGCTATATATACCTCTAATTTAAATCACTAAAACCTTAATTCAGTCAACATATATTGTTTGCCTTAGTGCTAGGTATTGCACATTTGTATACATTGCTGGTAATAGACTCAGCAAGGATTTTACATTATTAAAGTACAAGTACTTTTGTCATTTAGATTTTGTGGCTATTCTGTTAAAACCTGGTTTCCAAGGCAGATTAGAACTACTGTCATTGGTTTGAGCAAATCAAGCAGCATTGGTATCTCCTGCATCCAAGGCACTGCCTGGATAGGGATAAGATCAATACAGCATAGTCCCTGCCATCACTGTGAGGACATAAAAATATAAAAAGATGTGCACATGTAAAAAGCCAATTGTACAAGGCAGAATAGGTAAAGCCTTGAAGCATAGCTATCAAGAGTGTATGGGGTAATTTGGTTATTTTTTTCAAGAGTCCTTTATCTTTTAGAGATTTCCTTCACTTGAGTTTGCCCAGAAGCAGACCCTGAGATAAAGATTTGAGTAGAAGTAGTTCATTTGAGAGATGCAGGAATTATCAGTAGGGGAGTGTGGTGGGCTGAATTTTTCCCCCAAAATTCATATGGTAAAGTCTTAAACCCTAATACCTCAGAATGTGACTGTACTTGGAAATAGGGCCTTAAAAGAGGTAATTAAGGTAAAAATGAGGTTGAATAGGTGGGCCCTACTCCAGTATGACTGGTATTCTTATAAGAGGAGGAGATTGGGACACACACACACACACAGACCATGTGAAGACACAGTGAGAAGACAGTCATCTATAAGCCAAGGAGAGAGGTTCAGAAGAAACCAGCCCTGCTGACACCTTGAACTCTGACACCTTGATGTTGGACTTCTAGCTTCTAGAATCATGAGAAAATAAATTATGTTAAGTCGCCCAGTCTGTGGTACTTTGTTATGGCAGCCCTGGAAAACTGATACAGGGAGTGAGCAAATGTGACACAGAGGGGATACAGATAATAAAGGGGGCATTATCACATCGACTACTACTGTGGGCAAAGGGAATGTAATCCCATTGAGAAACTTAGGAGAAAGGTGTGAAGCACATGCCTCATAATCATCTCACAAGGGATGAAGGAGCTGAGATATTTATATCTTCATACCCGTTAGTCCTTGGTTAGGGTCTGTCCCTGGGCAGGGGGGGTGGCACCAATGACACTCGTAGTTCCAGCCTGCTATGAGCAGGACACAGTAGTTCTCCCCACTTTGGAGGAAAGCCTTTAAGCAAAGAGATGCAGACCATGAGAGCTAGAGTCAGTTCAGGCACACTGAAATGAAAGGACAGGGGGAATATGGGCAGGGCACTGACAGGGATCACTGCAGAAACTCACCCTGAAAATATTAGCATAAATTTTCATGATGTCTGGGAGTTGCTTTAAAATAATACAAGAGGGAGAGAAGTGAGTGGGGACACAGATAAAACAAGATTGGCCGTGAGTTGATCATTTTCTAAGACCTGGAGATGGACACATGGGCATTTACATGACAATCCTGCCTACTTTTGTGTAAGTTTGAAATCTTCCATAATAAAAAGTTTATAGAAAGTACATTAGAGACTTCCGCTAGCTGAAGCAGTAGGGACCAAATTTACCCTCCTGCCTAAAACAACAACAATAAACAGACCAAATATATGAAGCAACAGTTTTCAAGACACTGGGCATCAGGCAATGGACAATTATCCCATCCCATAAGAATTAAAAAAACAAAGCAAAACAAAAAAAAAAGAAAGAAAGAAAGAAAGAAAGTTAGGCCCTTTGACTGGTCCAGCTTACTAGCTTGAGAAAGTTTCCAGGCCAAAATATAGGGAGGAGAAACCAAAGCAGACTTAGCGAGTTCCCAGAGTTTAGAAGACTAAGCTGGGATCCAATGTGAGTAAGACAGCTAGTTCGTAGGACTGAATATAGAGTGGAAAGAACTGTACAATGAGGGAAACTTGAGATCTAGAGATAGTACTCCTCAAATCTTCAGCAAGAACTGATCACTCTCTACATGTGAGGAAACTGCCTGACGCCAAGAAAAGATTCACCAAAAAGAATAAGAAGGAACAGTACCAGAAAGGGCTAGGAAAAGTGCCTGTTCTGATCAGCTAACCTAGGAAATTTCATAATTTAGGGCATTTTCTAGAGTACTCAAAAGTTTTTTGCCCCAACAGTGAGGACTAACAGTCCTAGATTAAACAAGGCTCTTGAGCCCAATTAACAAATCTTAAAAGTAAGACCCAAAAGGCCAAATAGTTTCTAAGTAACTGTGTCCTAGAACAGAGCTCAAGGATCTTTATAGGTATATAAAAAATCTCCAGCACCCTAGAAGGTCAAATCACAATGTCTGTCATCCAATTAAAGATTACCAAGTATGCAAAGAATCAGGAAAATATGAGACATAGGAAGAGGGAAAAAAAAAATTGAAACTGATCTAGAACTGACACATGTCAGAATGAGCAGAAAAGAATATTAAAAGTTATTGTAACTTTTTAAAAAGGTTTTATCCATTTATTTGAGAGAGAGAGTAAGAGAGAAAGCACACAAGGAGGGGCAGAGGGAGAGGGAGAAGTGGACCCCCTGCCAAGCAGGGAGCCCAACACGGAGCTCAATTCTGGGATGCTGGGATCATGACCTAAACCGGAGGCAGACACCCAACCAACTGAACCACACAGGCACCCCAAAAGTTATTGTAACTTAATTCCATATGTGCAAAAGTTAAGTAGAGACATAGAAAATAGAAAAAAGACCAAATGAAGGTTCTAGCAATACAAAATACAGTGCATGAGATAAAAAATATACTGGATGGGATTAATGGTAGATTGGCTACTGCAGAAGGAAACATTAGTGAACTTCAAGACATAGGAATAAAAACGAATCAAAATCTCAGAAAAGAAAAAAGAATGAAAAAATATTAAGCATCAGTGAGTAGTGAGCATCAGTGGGTAGTCAAGTGGCCCAATATATGTGTAATTGGAATCCCAAAAGAAGGAAGGGTCAGAAAAAATTTTTGAATGAATAATGGCTGAAACTTTCTCAAACTTGATAAAAACTATAAACTCACAGATCCGAGAAGATCAATTAAAGCCAAACAAAAGAAATCCAAAGATTACACCAAAGCATATCATAAGCAAATGCATAAAATCAGTGATAAAGAAAAAAATCTTAAAAGCAAAGAAAAAGGGGGTGCTCAGGTGGTTCAGTCAGTAAGTGGCTGACTCTTGATTTCAGCTCAGGTCATGTTCTCAGGGTCCTGGGAGGAGCCCCACATTGGGCTCCATACTCAGTGGGTAGTGTGTATCTCTCCCTCTGCCTCTCCCCCTGCTCACACTGTTTCTCTCTAAAATAAATAAATAAATCTTTTTTTTTTTTTTTAGGCAAAGAAAAAGGACATGTTACATACAAAAAAAAAGAGAGATAAGAATGACATAAATTGGGGCGCCTGGGTGGCTCAGTTGGTTAAGCCTCTGCCTTTGGCTCAGGTCATGATCCTGGAGTCACAGGATCAAGTCCCCGCATCGGGCTCCCTGCTCAGCGGGGAGCCTGCTTCTCCCTCTGCCCCTCCCCCTGCTCATGCTCTCTCTCACTCTTTTGCACACCCGCTCCCTCTCTCCCTCTCTCTCATAAATAAATAAAATCTTTAAAAAAAAATTTAAATAAAAAAAGAATGACATAAATTTCTTGTTTGAAACAATACAAACAAGAAGACAATGGAGAAACATTATTTTAAAAGTATTGAGAGAAAAATTTTTTTCAATCTAGAAATCAATGCTCAACAGAAATATGCAAAAACAAATGAGAAATCGTCATTTTTAGATTTAGAAAAGCTGAAGGAATTAATCATGAGAAGACCAGCCCGAGAAGAAACGTCCAGAAGATAATTCGAGGTGGAAGACTGGATTCACACAAAGGAATAAAGAGCAGTGGAAATGGTAACAACATGTAACTATATAAGATCTTTTCTTATGGGCGCCTGGGTGGCTCAGTCAGTTGGGCGTCTGCCTTCAGCTCAGGTTATGGTCCTGGGGTCCTGGGATTGGGTACGCGTTGGGCTCCCTGCTCAGCGGGGAGTCTGCTTCTCCCTCAGCCCCTCCCCCTGCTTGTGCTCTCTCTCACTTGGTCTCGCTCTCTCAATCTCAAATAAATAAATAAAATCTTTTAAAAAGAAAGATCTTTTCTTATTATTGAAATAGTATCTCTAACACCATTTTTGGGTTTATCACATGTGTGAAATAAAATCTGTACATCAATAGCATAAAGCCCAGGAGGGGAGAAGTGGAAATAATATCATTGTATGGTTTTTATACTATACTTTAAATGATATATCACTTGAACAGAGACTGTGATAAGTTAAACATATAACTATAAATCTTAAGATAATCACTAGAAGACAAAAACTCATGGGAGGTAAAATGGAATTACAAAAAATATTTGATTATTCCAAAAGAAGACAGAAAAAGTAGATAAAGGGAATAAAGAACAGATAGGACAAATACAAAACAAATACCAAGATGGTTACTTGAAACCCAACCATATCAATAATCATATTGGATGCCAATGGTCTAATTATCTTAGTTAAAAGGCAGTGATGTTGGATTGGTTGAAAAAAATCCAGCTGTATGTTGCCTACATGGAAGGCACTTTAACTATAAAAACAGAATAGGTTAAAACTGAAAAGCATGAAAAATTATATGATATGCTAACAGTACAAAGAAGAAAGCTAGAATGACTATATTAACATCAGGCAAAGTTGATTTCACAGCAGAGAATATTATGAGGGATATAAAGAAGGTATTTTCATAATGTGAAAGGGGTCACTTCATCAGAAAGACACAGTAATCCTATATACTTAAGCACCTAAGAACAGAATTTAAGATGAGTGAAGGAAAAACTAGTTGAAAATCTATAAAAATCCATAATTATAGTCATCCCCCCAAAAGAAATCCTGAATCCATTAGCAGTCACTTTTTTAAAAAAGATTTTATTTATTTATTTGAGAGAGAGAAAGAGAGAGAGAGAGAACGAGCCAGGGGGAGGGGCAGAGGGAGAGGGAGAAGCAGACTCCCCGCTGAGCAGGGAGCTTGATGTGGGACTCGATCCCAGGACCCTGGGATTATGACCTGAGCTGATGGCAGATGCTTAACCAACTGAGCCACCCAGACGCCCCTAGCAGTCACTTTTTGTTCTCTCCTCCCCCGGCCCCAGGCAAACATTGATCTACTTTCTTTCTCTATGGATTTGCCTATTCTGGATATTTCACATAAGTGGAATCACACAAAATGTGGTCCTTTGTGATTAGCTTCTTTCACTCAGCGTATTTTCAGAGTTAATCTACATTGCATCATGTATCAGAACATTATGGCGGGGGGCGCCTGGGTGGCTCAGATGGTTGGGCATCTGCCTTCGGCTCCGGTCATGATCTCAGAGTCCTGGGATCGAGTCCCGCATCGGGTTCCCTGCTCAGTGCAGAGCCTGCTTCTCCCTCTCCTTCTGCCACTCCCTCTGCTTGTGCTCTTCTGTCTATCTCTCTGTCAAATAAATGAATAAAATCTTTAAAAAAAACCAAAACATTATGGCTGAATAACATTCCATGGTATAGATATCCCACATTTTATTTATCCATTCATCATCCACTGATGAACATTTAAGTTGTTTCCATTTTTTGGTTATCATGGATAGCACTGCTATGAATATTTGTGTATAAGTTTTTGTGTGAACATGTTTTCAATTCTCTAGGGTATACACCTAGGAATGCAATTGGTGGGTCATAATGTGAATCTATGTTTTAACTATTTGAGGAACTGCCAAACTATTTTTTAAAGCAGCTGTACTGTTTTGTAATATCAGCAATGTACGAGGGTTCCAATTTCTTCACATCCTTACCAATACTTGTTACTAACTGTCTTTTATTTTTGTGGCTTTTTTTTTTTTTTAAAGATTTTATTTATTTATTTGACAGAGAGACATAGTGAGAGCAGGAACACAAGCAGGGGGAGTAGGAGAGGGAGAAGCAGGCCTCCCGCAGAGCAGGGAGCCCGATATGGGACTCGATCCCAGGACCCTGGGATCATGACCTGAGCCGAAGGCAGACGCTTAACAACTGAGCCACCCAGGCGCCCACTAACTGTCTTTTAGATTATAGCCATTCTAGTAGCTGTGAGGTGGTATCTCACTGTTGTTTTTTTTTTTTTTTAAGATTTTATTTGTAAGTAATCTCTACACCCACTGTGGGGCTTGAACTCACAGCCCTGAGATCAAGAGTTGCATGCTCCACCAACGGAGCCAGCCAGGTGCCCCTCACTGTGGTTTTGATTTACATTTTCCTAATGACTACTGATGTTGAATATTTTTTCATATGTTCATTGGCCATTATATATCTTCTTAGGAAAAGTATATATTCAAATCCTTTGCCCTTTTAAAAAATTGTTTTCTTTTCCCTTTTAAAAATCAGGTTGTCTTCGTATTGTTGAGTTGTAAGAATTATTTATATTTCTAGATATAAGTCCCTTTTTATCCAGCCTAATGATCTCTGTCTTTTCAATTAGAATGTTTAATCCATTAACATTTAGTGAACTACTTATCACTGGCTGAACAGGGAACACTGTGGAGGGCAGACTTGTAAATTTCCTGAATTTGGAATATATTCTCCAAGCTGTAGATAGATCCAGAAACAAAAGGTAGAGGTTTTATTGGCTCAAGATGTTTTAAGTACAACACTGACCAATGGCTGGCTTATTACTAAACCATGCTGACCCAGGGGTGAACCCCTTAACAGCCAGACTTAAAAAATGAAAACAAGAATAATTTTTAAAAATTAAATAAGCAGAGACATCAGTGATCAAACACTGGGGAAGAAACACAGTCTACAGGATTAATTCAGGCAAGCCACTAAACAAAACAAATAAGAAAACAAACAGTGGTAACATCCACCTCTGGAAGGAGGGACAAATTAGGATCTATGGTTACTGTTATATATGACCTGAAATATCTAGTTTCAACAAAAAATATGTGAAACATGCAAATAAATAAGTTAACTCATACATAGGAAAAAAAGTATTCAATAGGAATTGTCCCTGAAGAGGCCCAGATAATAGACTTAGCAGACATTTTATTATTTTAAGAAGCATCTATTTATAAATATGTTCAAAGAACTAAAGAAAACTATGTTTTAAAATTTTTAACTCAAAATGAAATAGAGAATACAAAGAAATACAAGTTATTAAAAGAAAAAAATGGCACTTTCAGAGTTAAAAGTACAATTACTGAGGGGCACCTGGCTGGCCCAGTCTGTAGAGCATGCAGCACTTGATCTCTGAGTCGTTGAGTTCAAGCCCCACATTGGGGGTAGAGTTAACTTTAAAAAAATTTTTTTTAAAAAGGTAAAATTACTGAAATGAAAAACTCTCTAGAAGGACTCAACAGCAGATGTGAGCTGGCAGGAGAAAGAAGTAGCAAATCTGAAGATAGGTCATTAGAAATACTCTAATGTGAACTATAGGAAGAAAAGGATTTGGAGAACCACAAATTTATGTAACAAGAAATTATTTTCTATCCTTGGAGAGACTATGTTAAAAAGAAGCCATCGGGACTCATGGAGTTAAAGCAGCAGTCTATGCTCCCTTGAACTGCCCATACCACTGTGGTATAGTGGGAACTTTGGTTTTCAAAGTTTCAAACTCCAGGGGATGGCCCTTTAATTTTGACAGGGCAGGGCCTTAGACCCTGCTTCCAGGGAAAACACTTGCTCTCCAGTTCTGAGGTTTGTTAAGAGTCTAAACATCATCTGCAGGCTTGGCTTCAACAAAATGTGCAAGTCAGAGCATTCTGAGGAATATTCTTTAGAAGAAAGTATTCATTTGAAGCCCTGTGTTCCCTCCTCTGGACTGTTATTCAAGACAGCAAGGCTGTTCTTTGCAAATCCCAGTGTTCAGAAAAGAGCCTTCTCGGGCGCTTGGGTGGCTCAGTCGTTGAGCGCCTGCCTTTGGCTCAGGTCGTGATCCCAGGGTCCTGGGATCGAGCCCCGCATCGGGCTCCCTGCTCCGCGGGAAGTCCGCTTCTCCCTCTCTCACTCCCCCTGCTTGTGTTCCCTCTCTCGCTGTGTTTCTCTCTGTCAGATAAATAAATAAAATCTTTAAAAAAAAAAAAAAAGAACTTGGCTCATCTTTGTCCTTGATTCCTGGGAGGTAACCCCTAAATCCTTGGAATTTCCTGAGTGATAAGTGTCTTTGTTATTCATAGTGGGTCTCTGGGACCACACCTGATAGTTCATGCTAATGAGATGACTCTTGGGATGCCTGGGTAGCTCAGTCAGTTAGGCATCTATCTGCCTTCGGCTCAGGTCATGATCCCGGGGTCCTGGGATCGAGTCCCACATCGGGCTCCCTGCTCAGCAGGGAGCCTGCTTCTCCCTCTGCCTCTCTCTCTCTGTCTCTCATGAATAAATAAATAAAATCTTAAAAAAAAAAAAAGAAAAAAAAGAAAAGAGCCTTCTCAGTGCATATTAGTCAATGCATGAATTGATTATACGTGTCCTCACAGGACTGTTTGAAACCACTGCCTTGGTTAGAACTTGTAACTGCACAGTCTCAATAAATTCATGAATTAATTTCATGTTCTTGTGTCCTTAAGAGGTAGGAAGGGTTAATATATAGAATAATCAAGTTGCTCTTTCAAATACCTATACATGGAATCCCATTTCAATAGAAGATATTGTACATGAAAATATTCTGAGGTAGTGGTCTTTGGGTTATAGCTTTAGAAATAATCATTACATTAAAAAAAAAGTTTTCGTTTTAAAGATTTTATTTATTTACTTGGGGGGGGTGGTGGAAAGGAGCAGAGGGGGAGGGAGAGGGACAAACAGACTCTATGCTGAGCTTGAAGCCCAATGTGGGGCTCGATTCCAGGACACTGAGATCAGGACCTGAGCCAAAACCAAGAGTCCCACGCTTAACCAACTAAGCCACTCAAGGCACCCCTCATCACATTTAAATACAATTAATTTAGGTAATTTGGACAGGCTTACATTAAATAGAAGGGCAGTTTTACTTCTGTTCTGGGAGCTTTAAAAGAGAGGATAAAATCTACATATAGAAACATCATGCATTACTGAAATGTTCATTAAAGAAAACAAAACTTTCCATTTTTTCATTTGTCATCCAAAGTAACTAAATGTCTTTAGAGAAGTTGCTGTCATAGCTGGTTTATTTTTGGGTCCATTATTTTCCCATTGACTCAGCAGAAGTTCCCACTTGTTTTTGCCATTGACCAGAAGAAGTCACAAATGTCCTGACTTACATGAGTCAGGATTAGTCTGGCCATAGTCAATCTGATTTGCAAGATAAGAGACTGTGGTTTGGCCTGTTTCCTGAGCAGGAACTTCTGCTTGGTCTGGGGTCATGGAGCCAGAGGGAGAGTCCCCCCAACCCGGGAGGGCACTCGGACCCACTTCTGGTCCCCCAATCTTGTCGATAAGGCCACTACTGCTTGCCATCACCCATATACGGGGATGGATGGGCACCGAGGCTCACAAGGAGCCAAACTCCAGGATGAGATGGATAGGAGAGGAACCTTCAGGCATCAGGGTGTAGAGAGTTGCCTGTCTCTGAGCCCAGGAGCCATCTGAGGTGAGGGATGGTGGCGAGTCTCCTTCCCTCTGCCAACTTCCTCACATGTGTGCATCCCTGGCAATGGTGAAATTCTTTTATTTTTGAGTGATTTTGTGTTATTTTGGAGGGAGTTGATAACACAATCAGGGAAAATATTTCTAATATGACAAATGGTGAGTTTGTACTGCATAAAAAACAAAATTGGGAGAAGCTTCTAATTGGGAAAAGCCTCTAATAAATGTAAAGTTCTTTCAAAGACCTTGCCTCCTCCCTTTCCTACAGAACCACCCAGGGGGTTGCAGGAGAAGGGATTGTTATTTTTACTGTACACTTAGAGAAAGTCGGGCTCCAGGAGAGCCAAGTGACCTGCCTAGACTGCCCAACGAGTGTTCACATGACTGGTTCCCGTCCAGCCTCTGCCCTTGGCTGTGTGGCCCAGCTTAGGAGGCTCTGATCTTCACTTCTCCTTCCTACTTAGGAAAGGAAAAGAAAGGAAGGGAAGGGAAAGGAAGGAGAGAGGCAGGGAGGGAGGAAGCAAGAAAAACCCTCCCAAGGCAGAGCTAGTCCCTGCAGGTCATGAGTATTTCTGGTATTTGTTTATTTCTCTTGCCTCCTTGCCCTCCCCGGCCCATCCCAGCTGGCTGAAGACAATGACCCAATTTGTTTCTCTCTGTTTTCTCTCCCTCCCCTTTTTGCCCATAAGAGCCACTTTACAAAAGTAATTTGAGTTTTTACAAAAGGGAATTTAAAAGGCTATTTTCAGTTCGTGCACAGGAGACAGTACAAGAGTTTCCCAATGATTGGGTCCTCTGAATGTTAGTTCTTCCAGAGCTTTCAAACTTTTAAATGTAGCTAAGAAGAACCACTGTGATACCAAAGTTCTCAGTGGATTTGAAATGTCTGAATAATGGTAGTGCAGCTTCATTCCCCTCTTGGAAAAAGAAAGCAGGGATGGTTAGTTGCTGCCCATCACATCCCATTTAATCAAGGGCCTAGTACATTGCTGTGGGTTGGAGATGAAGTGAGTTTCTCTACTGTGTTTGTTGATGTCTCAAGAAAAGCCAGAAGCCACAGCTTGCTCACCTCTCCACGCTCTTCTGTAGCAGAACGGGTCCAGGCTTCTCGGCCCTTTTCAGGCCACATGGCACAGACTGAGCAAACTAGACAGGATTTGAGGGAGCTGTGAACATTCGATGAGCTATTTATTATCTATTTATTTACACTATACAATTACAGTAGAAATATAAAGCACAAAATATATTAATTTAGATGTATCATATTAAATTTATGTGAAACTTCGAAATAACAGTTTTTCAATTTGCTTATTTATCTTATGGATGTGAACATACCTTTCTACATCAGTTTTTTTTGCTTGAACTAGCCAGTCAATTCCTCCCATCCAAGTACTAACCAGGCCCGACCCTGCTTAGCTTCCGAGATCAGACGAGATCGGGCACGTTCCGGGTGGTATGGCCATAGACTAGCCAGTCAATTCCTGATCCAGGATTTAATGATTTTCACTATTCACATTCTTGATAGTCACCCTCAGTAAGAAATTTGGTTTGCACAAGTAGGTGATATAAATTTTTTGTTGATTTTTTTAACAACCATTCCAAAATTTCTAATAGTAGAAATTATCTTTATAGGCTCTAACAGCCTTTTTTTTTTTTTTTTTTCCTCTTTCACTGATAAAATGTGATGCTGGCATTTTCTACTACAATGCAGATCCTTTTCAAACCTTCAGAACTTTCTTGCATGGAGCATTTCACAGTAACAGTGAAGCAGGCTCATGCTAGAGACTGGGGCTCCTGGGTTGGGAGCCAGGACCAGGACCCAGGCTGTGGGGACCACACCTCTGGGCCCCGTGCACACGCGGATGCTCACAGGCTGCGGTGGCTTGGCTGAGACTCCTCACAAGTAAGGAGCAACAGGCCCGAGGGATTAATGCTTACCCTGCATCAGTCTACTGCCTTCATCGGCAGAGTAAGTTAGGGTCTCCCTGCCTCAGCCCACCCATCTGTGAAGAAGAGATAATAGTAGTACCTACCTGCTGAGGTTGTTATTAGGATGAAATGAGTGCTATATGTGGCCAACGACGTGCTACCTATGTGTTTATTAGATAAGATTAAAAGGTCGAGAGGCTCTGGAGCAAACCCCCAAATCACACGCAGAGCCAGCCAGAATCAGATTACTTGGTTCTGAAATTCTGGCTGCACCCCTCTCCAGATGTGGGCCATAGCAGGTTACTCAACGTCTCCAGCCTCGGTTTCCTAGCCCATACATGATGATGGCATTGGTACCCATGGTAGTGATATACAGATTAAATAGGGCAGTTCATGGAAAGTGCGTGAAACACAGCAAGTGCTCAGAGAACAATGGCTGCCAAGATGTAGCAGAGCCTGGATGTGAACTCAGAGGTGCCGAGTTCTAAGCCAGGATGGACCTTGCCCACTGCCCACGTCTACTGCGTGCAAGTTGTGACTCCCAAACAGAAAAGCACTCCACCTGTCAGACTCTCTTCTACAAGGTATTTTAAATCTTTCCACCCAGATTGTACTTTTCAATATTTTTGGTTCTTCATTTTTGGACTCTGGAGTGGTTTTTCCATATCCTGAAAGAACAATGCCAAGATCGGTCAAAGCGATTGCATCGAGGGTCAGGCATTAAGGGAATTCCTTTCGCAAAGGTGTGGAGGCTGCTGGTCAGTGACCACTGTCTTTCCAAGTAAGTATGACACATCCCTTCTCGTTCACATTTTATTAGGAAGTCCTATCAAAGAATTAATCAGTTATAAAACTTTAAGTATTAAATAAATCTTTCTTATAAAATAGGTGATTCATGTAAGAATATCAGATTTTTCATAAGACCAGAAGCAAAGTCAAATACAGCATTTCATTTTACAAATTATTTTTACACTTAATGGTCATGAAAAAGAAAAGGACTTTAAAAAAATAACACTGACTCTGTGCAAATGTTAACATCAGGGAACAGCTGTAGAGATGAGGCTGTTAAAGAGTAAATTTTAGATCTGCAAGGGAAGCAACATGAAATAAGTCATCTTTTACTAAAATAGATCTTTTGTCTCTTTCCAGCATATACATATATATGTATTTTCTCTTTAAATAAATATATATTATGTATTTTTCATGATGACTTACTTGACAACATTCACCTGGTGCTTTACGGCCATGGCATTTGATTGGGAAAGGAAGACAAATTCCAAAAACATGGAATGTGCAGGGATTCTCCTAAAGCAGAAGAATTTCCTTGAGTTGGGAACGTCTCTCAGCTCTCCTCATATGAGGACTTCTGAGTCTTCTGAGGAGTCGTCGGCAAATAAAAGTCCATCTGGTGATGGGCTCCCCAAGGGCAGCGTGCTGCATTGGGACCAGGAGACTCCATTTTTTACAAGTCTGTCCTCCGGTAAAACACAGTTCTTTCCCGGGGCAGCAGACGCCAGATCTCCCCATTCCTCATTGCTCCCATTCAGGATGTACCTTTCCTCGTGAGGTCTGTTCTCGTGAACTTCTGCTGTGACCACGCTGATGGCAGCGCTGGGAGTACAAGAACCAATGATAGAGTCAAGATCAATATTCATGTCCAGCTGAGCAAGCGCGGGGCCCTCTCCAGGGTCCTCACAACTCTCGGGAAACTGTGTGTTGATGTAAATGACATCAGCTTTGTCCTGAACTTCAGGCAAACTTTCCAAGAGCTTTTCTAGCTGCAGCCTCAACGTGGAAAACGTAGGTCGGTCCAAGGGCTCAGCTCTCCAGCAAGAGTGCATTATTTCATACCTACAAGGATGCAGAAGCATGAGTTATTTCTCGGTCCAGCACCCAGAGCCCTGAGTGCAATCCACACCTTGTTTTCACCTATCCTTTGATTCCATTTTAATCCACACTAATTCGACTTCTGGGAAATTACTGGGGTTTGCCTCGTGGCATAATATTTTGTTCAACTTGTATAAATGTCCCATGGGTATGTAATAAGTGATTCTCTGGCTCCGGGAGGAATACAGAACATACATGGCAATTATATCTAACGTTGTAAAGTAGGAGTATTTCAGGTCCTTCCTTCATGCTAGAGGTTGGCAAACTCTATGGCCCACGGGCCACGTCCAGCCCACTGTCTGTTTTGTAAATGAAGTTTTTTGTTTTTTTTTTTTAAGATTTTATTTATTTATTTGACAGAGAGAGACACAGCGAGAGAGGGAACACAAGCAGGGGGAGAGGGAGAGGGAGAAGCAGGCTTCCCATGGAGCAGGGAGCCCGATGCGGGGCCCGAGGGCAGACGCTTAACGACTGAGCCACCCAGGCGCCCCTGTAAATGAGGTTTTATTGGAACACAGCTACATCTATGTAAAATATGTTGTTGACATATTGTCTACTGGGCTACGGTGGCAGAATTGCGTTATTGCTGCAGAACCACATGGCCTGCAAAACCAAAAATATTTATTATTTGGCACTTTATAGAAAAAGTGGGCTGACCCCAGTTCCACACCATCCAACTGGGATTGCCACCAGGAGAACTGAGTTAGCAGGGCCCTGGGGCAGGGGCTAAAGAGGTGAAGGATGTGTATGTCACAGGGCTAGGTGTTCTGTGTGTGTCACTGCATTTAATCTTCTCAACAGCCCTGGGTCATTGTTACTTTGCAATAAAAATGAGAGTGGACTCAGGGATGTTAAGATGCCACCACGGCTGTGTGGTCAGTAGGGGAAGCGGCCTCCGCCTGGACAACTCCTACTCCCAGGGGCTCATGACCCCTCTGCTGTGTTCTGTACAGACAACGCTCTCTTCCGGGTAGTTTCTTCGTTCCCCGTGTCTGATAGAATTAAGGATTATGAGCACAACCAAACAAAGAGATGACTGAATTAGGAACTACTGGCTGGAGATGAAGAGTGAGTTATACCATCATTTCATTTTGAGTCTGTCCTGTTTTGAGAACTTGATATTTGTGTCGCTGGATACGAAAACAACCCAAATGTAAATCAACTGACACATGGAGTGGACACGATCCTATGAACATAAACATGTAATTCCTGTATTTACATTGAACACATGATGTAGATCCTTTGGCTAATTCTGCTAGCATGTGGTACTTCACACACGGGCAGATCTCCTATCTTTTCACCTGTTTACTTTTGCAGCCCTTATCAACCCTTGCACATGCTTCTGGGAGGTGGAGATTTGCAAAGCACTATGCCTACGAAGGGGCCGGCCATGAACACAGGACACTGAGGTAACAGCAGGGCCATACTCCCCCATCTGAGAATCCTGATTCTCACCTGGACATCAGGCTTCGGAGTGCTTTGTACTCTCCCTCTTTTTACCTTCAATAGACGGCCACTTAAGACTTGACAGTTTTTGTTTCCATTTTCATGGTTTTTGTGGTATAAATCAATTTGCATGACTTCCTTTTTCCCCCCACAAAGCCTTGATTGTTGGCCCTCTGAGATGAGCTTTGAGGAATTTTGTCCTTAGAGACACATTCTCCTTTCCATTACTTCATCAAGGGGCTGTGTTATTTAACTTATTTTCAATTTTTCCGGGTCTTAGGAGAAAGCATTTGAATAACCTATCATTTTCTCATGTAGCAAAGTAGCAAAATCACTTTGAAACTTATTTATTTTTAAGATTTTAGTTATTTATTTGAGAGAGAGAGCGAGAGAGAGAGCACGGGTGGGGTGAGGGGCAGAGGGAGAAGCAGGCTCCCCACTGAGCAGGGAGCCCGATGCGGGGCTCAGTCCCAGGACCCTGGGATCGTGACCTGAGCTGAAGGCAGACGCTTAACTGACTGAGCCACCCATCCCAAAACTTATGTTTTTTACTTTCAGTACTTTGTGAAGTACTTAAAAATATGAACATGGCTTTTACAGACATGGGAGCATGTATATTGTCTAAGCTGCTCCCCCCGCCAAAGGGTGATGCCATAGTAGTGGACCAAGAAGAGGAGCAAGAGGGCCTGGAGAGTAGAAGGGGGCTATGAGGTTTAATAATTTCAATTTTAGGGGCAGAAAGAAAACAACAGGTTTGGTAGTTGCCTTTGTAAATTCGTCATTTTTGTTTTTCTGTTGAGATTTTATAAAAGAGATAATCCTAACAGTTGCCAGGGGCTGAAGGCAGGGGAGAACGGGGAGCTGCTTCATGGGTATAGATTATCAGTTTCAAAAGATGAAGAGTCCTGGAGATGGAGAGTAGCGATGGTTGGATAACAAAGTGAAAGCACTTAACGCTACTGAGCCACTTATAAATGGTTATGTTACATGTATTTTACCACTATTTAAAAAAGGAGTTTAAAAAAATGCAACCATACAAATGTACAAAATTTATAAATGGATGAATTCACCCATATCTGTCAAGCACCTGCTTTGTCCCTGGCAAAGGAATGTCGAGCATCACATTCTTAGCCATTCAGCCCCCCTGCCTGCCATGGGTCAGATCACAGTGGGTTTGGGTTTTGCCCTATGGGCAATGGGGAACCACGGGGAGATTAGGTTTAGGGCATCCACGATCAGACTAATTTCAGAAAGATCGCTTTGGTTGCCACCCAAAGAATGTGTTAGGAGCCTGGAGATAAGGAGAAAAATGAGATGGGAGATAGAAGGGCCTGCACTATTCCACGGGAAACAACAATGACCCTGACCTGCGCATCACTCACATACGCTGTGAGGTCACTGTGCCACTGTTTCCACGTATGTGATGAGAAAGTGGAAGTCGATGGCCCCAGGCCCCGTCCAGCCCTGGGCTTCCGTGGTTTGAGGGTCTTAGGGGCAGGAAGGAGGGGAGGGGCACTCTGAAGGACATGTGCTGGCTGATAGGACTGAGCGGGATAAAGGAAGAACAAGGCGGCTCCCTGGTGTCACGCTGGACCATGAGGACAATCAGCACCAGTGTCGTGAACCATAGCGGCCAGCTCGTAGGGGGTGTTCTGCAGCCAGGACGCCGTGAACTCAGCTAAGGAAACGTCCCATGTAGGTGACAGGGGCATCACACAGTGTGGCCTCTTGGGCGACGGGAAGCAGGGCCTGCAGCCTAGGCTGATGCTGGGAGAAGGAGGTGGTCCTCGGAGGGCAGGATCGGAGGGCAGGGCACAGGGTATACTCTGCTCCTTACAGCGTGATCGTGCTTAGAGTTGCGTTTAAAGAGACCAAGGGGCAACTCAATACAGGAATGAACTCATCTCAACTAAGGATAGACAGCAAACACGGAGGGGAAGCTCAGAAGTATCTGTCTCATTTTAAAAAAGAAAATGCACAGATATGTAAACACAGAGGCTTCTTTGGGAGACACTGTTCTCCAGCATCCAGATTCGAGGGGGGGACGTGGGAAGAGGGTCTGGTTGACCAGAGCCCCTGCAAGCCTGTAGCGTGGGGACCGTGGACCCATCTGCTTTGCCTGACTCCCTAACACAGAGCATCTATGACTCTTCCACCTAAAACTTCTCACCGACTCAGCATTCCCTGCTTGGCTCTATGTGAAATGTCTCAAAACCACCATGTGACACAGCTTGGACCTTGCTAAGACCCCAGATAATCGCTGCAAATGCCAACTTCTTCTGGAGCACAAGAGAAGCTAAGAAAGAAATGGCAACAAAACTCTTCATTCAATATTGTTTGGTTGCAACTGCTTCCTCATTTTCAGAAGCAAACATGTCATTAATGTGGACCCTTTAAAAACTACCATAAAACCCCAAATCTAATTTAATTAGAATTTCATCATATTTCTAAAGGACTTATGTTTTTTGTGTCTCTTCCTCGTGTTATATATTTACAACCACAATAACCACCACCATCACCACCAAGCAGGGTGAGGCTCTGATCAACAGAGTTTCCTTCTGCTTGGCTTGGACAGGATCTGGGAGGCCTGCATGCTGACCTAGGTCTTTTCACCCGTGTGTAGAAGCATGCTGACCTAGGTCTTTTCACCCGTGTGTAGAAGCAGGGCCAGAGAGAGAGAGAGAGAGAGAGTGTGTGTGTGTGTGTGTGTGTGTGTAGGGGGGTGTCCGTGCAGGCCCACAGTCCTGAAACAGTCTTGCTAAATATGGTGAAATGCCCTCTCTAAGCTCAGGACTCCTGTGACTTCCATCAGGAAGGTTCAAATCGCCAAGCTAGAAGCAGTGCCACAGAAATTATATTTAAAAGGTCAGCAAGGTGTTTGGGGGACATGGATGTGGAATGATGCTACTAATCACTGGTCCCATTATGTGACACTCCCAGAGGCTGAGCATTCTGCCTGTTCTCTTCTTTAACTTTTCTTCCCAATCCTTTTCTGAGGATGGGACTCTACTTTTTTTGCGTGTGGCTAATAACGAGGCACAGAGAGGTCCTGTCAGTTGTGATGGCCACACACGTGGCTGGTTGGGAGGCAGCGGCCAGTCTGACTGCAAGTCCTGGGCCTCTTCCCATACTGCCCACCCCGAAGAGAGAGGGCCTGTGGGGACAGGTGTCACTGTGGTCCTGCACGCTTGGAGCTGGGGGCTCTCACGCTCGCTGAGCACACAGTCTCCCAGGGAGGGTTTTAACGCCTACATTGCTAGGCCCACTTTGTACCAACAGAGTCACAGTCTCAGCACAGGGCCGAGGGATCGCACTGCTAGAACATCTCCCAGCAATTCCGAGGACTAGGCTGACCTCGGTGTCACTGGCTTCGATCTCCAGATTTCCTCACTGAAGATGTTATTGTGATTTTATATTGTTTTATGTTGTCTAGAAAGAGAACTGTAGCAGTCAGAGGGCAGGTAATCATTCAAGTCCCTCATATACGGTAGAGTCAACCTGTTTGTCTATAGGGTAGGTCTCCTAGAGGTGCTTAAAGAACATCAGGACACGTGCAGGCTTGCTGGAGATGTGCACACACCAGCTCCCACACCAAGAAAGGCTTGTGGCCTGGGACGTCTGCGTGCCACCTCCCACATACACCCATCTGGCTAAGCGCGACCCCTCCCGCTGAGCGGCCGTGTGTCCCCAGGTCTGCGCAGGGCCGGTTGACTGGCCCGTGCAGAGCGCCCAGTGACACGGAGACGCTCACTCACAGTTCATCCAGACAGTCCTCGGGCTGCTTCAGCCTGTGGCCGTGGAGAAGATAGTCGTACATTTCGTGGTTCTGGACTCCCGGGTAGGGAGTCATTCCCCGTGTTGCTATCTCCCACATGGTCACGCCAAATGCCCACTGAGAACAAAGCAACAAATTAGGATGCAAGTCTTTTCAGAAAGGCTGAATGGGCTTTTTCATTTAGAAAGGTCATTTCCTGAACCATGAGAGACTATGGACTCTGAGAACTAAACTGAGGGTTCTAGAGGGGGTGGGGTGGGAGGATGGGTTAGCCTGGTGATGGGTATTAAAGAGGGCACGTATTGAATGGAGCACTGGGTGTTATATGCAAACAATGAATCATGGAACACTGCATCAAAAACTAATGATGTAATGTATGGTGACTAACATAATAAAAAAAAGAAAAAGAAAGGTCATTTCCTTAAAGCCCGATAATGGGGCACAAAGCTGACAATTACGCCTGAGACACGCTGCTCTCCCAGCCCCGCAATAACGAGGGAGTCAGAGAGCCACACTTCCCCGGGGGTACTAAGGCTGTTCTGGGAAATCTGACAAGGGTGGGTATAGCCTTCTCTCCGCGTGTCAGTGCTCTGTGTAATGCTCGGTTCCCCTGCTGCTGTCAGGTCTCTGCTCTTCCTCATCTCTGGGTAAGGCACCTTTTATATAGAGCCATTGGATGAACTCATTCAATTTAATGTGAATATCTTAGTTGTGGGCAATAAGTCACTATATTGTAGCAAAAAAAAAAAAAAAAGGGAATAAATGAAAGGCCTATGCAAAAACAGATCTTCTGAACATCAAATGACTTCAGCAGATTCAGCAGAATCTAGTGTTCACCGGAATTAAAGAATCTAGTGCTAAATAAAAGGTGTGAACATGCTCCCAATCCTCAGTTTATCAGAGAGTAACATGTCGAGCAACACCAGCTTAAGTCACTTCTTCCGGCACGCCTTCGTCTTTGCAGTGCGGGGCTCCGAATCAAAGTCCTGCACATACCACGTCACTTTTACTAGTGTAGACTCGGTCCGCAAGGCTCTCTATGGCGATCCACTTCACCGGCATCTTAGCAATGCGGCCTTGGCGGTAGTAATCACCGCTGTAAATCTTTTTAGAGAGGCCGAAGTCCGCGACACAGACGGTCATATCATCTCGTAACCTACAGAGAGCAAGTTCACGTCCTCAGTGCCATTCAGAGGCAAAGCCTAAATCACAGGTCTGCATCAGACGCAGCTGAAAACATTCATGGTAAGTAACCAAAAGAGAGAGACCCCATCCGCCTGGGAGGGTCCTGCTTTGGGACCAATGACGGAGCAGGTGACAGGGAGTTACAACCTTGCACGCTGGTTCGTGTGGGGGTGTGGAGCAGCAAGGGCACCTGTGCCCAGAGGGCAGGGCCACCCGGAGGGAAGAGATGCTGCACAGGAGGAGAAGGAGCCGTAGCCCAAATCCAGGGCCCTCCAGTGGACCCGTTTAGCACCCAGTAGCCTTCCTGCCTCGTGTCTGGAAGTAGCATTGGCTCCTGCCAGTTTGGGGGAGGTGGGCAAGTACAGGCTGTAAGAGGGGGACCCTGGACTTCCTGTTAAGATAGCCAGGTGGTACTTGAGGAATTAACTGGAAAATGAGAGGGATACAGTTGCAGTTACAGCCCAGGCTGTTAAAGCAGATCCTAGACAAGAAGGAGAAAGGAGGAGAAATGAGTGGTCTGGAGGTGAGATGACTGCCTTGTTCCTGTCTGTCTGGCACTGGTTTTTAAAACTGAAAAGTCCCCCATCCTGGGAAATCCCTCAGTCCCAGGCAAAGTGGACAGCTGGTCACCCTACCTGACGGGAAAAACATGGAGGAAATATTAAGGGCAAAGAGAGGTTTTCATGATTCTCCTTCCATGGTAGGAAAATCACTTAAATAAAAACAAACAAAGGGCGCCTGGGTGGCTCAGTTGGTTAAGCATCTGCCTTCGGCTCAGGTCATGATTCCCGGGTCCCCAGTTCGAGTCCCGCATCGGGCTCCCCGCTCAGCGGGGAGTCTGCTTCTCCCTCTCCCTCTGCTTGCCGCTCCCCCTGCTTATGCTCTGTCTGTCAGATAAATAAATAAAATCTTAAAAAAAAAAAAAAAAGCCACCACCACAACAAACAAACAAGACCCCTCTGGGTTTTAAAAATGAGGTACAAGTAGTAGGGGGCCAGCCCCTATGGTCACATCTCCAACCAAGAAAAACAGTAACAGCAATACATTTAAGGAACACTCTCTCTTGTTGCAATAATAAACCTAAAATCGACAACTAGTTATTATTTTTGAAGATTTAGAGCAGATAATGGTCCTGCTGGAGCAGGATGGAGAGGGGGGAGCTTGAGGTCAGAGTTCTTGTAGAAGTCCTTGTCTCTCTGCTCCAAGAGGAAAGCCTCCATGTAGTTTCACAGTACACACTCACAAGGCAGGATCTTGAAGCCTGACAGACAAAACCCTTATGATTTTCCTTACTGCCTCCATGACTAGCTGACTTACATATGTAACTCTGGGTCCAAACCTAGCCGATGGCAAAGGGGAAGGATCACAAAGATCATCCCCAGCTCTCCAAGCTGAGAGGGTGAAAATAAAGAGTCACAGGAGAACGTTCTGGAAGCCAACCAGACTCGTGGAGGCAGACGTTGTGAAGAGACTCAGTCACACATCAGAGCCAGAGAAATCCCATCTCCAGAGCCAGCCACACGCTCCCCTCCCAAACCTGCCTCTCCTCCATGTTTTAACAGCAACAAGCCACCCCCTATTCTTACCCGGCCCCCGACATATCTCACACGATGAGGTCTAACCCCTCCCGGGTTGGGCCAGGACTCTTACATGCAATTTCGAGCAGCTAGATCACGATGAAGAAAATTCCTGTTGCTCAGATACTCCATTCCCTGGGCGATGTCCACCATGAACTTCAGTAGTGTCTGCAGAGGAATATGCTGGGAGGGGAGGAGAAACAAGAAGACAAAATATGTTTTAAAAGTTAAGCTTGGAGAGTTATTGCCACCTGAGGGGAGAGAGAGTGTTTTTGTGTTTGTCTGTTTGTTTAGTGGTTGTATTTCTTAAAAGTTGGGTCTTGAAACAAGGAAACAAACCTTTCACTTCCGTATCACTCATCTCACAAATAAGTTTTTTAAAAAGGAATAAAAACAACAACAAACCACAAAACTTCCCAGCAGATTACACATTCTCCCTGTCTTTAAAAATATTGATGGTGAATAACATTCTTTTTGCAAGTCAGGAGGTCAAATGGGATCCTTTGTGTCCTTCGGAGTGGCAGCGGGACTAAGCACCTGTGCCGGGAAAAGAGAGGAAAAGAGGGGCGGGGGACGGACAGAAAGCCCACTCAGCCCACTCCAGTCATGCACGAATATGCGATCATCTTATTTTAAGACGCTTGGAAAGACACGTTTCTTTCAGACAGAAATTAGGACAGTCTTGGCCCCTTATTACAGGACCAAAGGACCACAAGGAGGTATTCAGGGATTTTATTTTTGTTTTTCTAGAGCCTTTCTGTAAGCATCAACAGTCTACGCTGTACAAATCAGACCAGACGGCTAGGTGAGAGCAACTGCTCCGTTGGAACTGAAGACGAGGGGATGACTGATGAAGGGCTGTGTTGTAACTAAACATTTTAGCACAGCAAGGGCCCTGAAGAAAAGGGTTTACCACAAGTTCCTGGCACTCATGAATGGGTCCATCCATGAAGGCTCTCTCCAGGGCATTGGATTTGTCATGGCTTATTCTCTATGGAACATGAGTTTTCCGAAGTGGTGTTCACGAAGACACTGAATTCTTAATGATTTATATTTCCCAGCTAAGATATATGTTAATTACATGGTCTATATAAGAAAATGCTTTAATTATCCTTTACCCTTACATACTGGAGTTGTTAAAAACAAGTAAACAAAAAAATGTCAACAAATCAGGCAGGAAATTCTTATGCCTCTGTTCTGTATATTTAAGGCATTTGATTTTCTGGATGACAGTTTCCAGGAAAGGATTTGGGTGCTAAAGAATATAAAAATCCTGCTGACATTGTGAAGGTGTAGTGCATATTAGGTACTATTCGTGTTATTTTTCCCAAGAACATTTATGTTATTCTTGCAGATTGTGACCAAAAGTAATTTAAAAGATAATTGTGTGGTAGAACTAAGAAATGAATTCAACAAGGTTACAGGATACAAGATTAAGATACAAAAATTAATTGTATTTCTATACACTTAGTGATGATCAATCTGAAAATAAAATTAAGAAAATAATTTCATCTAAAAAGAATTAAAAATGAAATACTTAGGAATAAATTTAATAAGAGAAATGCAAAACTTATACTCTGACAATTATGAAACATTGAAATTAAAGTAGATCTAAATAAATAGAAAGATACCCTGTGTGCATGGATCAGAAGACCTAATATTGTTATGATACCAGTATTCCCCAAACTGATCTACAGATTTAACATAAGCCCTATCAGAATCCCAGCTGGCTTCTTTATAGAAATTGACAAGCTGATCCTAAAATTCATATGAAAATTCAAGAACTCAGAATATCCAGAACAAGCTTGAATAAGAAGATCAAAGTTGGAAGCCTCACATTTACTAATTTCAAAATTTACTAGAAAGCAACTATAATCAAGATACTGTGGTTACTAGCATAAGGATAGACACACAGATTAATGAAACAGAATTGAGAGTCTAGAAATAAACCCATAAATATATTGTCAAATGACCCCGAACAGAGCGCAAAGATCATTCAGTGGGGAAAAGAACTAGACAAGTGAGTGGGATATGCAAGAGAATGAAATTGGACCCCAACCTGAAATCATATACAAAATTAACTCAAAATGGATAATGTAAGAGCTCAAGTATAAAATTCTTAGAATTATTCATAAAAGCCAAAAAGTGGCAACAACCCGAAAGTCCATTAATAGATCAATAGATAAATGAAACATAATATATCAATACAGTGGAGTATTATTTGGTCTCAAAAAGTAATGAAGTACCGATAGAAGCTACAACATGGATGAACATCAAAAACATGCTCAGTGAAAGAAACCAGATACAAAAGACCACAGACTATCATTCCATTGATCTGAAATTTCCAAAGTAGGTAACAAGAGAGAGACAGAAAGCAGGTTGCTTAAACTGAGGGTTGCTGGAGGGGGTGGGGGGGTGGGAGGATGGGGTAAGTGGGTGATGGGCGTTAAGGAGGACATGTGATGAGCACTGGGTGTTATATGCAATTGATGAATCATTAAACTCTACCTCTGAAACTGATAATACCCTATATGTTCATTAATTGAATTTAAATAAAACACAATAAAATTTAAAAAAAGAAAGGTTGCTTAGAGCTAGGAACAAGGCGGGGAGGGGAGACTGGGAAGTGATTGCTAAAGGGTATGGGATGGTTGTTAGGTGATGGTTAGGTGATGCTTGCAAAACTCTGAGCATACCAAACACCACTGAGATGTACACTTCAAATGACAGAGCTGTATGGTGTTTGAATTATATCTCAGTAAAGATGTTATGGAAAAAAACCAATTCCTGTTCCAGGAAAAGAGAGGGAGACAGAAGGGGAAAGAGAGAAGACAGACGTCTCTTTTTGTCTCTGGAGGCTGGGGGATGAGGATGTCATGCCTGGAGGAGCTGCCACCATCAGAGGTGTGGAGGGGCAGCTGCAGCTGAAAAAGCAGAAAGATGGAACAGTTGTGGACACGGGATGATGTTGTTGAGATTAGAACTGACCAACACCGCAGCTGTCCTACCTCTGGGCTTCATTGTGTTGAGATCCTTCTGCTCCTGCTAGTGTGGCCCAAGATGACGTCTTGGTTATGCAAATGGGCTCCCCCAGCAGGGCCTGGGTGCTGGGCCCCAAGTGCCACTCCGTCTTCCATGTGAATAGTACGTCTGGAGGTGTGCAGGGCAGACAGGCAGATGACAGGACAGGACCCCAGTTCTCATGGGGGTGGACACACCAAAGGGAGGCAGGCTATAAGAACATATGCATCAAGCAGAGATAAGAGCAACCTGCTCCAGAAGCTCAGCAGAGAAATGGATTCTCATGGAAAAATTTAAAAAATATTCTACACTGTCATCGTGGCTGTCCTTAAAAGACAGGAAGGAATAAAATGGCCAATTAAGAGGAAATACATGGCCACGATCAGAATGGGCAAAGACCTAGTGATCTGAGAGCACACATGTGTTTTAGGAAAAGGAGGTTGTCTCATGTGTCAAAGGCAAAGAGGCAGAGAGAATGTGGTGATAAAGCAGGAAAGATAAGTTGGCATCTGTAACAGATCAGATGGCTTCCCTTGCGTGTAATATAAAACCCAACTCAAATGCTCCAATGAAGTCAAGTAATCAAGACAATGTGGGAGGGGCAAATGGGCACATAGTTTAACAGAACGGAACAGAAAACTCAGAAATAGACCCACACTTACACATCCAATTCATTTCTGACAAAGATGTGAAGCTATGGGCACATAGTTTAACAGAACAGAATGGAGAACTCAGAAATAGACCTACACTTACACAGCTAATTCATTTCTGACAAAAATGAGAATTCACCAGATTAATGACAGTCTTTTCACAAATGATACTGGTCATCTATATGAAAAATAAAAGCAAACCTTAAGCTAAATGTCACACCTTATATAAAAATTAATTAAAAATGGATCACAGATTTAAATGTAACATGTAAAAATCACAAAATTTTTAGAAGATAACATAGGAGAAAAATTTTTTTATCTGGGTTTAGGCAAATAGTTCTTAGACATGACAGCAAAAACATGATCCATGAAAGAAAAAAACTGATGAATTGCACTCAGCAAAAGTTAAATATTTTTACTCACATTAAGAGAATACGAAGACAAAAAAGGAGATAATACAAAGACAAGCTACAAACTAGGAGAAAAATCTTGGCAAATTGCATATCCGAGAAAGGTACTGTATCTAGAATATATAAAGCGCTCTCAAAGCTCAATAGTAAGAAAAACAACAACCCAATTAAAAAATAAACAGAAGACTTTAACAGACCCTCACCAAAGAGGATAGAAAGATGGCAAATAAACACAAGACAAGATGCTCAACATCCTTAATCATTAGAGAAATGTAAATAAGAGCCACGATGAGGTATCACTACCCACCTATCAGAGCAGCTAATAACCAAATCAAACCAAACCAAAAAACTACTGATAATACCAAGTGCTAACAAGAATGCAGAGCAACTGAATCTCTCATACACTGCTGGTGGGAACGTAAAATGGTACGGTCCCTCGGGAAAATCGTTTAGAAGTTTCTTATAAAATTAAACATACGCTTTCCATATGACCTAGTATCTCACTTCTGGGTTTTTATCCTAGAGAAATAAGAAGTTATGTTCACTCAAAAACCTGTACGCCATTTTTTAAGAACAGCTTCATTCATCCTTGCCCAAACTGGAAACAACCCACGTGTCCCTCAACAGGTGAATGGATAAGCAAACTGGTACATCCATGCACTAGAAGATACACAGCAATAAAACAAGGAATGAACTATTGATCCAGGCAACAACTTAAATGGATCTCAAAGGTATACTGCTGAGTAAAGGAAGCCAAAAAGTTATAAACTGTATGATTCCATTCACATAACATTCTCAAAAAGACAAAACTATAGTAATAGAGAACAGATCAGTGGCTGCCAGGAGTTAGCCATGGGGGCAGAGAATGACTACAAAGATGTCGCCGGAGGAGGTATTTCTGGATGATGAAACTGTTCTGTATCCTGACTATGATGATGGGTACATGATTCCATTTATGTGTTAACACTCATAGAACTGTACACCAAAAAGGAAAAAAGAGTCAATAACACTGTATGATAATTTTAAAAAGATGTTTATAAAGATTATAAATGGTCTCTATCTCTTCCACAATGATTCAGGAAAAAAAGTCCAATAAGAGGCTACTCTATTTCCAAAGGGCCCATACGAGAGAGGAATGTTGAACTTCACAAGTAAAAACAGACGATTGTTGGCCATCAAATAGCTCTGAATATGGGCCTGTATATTTTTACTGTTTTACTATAGAATTCACTCTTACGCAACACGAAATTCCCATCCCTCCAAAAATTATTAGAAAAATCATACCACATACCAGAAAACTAAATGGGAGTGAAATTGCCCATCAATATGAAACAAAATCCATTCAAGAGGATGGCATGCAGCCATTCACAGCCAATTGTCTGGAGGCTGTCCTGCCGGGGAGGGGTGCACACGGGATGGGGCCATCAGAGAAGAGCTGAAGGCAGGGGCTCTGCAACCTGGGGGCCAGTCCTGCCTCCACCATTGCCCGATCTGTGCCTCAGTGTCCTCACCTGAGGTTCTATTAGTAAGGACTTCCTATTGCTGTTCTGCTATTACCGCATCACTATATGCAAAATAAAGCCTCTACTAAGTGCTTGAGAAATGCGGATAGGTGCATACCTCCTGAGCACCAGCCTGTGAAACACGTAGGCATGGAATGAAAGTTAGGATGTGGATATCCGAAGGTGCCAATGATTGTGCTAAGATGTTGGAAATTGTAGTTTGTTTGTTTTTTTTCTCTTCCAGGCTTCTTATAATATTATCATCCTTCTTTTGGGTGGAAAAAGGGAAGAAAAACACTCAGCCATGCTGAGTCCCCTACTTTGGATTAGGCCCTTCGACTCTTGGGAGGAGCCTCAGTGATTTTTATAATAGCTCTGAGATGTGGCTACAATTTCCTAACTCTGGTTAGTGACTGTGTGGGTGGAAGACTTAAAGAAGTCATGAGGAAGAGACAAAAATCTGAGCATGAAACCAAGGGGAACTGAAAAAAGAAAGATCACTTACACCTTTCTGGGAATAACAAAACAAGTAAAAGAAAAAGAAAAGGAAAGCAAAAAATAACCTTTCACATTCATAACACACAGGGTCAGCAGGACACAGACAGGAAGGTTCTGGAATGTTTACCCTAAATTGGGTCTCAAGGTTTTGCTTTTGTTTTTCAAGTGCCTTGCCAAATTTGATAAATGGCTGTTCCTGCAGATCTGTCTGTCTCTTGGGATGAGGACTTTCCTCATGAAGCCCCACAGTCAGTCACCTTTCTTGGGGGCCCAGGTCGGTCACCTGGGTGGGACCTGTGGCCGCATGCTGGTGGGCGTGGTGCTTCAGTCTAAGCTCCTGTTTCTGTTGGGCTTCCCTGTGCGGTGGGATTCAGACAGCGTTTGCCCTGTGGGGTCACCACCCCTCTTAGGGGCACTGTTGGAAGGAAAGCATGCCGACCCACCAATTCACAACATGCTTTCCCATTCTGAGGATGGAGGCGCTCTTGATAATCGGAAAGGTGGACAGAGTATATTCAGGCTCAGTGTCCAGAAAAACAGCTCAGTGCAACTTCCCTCTGGGTGAAACGGATCCTGCTTCTAGTGATTTCAGAGTGAATGAGTTGGAAAGAGGAGACTTCGCAAGAAGTTAGGAAATTGTAGCCACATCTCAGAGCTATTATAAAAATCACTGAGGCTCCTCCCAAGAGTCGAAGGGCCTAATCCAAAGTAGGGGACTCAGCATGGCTGAGTGTTTTTCTTCCCTTTTTCCACCCAAAAGAAGGATGATAATATTATAAGAAGCCTGGAAGAGAAAGGCCACTCTGTCAGCATGTGGGGCCCACCCGGCTCCATTGCAATGAGGCTTGAGCCATGAGATTGTGCGCCCAGCTGGCTTCTTCCCCCCACTAAAATGGGAATAATAAGGCGATGAGCAGGCCTGCTGTGAGGACAGAAACCACATTTCTGTCCCCAGGGTGCACAGTGAGTGCTGAACAAAGGCCAAATGTCCTCTCCCTCCCACCTTTATTTTCAAGGTTAGATGCTGAGGTTTCCCAGGCCCTGTCACGGAAGCCTGGGGGACTGTTCAGAGGCAAGACGACTGGGTAATTACCTTGGGTCCTGTCTCTAGTCGGGAATAGAGTAAGTAGGTATGCAGATCCCCATACTTCATGAAGGGTAAAATCACCATGGGCTTTGGGATGCCTTGAGAGCTCATTTCTATACATACACCTGAAATTAAAACCAGAGAAAGTTACAAAGAGCCCTTTGTTAGCAGTAACCAGAAAAGCACTGCAGGAGCACTGGCCAAATTGAAACCATGTGCTCTCGAGGTAACAGTTAAAAACAAAATAAACATGGGGTGCCTGGGTGGCTCAGTTGGTTAAGCGTCTGACTCTTGATCTCAGCTCAGGTCTTGATCTCAGGGTCATGAGTTCAAGGCCCATGTTGGGCTCCATGCTCCTTAAAAAATTAACAAATAAATAAAATAAAACAAATACCCATAACTCACACACAAGCTGTATTAGAATATGGAACACATGCTGGGTCCACTTCTTGGTAGTTTTTTTCTTTCAGATTAGTAACAATCTTTGCATGAGAGGTCTCAAAAATTAATCTATCACAGTATAGCCATCTAGACACCCATGGAGTTTTTGTTACACTGAGCCAAAGTGAGGGGTAGTGACTGCAATAGAATTCAAGGGCAAACTAATTTCATGGGATAGTTAAGTACCTGATCAGGTGAAAAAGCCCGGTGCCATCAAATGCTCCAAACTATTAAAAGAATTTTGAGGGCCAATAGGTAAAATTCACATCTCTAAATTTTAACAGTTATACACAGGAAACACCATTTATCATGAAAAGCTAGAACTAGGGCCCGTCACCTGATGGCAGGCTGGCAAAGCTCTTGCATATCACGGCCCATCCATCGCAAAGCACGATGGTTCTCAGAGTCTGCGGAAATCAATAGCTGCAAAGGAGTAACAGTGGTTTCTTTGAAATGATTTTACATCCAATCATTATTTTTTCACATCTCTCTGCAGCTTTGATCGTAATAAAACTTTGAAAGTTCCCCAAAGAATTGAGCACTTATCAAGACACAGGACAGAAAAAAAAGAAGTCAGTAGAATATTCAATTATGTTTAGGTCGCTCTTCTGTGTTGGAATTGTGGCACTTACATAGTAACCTCTTGATAGCTACAGGGCCACAAAACCAAATTCTATTAAATCATGTCCCATGGTCCTAGGAAATCAGTACTTGAAAATACGTTAATAAATTGTTTATCAAAGAAGATCTATGGAATGTATCTACTCTGACAGCTTTACTCTACTGGTATTTGATTCATGGATAACCTTAAATCAATAAAAATTATAACATAGTTTAACATAAGCTTTTGTCTTGCCTTGGAGTAATGTGCAGGCCCCCGTTTTCACCCACAGTCACTTAGAACTCTGTGGACACTAAATGTTCCTGGCCCTTGGGGTGTCCAGGAAATGCAGGCCCATTTTTACCATCAGCTTCAGAAAATGTAACTTTAAGAAATCTTTGGGGTGAAAAACTCAATGTTACCAATTACTGTGGGGTCATACAAAATATAAACTTATCTGCCCCAGAGACTTTTCCTTTGGTGCAGAGTGGATTAGCCAAGCCCCGCTGTCCCCCCACGTCCCGTATTTCTCTGAGGTACCTAGGAGTCGGATGACGTTGGGGTGGTTGAAGTCTTTCATGCACGCGGCCTCACTGAGGAACTCCTCAATCTCTCGCTGAGAAAAGTTGTCCACTAAAAGAGAGGATGGAAAATGGTAGGCACCAATAATTTACTCAGGAGGTAAGAGCAATTTTGTTCTCTGAAAGCAAAATCAGGAAAAGGCAAAACTACAGCAACAATAAACAGATGAGTGGTCGTCAGGCATGGGTGGGTGGGGAGGGATGGATAGATGGCACACAGGAGAATGTAAGGCAGGGAAACTTCCACATGATACTGTAATGGTGCACATAGGACACTATTTGTCAAAACCCATAGAATATTCAATACAAGGTGAAAGCTAATATAACCTATGGACTTCAGTTAATAACGTATCACATGGGTTACTGATGTATCAGTTGTAGAAGATGCACCACGTGGACGCAAGACGTTAATAATAGGGAACAGGGGCATATGGGAACTCTGTATTTTCTGCCCAATTTTTCCAGAAACCTAAAACTTCTCTAAAAATTAAAGTATATTCCTTAAAAAAACAAAACAAAACACTGAAAGTCAAATGTAACTGATCTGTTGCGATTATTTTTGCCTTAAAAAAAGCAAGAACACATGCTTCTCTCTATCTTGCAAGGCTGGTTGCTGAATCATGCCTTGTGGACTGGATATACTTTTCTAACTTCCACACCATACCATCTTGGGATTAAACCAACTTGAGAGAGACATCTAAAATTCTATATTATGTTAGGGGAAGCAAGCCAGTCACAAGAGGATAAGTACTGTGTGATTCCACTTTTACGAGGTAATTAGAGAAGCTAATTTCATAGAGACTGAAAGGGGGATGGTGGTAGCCAGGGGCAAGCGGGGGCAGAGGAGATGGGAAGTTGTTTAATGCATATGGAGTTTCAGTTTTGCAAGATGAAAAAAATCCTGGAGGTGGATGGTGGTGATGGTTGCACAACAGTGTGAATGAACTCAATGCCACTGAACTATGCTCTTAAAAATGGTTAGATGGTACATTTTAGGTTATGTGTATTTTAGAAACAAAGAAACGAGGAAAAACAAAGAAAAACAAACATAAAGCCAGGCATGCCTTAGGGAATTTGCTTTAACACTAAGTATTGACTGAAATCACATGTGCATGCATATAGCATAGTGTCTGGACATTCTATGGGCTTTGTATATATTAATCTTATTAAAGCAAATTTAAGAAAAGTAAAAAAAAAATCATATAGACCTGCAAAATGTCTGCTACCTTTGCCCTCACCTATTATCTTTGTTAAGACAGCTAGGTGGGTGGAACAGAAAGGGTAGGGTATGCCCGCAAACTCCACCCCACCCGCCCCAAGGGACCAACATCCTAGGCAAACGTGGATGACCCTGGGATGCAGAGGCCAGAGACTGCTCTTTCAATCTTTGATAATTAGCATAGATACAATTCTTAGGCAAGTGATTCTAATTCAAAGAAGAGCATGGCCAAGGCCAGAGAAGAAACAGATTCCAGGCCTAGCCCCTTTTACAAGGTCCCCCCCAAACCTTCCACTGGTAAATGGGGACAATGGAAAGAGCCTTCACATGGACCAGGTTCAAATAAAATAATGCAAAGGGCAGGAAGAGTGCTGAATGTGCGATCATATTCTGCCACTGCAGCCTGGCCAATGTGTGGTGATGAAAAAGTCCAGCACAACCTTCTCCCTTTTAAGCTGTCTGACTTCGACAAGTCACCCCGTCTCTGAGTCTAGTTTCCTTATCGAGATAGACATCTGCACAGATTCTGGAGTGCCCCAAATAGCATCTGTCTTTACTTTTGTCGATGCTGTAATTCATTCTCCTCTACACTGCCACCAAAGTGAACTTTCTAGAATGTGATCTGCTTTTGTTCCTCATTTGCTTAAGACTCTTACTGGTCTTCTCCTACTCGTGGGATAAAAGCAGATTCTTTGTGATGACTTATAAGGCCCTTTCTGACCCGGCTGCAGGCGCTCTTCCCAGCTTGCTTGGAGGTTCCAACTTGGGATCACTGTTCTTCATAATATCTTCATAAATATCTCTCCTCTCTCTGGGAAATGTACCTTCCAGGCAGCCCACAACTTCCTGAGGACTATGGAACCATCCTCAAGTGAGGAAGTGATCCCACCGAGCTGGCCATATCAGCCAGGCCAACCCTTGGGGTCAGAGGCTGCTACCAGATCAGCCTTGTCTCAGAAATTCATGATTTATTTTGGAGTCATTCACTTTACTAGGTGAGAGTGAGGGGGGAAGGGGGGGAGAGAGAGAGAACGAGACAGAGAGGGAGGTGTGGTATAAATAAGAAACATAACTTCCTCGAGTGTAAAGAATATACAGAGCTCCTAACGGTCACTTTCCCTCTGTGACCACACAGTGTTCTGAATGGCCTTCTGACCCATCAGTGACTGAGAGCATGACACATGAACCCCCTCACTGGCCCTACAGAGCACCAGGTTACTGACCCAACTGCCCACCCCGGCTGGAAGGTGTTTCATCAGTGATAACTCACACTTCATGGTCTTCACGGCCACTTTCTGAGAGGTCCCATCTTGCTGCTTAAGGTTTCCTTCCATCACAGACCCAAACTCTCCTGTGAAGTAAGACAACATCTATATAAGACAACATTGTGCAGAATCTCCCCTGACCACAGAAAGGCTATAGTTCCCCAGCTGCTGTTTTTATGTGGCCGGAGAGTGACCAGTATGTGGCAGGCGGGCAGGGCCTGCTGGGGCCACCATGCTCGTACACCAGTGACACAGGTCACGCAGTAGCCTCCTGCTTGTCACAAGCTTGCTTGGTTCAGGCTCGGCTCAGCCCATCATTTTATTAAGCATTATAACTGATCCAAGACACTTACAGAACAACATGGCAAATGTTATTGACATTTATAAAGTAGAAATTCTTTTTTTTTTAAATGATTTTATTTATTTATTTGACAGACAAGAGACATAGCGAGAGAGGGAACACAAGCAGGGGAGTGGGAGAGGGAGAAGCAGGCTTCCCGCCGAGCAGGGAGCCCGATGCGGGGCTTGATCCCAGGACCCTGGGATCATGACCTGAGCCGAAGGCAGATGCTTAACGACTGAGCCACCCAGGCGCCCCTATAAAGTAGAAATTCTTAATATCATTATCATTCATCCTAGTATCAGTTTGACAAATTAAATATGTATTTTCACGTTTGTTCCTATTTAACTAATTAGGAAAGTGCCCAAAACAGTAAACCTAAGACTTAGAGGTATAGGAAACTGACCAATGGATTGCGTGCTTTTCTTTTCTTTTTTTTTAAGATTTTATTTATTTAACAGAGAGAGACACAGGGAGAGAGGGAACACAAGCAGGGGGAGTGGGAGAGGGAGAAGCAGGCTTCCCACTGAGCAGGGAGCCCGATGTGGGGCCCAATCCCAGGACCCTGGGATCATGATCTGAGCCGAAGGCAGATGCTTAACGACTGAGCCACCCAGGCGTCCCTGGATTGCGTGCTTTTCAATGAAGGAAGGGAATTAATATTTTTCAAGGGCCTACTGTCTGTGCAAGGCACTGTAGAGGTGCTTTTCATATGCCAAATTGGAGTTTCAAGAACCAAATTGTAAAATAGAACTGTTTGTATTGTAACTTAAAGTCACAAAATGGTACTTTACATAATAAATACACATATAAAAAATACTGTAAATAGCTTACCTTCTTACCTCACATTTAAAAAGAAATAAACTGCTCACCTTCACCCAGGACTTTTCCAAGAATTAATAGATTCCTGTCAATCACAACATCTTCTAGTTTATTTTGCAGTTCCTCGCTGACTCCCAAGCTACGCACTATAAAGGAGGGATAGAGTATGGATTAAGAGTTGTCAGTGTGCTCTCTTTCATTTGAATAGAATTAAAATGATATATATAGCCCTATCAAAGAGTTAAACATTTTCTCCATTTTGTACCCATGGCTCTCCCCCACAAAAAGTCTATAATAAAATATCACCCTTAATTCTACTATGATTAAAATGAGGAAAATGAATTCTTCGGGGCAAGATTAATTCTGAAGGATTATAAAAATAAGAACCACATTTCTCTTCCCACCACGCAGTAGTAGCGACCAGCAATCAGATTTGTGTGTTGGGGGGGGCGGGGGGTTGCCCTTGATTTAAAGGAGGAAGGAAGATAGTCAGCAGGTACTTTCGAGTGCGGTATTTGCTCTTTTATCCCTAACTATAGTATACAAAAGAGCCATCGGCTTACCTCCCCTGTCCTAGGGAAGGAGGGCCAGTAACCACAGGAAACACGGAGAGAACAAGCTACCATCCTCATTATAATGACATAAAAAGTGCTAAATTGAGTACTTGCGGGAAAGTGGAGAGTAAGATCTTCTATAATAAGGTATCAATATGCAGCACTGACAATAAGTGTTATCAATAAGAGGAATTAACCAATTCAATAACTCTTTGGCAAATGATTCAGTTTGTGCCATAGTTAAGAAAAGTAAAAAAATAAAAATAAAAAACATTCTACCTCGAACCAGTTTTTGTTTCATAGTGGCCTATTTTCTATCATACTTATATTTGTTTTGTTGTTGTTTTTGTTTTTGGCAAGCATCCAGAAGCTTGAACTTGATAATATTTGCACATACTTTCTACACTGTTTATTAATTATTCAAGAACACAGCTGTCCCTTTATTCTCACTCTTCAAACTAGAAGGCTCCATTTCGATTCAGCAAAACTCAAACCATAATTGTTAAGAAGTACATTGGAAAATTGTTCTCTGAGTTGGTTGCCACAGAAAAGCGGGAAATAAGCTCAGAGATTTATGTCACAATTGCTTTGCTGTCTTCTTTAGATCCCTGACCTCTAACCACATCTTCTCCTATCACTGTGGTGAGTTCCTGTTTGTGGTGTTAGGAGTCTTTAACCCCGGCCACTTCACCTCAGGGCTCACTTGAGAGTTCCAGTAAACCAGCCAACAGCAGAGCACATGGCAATGTCTGACTAGCTACTTGCTGGTTTCTGGTTTTTGAAGACCTTTTGCACATTAAAAATATCCATTCTTCGACTCCTTTGGCTTTTGTTAGAAATCTATTGATTAATTCATTGTTCTCTCTTTGCTTTCAACTACTTTAACTTTTGCCAGAAAAGGGAAATGGACATTAACTTACGGGTGAGTTCGATGGCTCGCCGACAGAAGGACTTCTTTGCTATATAATTGACGACTAATTCCGAATCCTCCTCTGTGAAGGCATTCCTGGGTGAATAAAAATAAAGACATCTCATACTATAAAAAAAGGGCAGCCAGGACAAGTGCTGATTCCACAAGGATGTCACCAAGCCGCTGCCTGTTCAAACGCCTCTTTTATGACAAAGACATTTCCCACTGGGAGAAATACATTTCTTTCCTTAGCTCTATTTCAGGCCTGCTTGGCAAAATCAAAGCAACTCTGTCCAAGTACCCTCAAGAACACAGAACAGCTGAGAAGCTCCCAGTGGTTAAAGCCGTAACAGTCTGAGCAATAAAATAAAGTAGTATTGGATTATAATCCAAAGTATAAAATGAATATCCATGAGTCCATACTGATATGTTTATCACTGAATACATAAATGAGGTGGAGGAAGTGTAACTCCTCACCCTGGTTAAGTGTGGGCTGTGCACGTTGACTTACTCCCAGAGAGAACAGTAAGGAAAGGGAGAAAAATAACCATGTCCCACTTAAGTGACAGAATTAATGTTAGAACCCAAGCATCATGTCTTCTAGGCCAGTGCCTTCCTCTCTGTATGCCAGGCTCCCTGTCACCACAGGGCCTTTGCATGTACTGCTCTTTCTGGTTGTAATGTTCTTCCTTTTGTCTTTCACCTAATTAACTCCTGCTCTTTCTTCAGATTTTAGTTCAGGGATCACCTCTGCAGGGAGGCCTTTCCTGACTTTCTTAATGCAGTCAAATTCACCCGTTATACACTTTTACATATCCCTTTATATAGGATTTAACACAGTTGCCATTTTATATTTACTTGTGTGATTACTGCTTGATTCTCCATCAACTGTGAGCACCTATGAAGGCAGGATCAGTGCCTACTTTTGTTCACTCTTGTATCCCAGGTTATCACCTAGAAGGCCTTTAATACATATTACTGAGCTACTCTTAACAACTTCTGCAGAGGTTCTCTGCACCTGTTTCACAATGAGACTATAAACCACACCTAGATTCTGGGATGCATTTCAGTCAACTATATGTTCAGGATTTAGATCAGATTTTGTCATTTCTTTAAAATAGCCATTCTTAGGGGTGCCTGAGTAGCTCAGTCAGTTAAGTGTCTACCTTCAGCGCAGGTCATGACCTCAGGGTCCTGGGATCAAGCCGTACTCAGTGGTGAGTCTGCTTCTCCCTCTCCCTCTGCCCCTCCCACCCCAATTGTGCTCTCTCTCAAATAAATAAATAAAACCTTAAAAAAATTTTAAATAGTCATTCGTAGAATTTACATACTAAGATATAAAAATTATAAGGATGGAATTAGTAAGTACTGAAGGTACCCGACCCTCAGGACTAGGAAGGACACAAATAAAGGGCAGTTGAGCCTCCACTCTCAAGCCCCCTCTCCATGCCAATGGAAAGTTTTTGAATGGAATGTTCTACTAGCATTCCTAAGATGCAGAAACAAACAAAGGTTGCTCAGCTCCCTCCAAAACAGTCACTCACCTTCCCTCACTCTGTCCCATTCCAGGCTGTTAACAACCTGCCTCTTACAGAATACCTCCTCTGCCCCATGAGTGATAAACTGGATTTCATGGAAATCCAAACTCACTACAGAGGCACTAGAGTAGAAAACTGAGTCAGAAACAAATTTGCACATATAGCCTTCTTTTCATAGGTTGATTTAACACACCTGCACATCTTTGTTGATACTTAACTACTGTTCTAAAAGTCAGATGCATAGAAAATCAGAACAAGTGCCTCTTTTACACTGGAATGTGAAAATATAAAGTTTTTCTCTATTGGAAAAATCATTGATCATTGCAGAAAATGTATAAAATACAGCAAAAAAAAAAAAAAAAGAAAACACAGAATCATCCCAACTAACACCATCCAGAATTGCTAATGCTTTGTGGTGAATTTCCTTCTGGTATTTTTATCTATACAGACATTTCATTTGTTTTTTTAAAAATAATTAGGATTATTTTTAAGACTTCTAACAAAACCCCTCATTTTACAGCAACCAAGTTTGAGTAGTGAAGGCCTATTGGTGCTCTTCTCTATAAATGAGCCCCTTTCAAGGCCGGCTTCCACTGCTGGTTGTCTCTGTTGCACTGGCCTAAGCAAGGAAGCTGCCTGCCCCCAGGATGTACACAAGACAGGACCCCCAGCTGAGTACAGTGTGAGGAGCTGAGCCAGCAGGAAGGCATTACCCGTTGGCAGAACAAGCACATGGGACCATTGAGCAAAACATTTTAAACTGGGGAGACTTACCCAAACTTTGTCTCCTGGATTCTTTTTCTGATGATCAGAGAAATATATAAAACCAACCCAATCAAAACAAATCCACAAAAGCAACCAAGGATGATGAGCACAGGATCTGTGTTGCCAGGTGCTGGGGTTGATGAGGGGGCAAAATCTACCCAACCTAGTAAAAAACCAATAGAATCCGTTGAAAACATTTCTCTGGGATCCAAAATACATAAGAAACACTGGCTTGTAAAAGGTAAAGAAGAGTGTCAAAAGCTCTAGAACTTAGTCCTTTTATATTCTGTGGTCTACATATGCAGGCAGTCCTCACTCTGATGGTGCAGGCTGAGACCATCCACAGTGATCGTAATAATTAATGGGTGACTCTCTTCACGTCCGTTATGAACGTATAAGGAATTGAAAGAAAAATGGCAAAACTCATATTTATCTGGTCTACTGTAATTTAAAACACTAGAAATACTGAGAATTAAAAGACTGCATTTCTTTGTAAAAAGCTTATCAAGAGTAGTTTGGGGGCACCTGGGTGGCTCAGTTGGTTGAGCGACTGCCTTCGGCTCAGGTCATGATCCCACGGTCCTGGGATCGAGTCCCGCATCGGGCTCCCTGCTCTGCGGGGAGCCTGCTTCTCCCTCTCCCACTCCCCCTGCTTGTGTTCCCTCTCTCACTGTGTCTCTCTCTGTCAAATAAATAAATAAAATCTTAAAAAAAAAAAAAAAAGAGTAGTTTGAATAGTACCTGTCTTCTTCGGTCACATAACTTATGATATGTCAAGAATATATTTTCTGTACCCTGGAGAATTTTCATACTCCTTTCTGGGTTTGGATTCGTTCCCCACGTTTTAGCCTTTGTGTTTTCAAAACTGTGAACTATCTCTGAGCATTCCTTTATATGAAGATTTTTGCTCGCATAACTTCCTCGGGGCCGTCTTCCTTTTTTTTTGGCATGGCCCCTATGCTCACGTTGTAAAGTCACCTTCGCTGCGTTCCCTGGCCGCAGAGCTCGTCCATCACGTGGCAGCCGTGTCTGCATTCCCACAGTCAGCTGTGTCTTCCACATCCAATTCCAATTTCACTTCAACGCTTACATGCTTCCTATCCTTGCCGCACTTCATCTTTGTTCACTGACTCCCTCTTTCAAGGACTTATTTTTATCAGGTGTCGTGTGGGTGTGTCCTGGGAGATAAGGAGGCAACATGGCTGTAGTTCTTCCAAATGCATGTGATTTGAATCACGGAAGTGCGGCGTCCAACCACCGAGAGACTTTGAGACGAGTGACAAGACCAGTCACGATCATGACGCCCATCTGTTATTTACTCCGAACTCAAGTTCGGACCATGTCATTGGGGAACCAGTGTTATTTAACCTAACTGTGGTAGCTGAACCGTGTGCACGTTCGAAATGTGCAAAGCAAGGATTGTTGGAATAGCACAGCTTTGTAAAATGTTGGAGAGTTTCCCATGTATGAGGATGAAAGCTTTGTCTTCTTAAACTCCGATTTTTTTTAACCCATGCCCTTAGAATGAGAATCTCATTGTCTCTGAATTTCTACCAGGGAGACACTCCTTGCTTGCCATCACCGGTTTCTAATGTTCCCTAGGTATAGAGCCCTTGGGCTGCAGGAACTGTAATTTGGCTCCCTTTTAGCACGTTTGAGGGTCACTAGAAGACACAGACAGGAACTCAGTGGTCCACTCACAAGTCCTGTCTGCTGCAGGTACAAAGAGCCTATTTGGCAAGAACTTGTAAATGCAAAAATCACATTGATAGAGATGCCCGTGCATGGAGTTTATGACAGCAGTTTAGTATCAAGCGACCCAGGGGAGTGAGAGTCAGAACAAAGGGGGCTCCCCTGGTCTATGGAAGCAAGTACAGCACCTGGGGCCACATGGGGCATCACAGGGGCAGCTTGCCAAAGGATACTCCAGCAACATGCAGAAGACGGCACACAGGGTTGAGCATTCAGCTCAGTGAGCCCCATGCCGTGCAAGGACAGCTTCTGTAGGTAACACTTCATGTTCTGTACTGATCAATCATGAAGCACGTCAGCAAGGCTTGAGTGAATAATAACCATACTGCTTAAAACACAGAAAACAAACACTAGCCATAAACAAACAGTGTCCATTATAGAGAGCTAAGGATTGGCCCTACCGTAGCCTATCCAACGTTCAGTCACGAATACATCATTGAAACTAAATTCAATAGGTCAAGTCAGATTTGGTATTCCGAAAGGACTCACCCTCCTCGTAACTTAGTACCACCATCAATAGTAATGGTAGTGGGAGGACTCACAGGTATCAGTGCTCTGTGAAGTGTGTTAGCATATCTTTCTATGAAAAAACTATCTTCATCATCACCAAAATTTCCTTCAATCTTTGTGTTTCATTCTTAAACCAGATGCCCATCCCACGGGTCAGTCTGGCCATCCGTGCGTTGCTGGGGCTGACACATTCTATCAGCCGATAAGGAACCCGGCTCTCACCGTGTGCAGGGATGAACATTTTCACTGGGTCACTGAAAGGCCCGACTCCCCCCTTGGTGATGGCGGCAATCCTCACTGTGCACGTGGCGTTGTGGACTTGAACAGAAATCTGAGCGTGGCTGCCATTCTGGCCAACTTCTTCAGACAGCTCTTTCTGGGGACAGAAAAGGAAGGAAGGGGAATGAAATCCTGAGGCGCCAGGGGCACGTCGCCTGCTTGCCCACAGTTCCTCTGAGGGAAGTCGTCCTACCCACATCCCAGGGAGCAGCGGCTGTGTTTCCACCACATCCCTTCCTCACTCAGGCCACAGCTAACAGAACCAAAAGGTGGGCAGGGACACAGAATGGGCCGGCAACAACCTCAGGCCTCGGGGCCTGGGCCAACTGAGGCTATGAGGGCATGGCACTTAGAATGGTCAGCAAAGAAGCCTCTGGATGAGAGAAGCATGTTGCAGAGGCAGCTGGATGGCAAGAGCAAGGCTGGCTCCTTGAGCCCCCTGCCCTCAAAACTGCCACAGCCTAACGCCCAAGAGCCACACTGTACCTTGACCTTGACCGCCTGCCAACTTCCCTTGAGCCAGCATGAATGGGCTCCTATTCCTTGCAATTATAAGAGTTCTGGCTAAAATCTACATTGAGGAGGGCACGGACACTGTTTTTTTTTTCCCCTCCCAGTGTGATACATGCACAATTTTCTCAAATTTCGAAAATCTGGTTTCGCTTTTACTTATTTGGTTTTATAACCACTGCCATGCAACACGTGCCATGAAAACATAGGGGAAAATGATTTAAAGAAACAAAACAAAACAAAACCCAACCAGACCTGAGTGCTTATATAACATTTCCTCTTTGTTTCCAAACCTTGACGATGCTGTCCTCTGGCATAAGAAACTAATTTTATGTTGGGGGCTGGCTTTTCAAATGGGAACTGGAGGGCTGGTGAAGGCCGAAAGCAGGCCCCAGGAACCTGTCTTTAATCTCTGCATTTTGGAGATCTGATTTCACAGAGAGAAAGAGAGAAATGTCACACCACATGGGTGGGGCACAGACATCAAGGATCACAGGGAGCAGGGGCCTGGTTTGGGTGGCAGCTTTATTCCCTGATCACCCTGTCTCAGGCTGATCACTTCTAACTGGTGCGGGGTGGGGCCGGCTCAGCCCTTAGGGAAGAGGGCTGTCCCAACATTCGTGACCAAGGGGGCTACCTGGGTCAGCCACCCAGAGACTTTCTAAATCCAAACAAGCAGTGTCCATCAGGACTCAGAAATAACTTCAGACAAGGGATGAAAGGGGAAAATAGGGCTTTAAAATTTTTTGCTTTTCTATTCCCCTGGACTGCGTGCCAAGGAGACTTGTCACTGATTTTTTTTTTATTAATTAAGTGAACAAAATAATAAGTAACATTTTTTTTGTATAATCAGGCAATATCTTTTTTTTAGAAATAGAACATTTTATTTATGGTAAACCCAGTTTTGATTATGAGTTTGTTGGCATTCTCTAATGGGGGGGGATCCTCAAGTAGAGCAACTCCATGGTCCAAACCCACACAGTCACGGAGCCCTGCAGTGAGTCCGGCTGACAGCTGAGAAATAACATGTCTACCTCACAGTTTACTACCTAATGGCTCCTGAAAGTGCAGAAGGTGTCATCCTGACGAGGGCCATTGGGCCCACTTCCAGCTTCATGCTTTTCCATCTGCTGGGACTCAAATATAATACATCATTTGTGAGAATGATCTCAAAAGTAGAGGACATGCGTAACTGTGAAAGGATTAAATCCCTAGAAGAAGAGAAATCCTAAATCAAAATTATCCTTTTGGAAATAAACATCACAGTAGTTGATAATATCTATTCACTTCGGGCCTATCACTCACTGTGAAAACCCAGAGAAGGAACTTAGAAATTTCCACCTCCTGTTCCTTCAGTGCATTAACAGTGGTCATCATCGTGGCTGCCGCTGTCATCATTCTGAGTCTCAAAGTACGGGAATGATGCCAGACCCTGCTTACAGGTAATATGTTTTGGAAATGCATAAAGAATTGTCCCATTTTAGGTGTGGACCTATACTAAATGCTCAAGTAGTGATTAGAAAGATATATGATAAATATTTTAGTAGCGGTGTAACAATTTTCTCTAAGAATATCCTTAAATGATAGTTTAAAAATGATCCCTGTTTTTATTTATTTAATTTTTTTTTGAGAGAGAGAGAGAGAGAGAGCGCATGCATGGGTGCTCGAGTGTGACTGGGGAGGGGAGGAGCAGAGGGAGAGAGAGAACCTCAAACAGGCTCTACACTCAGCATGAAGGCCGACACAGGGCTCGATCTCACGACCCTGAGATCATGACCTGAGAGGAAATCAAGAGTCAGACGTTTAACAGACTAAGTCACCCAGATGCCCCCAAAATGATCCCTGTTTTTAAAAAATGGATGTAATTTATCCATAGTCTATTGATGCCAAATACATGTGACCATATCCCTATCCCCAAGTATTTATTTTAATTTCGATTTTGAAATCTGACAAAGAAATCCATTTAAAATCAGACACGGGTAGGAGCCACCCCTGTGGGGATTATCTCTTTCACTGTCAGGGTGCAGAGTGCACAAGGGGTGGCCATTTCCCTGGCATGAGGTGGTCGGGTCCTGGGGCACACGCCGTGGGCAAACTGCACGGTCCTCGTTCCGTGAGCTTTCATCTCTACCATGAGGACTTAAAATCTAAGAGCCTTTTCAGGTAATAATCAGATTTATAATATGACATCTAATCACAACTTTATCTACACAGAAAACATGTGGGCCGTGTCTGTTGCGGAAAGTAATAGCATATCTTTGGAGACCTGTTTCTTTTTTTTCCTGTGAGGCACTAGAGTCGGTCAGAGCTACTGCAGTGGTATTTGTTTCTAGTTTTGTTTTTGTTTTTTTTTTTAAGATTTCATTTATTTATTTGACAGAAACACAGTGAGAGAGGGAACACAAGCAGGGGGAGTGGGAGAGGGAGAAGCAGGCTTCCCGCCGAGCAGGGAGCCCAATGCAAGGCTCGATCCCAGGACCCTGGGATCATGACCTGACCTGAAGGCAGACGCTTAACGACTGAGCCACCCAGGCGCCCTGTATTTGTTTCTAGTTATCCAAAGATTTAATATCTCCCAACTCTGCAAGAATGTAATTTATAACTGTAATTAAGAATAAAGGCCCACCATGGGCATCAGCACTTGCTCCTGACTTTTGGATTTTGAGCTTGGATTTGGAATGCAAGGGATGTAAAGAAAAATGGAACCAAAAGAGGTCGATATCTTCATCAAGATATAGTAAATGTGTGTACGGTAAATATCAGGAGTTTCTTAGTCTGAAAGTGACATAACAGGTGGGGATAACAAAGGTATAAACAATAACCCACCCAAAGATCACTTCTAAGAAAGTTCTGAAATTGCGTACAAAAATACCACCCTTGTTAGAGTAACCCCTGGGAATATCTCCAAAAATATCCAATTCCCTTGCCTGGCATAAAGAAGATATACCTTTAGTGAGAGTTTTCTAAAAATGGAAATGAAAGGACAGTTTTGAGAGATGAAGTTGTGTCTACCTCTTGCCCTCCTAAAATGAAGGGAGTTCAGGAGACAGAGGTGATTTCAAACTTCACTTCGGGGCAGGGGTTTTAGGATCCTCCCGGGGTTGGCTTTTCTTCAGTGTTTCTCTTTGCCTCCAGTGGCGGCCCATGAGCTCGAGGCTAAGCTGCCTCAGAGAACGTTATCCTAAGGAAAGGGAGCCACTGAATCTTTTGTTGTCACAAGACCGTCATGATGCACCAAGTATAGCATGAGTACAATGCAAATGATGTTCTCACTGGGATGATCCAGCATCTCTAAGGAGTTAACGGCTGGAAAGGTCACAGCCCTGACTGTGGCAGTATTGTTCTTGCCGCATGGGGGGTCCTTCTGAACAAAGGGCAACAAGCATGCGCAGCGCAGCGGGGCGTGGGTGGCATTTAGGGCGTCAGGCTCTCTGCTGCGTCATCCACGAGGCTTTCCTCATTCTCGCCCTTCAGCACGCCTCAGCTCCAGAGGTCCCCTCCAAACAAGCAGCTTTCACCCACGCCAGAAGGAGAAGTCAAAAGGATGACCTGCAGCTCTTTAAACAAAACTGGGTTTTTTTTAGCCCTCTCAAGTGTCTGCTGATAATTACTATCTTCTGCCAACCAGAGAAAAATAAAATCCTACTGAACCAAAATACAATGATTGGACCTTCAGGGACTGTTCAGGGACTGTTCACAATTTAGCATTGTGAAAGGGGCTTGTCTCTGAGAGAGGCATTTAATTCCCGATTCAGCCAGTGTGGAAATACGGTTAATCAAATAAGCACCCTGCACAGAAGCCTTAGGACCAAAGACCAAGAAACGAGAGGCTTCTCTCGTAGCTGCAGGGGTTTGACTTGTACAAACAACATCCTGTTATCACTCTGAGGCACAAAAAGTCATGGACTTCAAGCCCTCTTCTTTTTCTCTATTCCATCACCTACTGCTTCTAAGAATCTGGTAGGTAAACTGAGTCAGGAAAAGAAGAATAAATCCCAACTGTCCTTTGGGAAAAGAGCAGTTTCGGTAAAAGCTGGATGACGTGAGGTTGCAAATGACTGAAACAAAGCCTGGACGTCATCCGTGGGGGCAGCTGTTGACTCTCTCCCACTCTCCCGCCAAGCAGCTGTACTACTTTCATGAGATGCCCCACACACATGCTACGAGGATGCTAAAATCTGATCTATCCCCAGGGCCAGGATGATCAGGCAGAAGTCGGCTTTGCATGATGGTGGTAAAGAGATGGTCCTGATGATGGAGTCAGTGCGCCTGCCTTTCCAAGGATGCTCTGTGTCACAAAGAAGTCAATGTCACCTCAATTCTCTTCCTTTCCCAAGTGGGAAGGAGACCAGTCTGGGAGCTGCCTACCCACCCACATGCAGGCATCGTCCCTACTTCTGTGGAACTGCATAAAGACAACCTGTTGCTGACTTAACCCTGTCCTCTGGAGTCTGGTTACCCCTTGCCATTCTCTATGAGGCTGGAGTTCTTCCCTGACAATCTTCTTCAGAAAAGCATCCTCTGGAATTTCCAAGAGGCTAGGAATGGCTGGACTGCTAAGCCATACAGCTTCTTGACCTTCTGCTTTGGTTATCGCAGTAGTTCTCAATTATCTTCCTACAAGAGCCCAGGTTCCCAGAAGGCACAAATCAGGTGATAACAGAGATGGGTCCTACACATATTTACTGAATACATAAATGAACGGACGAGTGAGTGAGTGAGAAAAGCCCCAAGGATTCCCTGGATTTTGTAACTATTCAGTGACAGATGCCTCAATCAATAATTCCTGGTCTTCTCACAACAAAACGAAAGCTTCTACAACAGTATTAAATGAGCAAACCCAAGGAGACAAGCGAACTTCTTCAGAGGTCAGACTTACGGAAGTGTCTGCACTTTGCCACACGTGAGATATCCGGTAGCCCAGCAGTTCCCCAGCCTGCCGCTTAATTGGAGGCTTGATCCATCTGACGTCCACCTTATGACTAGATTCATTCAGAAACACACTGACGTTCGAGGGTGCTACTGAGGGGGCTGCAAAAGAAAGAAGAAAGAAAGATGAAGAACCACAGAGAAAAGTACACAGAGGTACTTTCTCTTCTCAGTTTCTGAATGTTTGGTTTTCGAATGTTCTATGGAAAGCATTCAAATGAGACTGGGATTAATAGCAGATTTTCACCCTCTTTCCAATTAAGGAGCATTGAAATGCTACATGAGTTTTTATTATTTTTCAAAGATTTATTTATTTATTTATTTTAGAAAGAGAGAGAGCACATGAGAGCAAGTGGGGAGAAGGGCAGAGGGAGAGAGACAATCCTAAAGCAGACTCGGTGCTGAGCGTGGAGCCCAACTAGAGGCTGGATCCCAGGACCCTGAGATCATGACCTGAGCTGAGACCAACAGTCAGCCGCTTAACCAACTGCACCACTAGGCACCCCTGAAATATGACATGAGCTTTTAAAAAGTAAGCGCTTTCCAAACTAAAATCACAAAGACAAGGAAAGGCAGGGAAGCAGGTGGGTGGTGCTCATGGACTCCACCTGGGGAAACAAAGCAGACACAACTTGAACAGCGTTCTCCAATAGTAACCTGTGGGGTGGAAGGTCAACCAGACTGACTGGAGATCAAGTCTGTGTCACGTGAGATGTACATGGCAGGGAACACTGCAGAGCTTAGAAGGGAGCCACCACTTTAAAGTCCAAAGGCAGGTTACTGATGGTCTGAGCTGAGCTAATCAGTCAAAAGATTTTAAAAATGTATATATGCAGGGTGCCTGGGTGGCTCAGACGGTTAAGCGTCTGCCTTCGGCTCAGGTCATGATCCCGGGGTCCTGGGATCGAGTCCCACATCGGGCTCCCGGCTCAGCGGGGAGCCTGCTTCTCCCTCTGGCCCTTTCCCCTCTCATGCTGTTTCTCTCTCGCTCGCTCTCTAAAAAATAAATAAAATCTTTAAAAAAAAAATGTATATATGCATATTATATGTAAGACATCTCATTACTGAAGATCAGAGGATCAATGGTAATGCCTGGATGTCAAAATGTAAAATTTAACTCTGGTTTTCGCTCTCTGGTTTATAGTAAGCTCTGCTTAAGTCACATACTCACTTATGTCAAAATGTCTGTTATCTCTCACAAGGGTACAAGGATAAAAGTTATAGCACTTTGAAAAAAATGTATGTATGTATTATATATGTACAGAATAATTTGGGAAACAGGTCAAGGTCATTACTAGATTACTTTTTGGGAGCAAGAAACTTGACTATGTCTATTAAAATTGAAAATAATATGGGGGCTCAGTTGGTTAAGTGTCTGACTCTTGGTTTCCGCTTAGGTCATGATGTCAGGGTCGTGAGATCAAGCCCCACGTCAGGCTCCGTGCTCAGCGCAGAGTCTGCTTGTGATTCTCTCCCTCTCCCTCTGCCTCTCCCCCTGCTTGCACTCTCTCCCTCTCTCTCTCTCAAATAAATAAATCTTAAAAATAAAACTGAAAATAATATGCTCTTTGACCAAGTATTTTATTTCTAGGAATTTAATCTAAAAAATTCTCCTTAGGTAGTATTACATTTACTGAAGCATAATAATGATAAAAAGGAATAAATGTAATGCTCAGTCAATAATTATGATGTAATGAATTTTGATACATTTTCCGATGGAATACTTACTACCCAGCCACTGAAAAGAATTAGGTAGATCATGTGTACTGATATGAAAAAATATCTTATGGAGGGAAAAATCAAATTGCAAAAAGGTATGTAATAACAATCCATTTTAGAAATAAAAAATGTTTTATATATACATATAGAAAGAATAAAAACAATTGCAATAATACATGCCAAACCATTGCCTACAGTTTTATTTAGAGGAGATTAAGTTATATATTTCTGATATGCCTAAAAAGAAAACAAAAGTGTACTCTAACCCTCATTTCTGCTTAGGAAATGTCACACAGCTAAAGCTGTGTTATGAACTGAGCCATACGGTTTCAAATTGGTTGTAGAATTTATGGATAAACATGGCCAACTCAACATGTCTTTATGTCTGCTCCTCCTGAAACCCCTCTATGACGACAGGAAGGAATTTAAAACAGTATAAACTCATAAGGTACAACAGAGTCAACAGTGGAAAGGAAATGTCAACATATACTCAAAAGCTGAAAAGGAGATGCGGAAGGTATAATTAATTCAGCAAACCTGTTCTCTCCAAAGGACGCGGAGAGGCTCAGAAGCTGTGGGCCCAGGTACTGAAACTGGAAGATTGAAAGTTTGACCGGGAAGTAGCTAGTCCTCAAGATCCCTTTAACCTATTCCCACACACCTGCTAGGTACGCCTTCCAAATCCCCCTGGAGACAGGATGCTGTTTTAGTCTCCGAATTGAAAAGCCTTTGGACTTGGGGCACTGGCAGGATGAAGGCACAATGAGAGGCCAGACAGACAACTGGGGAAATAAGCGGAAGTTTGTACAATGAATGAGGAGGACTCTGCCTCACTCCTCCTCCCTCATCTGGCTCCAGGAGCATCGGCGGCCTTGTTTACCTTCCAAAGGTGGGGAAACAGGCGACTTCTTTGCTAGAGAAAGTGAGTGAGGAGGGTGAAGAAAGAAAACCAATACTGACACTTAGGGGTGTCCAAAACAAAACACTTAGATCACTGCCCATTAAATAGAAGGATATAAATAAGTTAAAAAGAAAGAGGAATCAAAGATGTATCACATATTCAAAAGAAAGCTAAAATGGCTACATTAATATCAAAGTAGATTGCACAGAAAATAATACTACCAAAGATAAAGGAAGCAATCTCATAATGAGAAGGTGGCCAATTATTAGGAGAGCACAGTAATATTAAACATTTATGCATAAAATAACAGACCTTCAGAATGTTTAAGGCAAAACCGGCTAGAGCATCAAAAAGAAATGGATAAACCCAAAATTGTAACTGCAGATTTCAATGTCTCTCTCTAAATAATTGATAGAAGTAGGCAGAAAAGCAGTAAGAATATAATTTGAAAAACACTATCAACCAACTCAACCAAGTTGATATTTATAGAAAACTCCATATAGTAAGAGCAGAATACACATTCTCTCCAAGTGCATACCATACATTTATCAGGAAAGACGTGTTCTGGGCCATAAAAAGAGTCTCAATATATTTAAAAGTATTCAAGTGATACAGATTATGTTCTTGGGCACCAACAGAGTGAAATCAAAAATCAGGAATACAAAGATTTCTGGAAAACCCCAAAATATTTGGAAACTAAGTTATATAGCTAACTAATGAGTCAAAGAAGAAGTGAGAAAAAGTGTTTTTGAACTGAATGAAAATGAAACACAGCATATAAAAACCGTTCTCAAAGGCTTTTCTTTATCATTTGAGAGAAAAAGATATTTTACAGTTTGGGCACTAGAGTGTCATTTTGTGCAAGGCTTATGCCCTAAAGATTTCTGATCCCGACCTATCTGCCCCTGCCCCGCCCCCCCATCTGTATTAAGACTACAGCACTGACTAGATGAGGCCAGAGTTAAGGGCAGGAAAGACTGTTCTAGCAATCTAGAACTCTAAGTTGGGAAAGAACAGAAACTGTGGATTTGAATTTAAAATAAATACAATATTCACAGAAGAAAACAAAAATCTCAGAAATCAAAAATAGCACAATGGAAAATTCTTTACAGTTTAAAGATATAAATAAAATTTGCTATGAGCAAGATAGCATAGAGAGAAAATACTTCATAGGGCTTCTCTGAGGATCTAATAAAATAATCCATGCAAAAAAAAAAAAAAAAATCCATGCAAAGTACCTAATGTGGTGCCGGGCACGTGGTGTTTGGTAAACATTAACCATCTTCACATTCATTATTTCTTGAATTTGTTGCTACGATTAATAATTTTTTTTTAAAGATTTTATTTATTTATTTGAGAGAGAGAATGAAAGAGAGCACAAGAGGGGGGAGGGTCAGAGGGAGAAGCAGGCTCCCCGCCGAGCAGGGAGCCCGACACGGGACTCGATCCCGGGACTCCAGGATCACGACCTGAGCTGAAGGCAGTCGCTCAACCAACCGAGCCACCCAGGCGCCCAATAATTTTTATATTATTATATTTTAATTTAAAATAACATATGCCATAGAGTGTGTTGCTATTATCTTCTCATGTAAAAGAACATGTTATCTGTTCACAGTAAGTGTGAGTTTTGTCACTAAATAGAAGGAAATGTCTTCTTCCCCATTTTCAATGGCTACCTCAGTAAAATTCTCCTCCAGAGACAAAGATCAAACAAAGCAAAGTTTAAACTCTAAATCAGGTCACCGGGAAGCATTTGTTTAATCACATGCCATTAGGGGCAATATTTATCCTGAACTCCAGGAATTACCTCCTTCAGTCGTGCTGGCCAGAATCCAAGGGCTCATTGCAGACCAGCCAATTTCATTCATGCAGGAGACACCAACGCTGTAATTAGCCAGCGCTTGCAGCTGCTCAATTTGATAAAGATGTGGTGAAGCAGAGGTGTTAAAAATCATGACCGAGCCGTTACTCAGCGGATCAACTTCCTTGACCTAAGTGAGTAGAAATGTGGACGAGGCATTAGTAAGGTGGTGGGAATGCCAGACACAGAGCGCTCATCTGTTCGGTGCACGTGGCCCTTCCTCTCCACCGAGGGGAAGTGGCTGCTTCCTTTCGGGCCACACACGAATTTCCCCACCAGCATTACTGTGTGTTACTCATGCCTGCTGGAGCAGCCCCCGAGGACCTGAGCAAAAGGCCTAAAATAAGCATTCTCACTGTGGCAGGTAACAGAGCAAATGATGATCTTTATCATATTATAATGATGGTAATTTATATTATAATATGAAATAAGAAGAAGTAGCCCTTCCTTTCTCAGAACCACCTCAATTCTTGATTTCTTCTTTCAGCTGTTTCACAGAATATGCTCCAAAGACAACCGACATCCTAGGTGGAGGCAAAACCTAAATAATATTTACTATCTGTCCCTTTACAGAGAACAGTTCCCAAATCCTACTGATGGATGGGATAGGGATTTCTGTTTTTATTCTGTATTTCTCTTCATTATGCAAGCTGATGAACTCTGCTCTTGCCTCAAGGTAAATTTTAGCATGTCCTTTTTTTTTTTAACCCCTGCTCCCACCCCAATATCAATTCAAGTCCAAAAGCATATGCAGAGAATGTACATTTTCTGACATTATTTGGTGGGAAAATATAGGGAAGAGTCATTTGTACTTCACCCAACAAACTTTTCTCCAAATCTCATTAAAACACCTTGGCAGTTTCCTCTGAGTTCTTTCTCTTCATCTTTCCCTCCGTAAGCTCTACCAGTCTCTCCGTATCCCTCTCCCGATGTCCCCTGTACACACAAGCAAAAACCTAGACCTAGGCCAAACTTCTACCTTTTCCCTTAAGCATAACCTCCTGTCTGGGAATGGGAACAAGGGAGAATGCTTTTTTTTTTCCCACTATATGTTTTTCAAAATTTCTACAATATGTATTACTTATAAAATCAGAAAAGAGAAAATAATATTGAATAAAACACAAGTAACCAAAAGTAATTGGGGAGACAAATCTTAAACCCTGTACATATTCCTAATAATAACGGGCTTGCAGTCATGGGGTGTGGATACACAATGCTGTTATTTCAGGATATATGTGTTGAAATTTAGGCCATGGGGCCACAAATAACATTTTGGAATTCCAAATCCCCTAGTGGATACCACGAGGGTGGCGTTGGGGCCAAGTCTCACCTCTGACTCAGACCCGCAGACTCCACTGGGTGACAAAAGTACCAGTTGGCCTGAGGAACCACCAGAGAAGAAACAAAGAGTTACGTGCTTATCTTGGTGGTGGCTGTTGGCAGAACTTACTTTTTGTTTCTCCACTTTAGAGTATGCACCTACTTCCTGGTGACCAACCCCTGAAACTAAGGTGGAGGAAACCTTTGGCTTTCCACCCCTGCCCCATTTCCGGAGCAATGTGTGGAGCATTTCCAAGCACAGGGACGCACTTTGAGAACACACTGCTGGAAGAAGACAGGGTTTCTATAACAGTCCTTCTCAGTGGGTCCTAGGGGAAAAGAGGGCATGAAATAGCAAGAAGTACGTGGGAGAGTTAAAAATAGAAATGGAGTATGCAGCCCAAAAATGGGTGAAGAAAGGAACTAACATCAGGACCAAAGGAAGTGAGAGGGTGTGTCCTGCTAGTGCATGGATCTGAATCTTGTCCAAAACATTCATTTGTTACCAAGTCAGAGTTTAAAATTGTAATGGGCTGGGGATGTGCTACAAAACTATGCTTGGTTCCTTCAGAAGTGGGAATATATTGTTAATGTGCAGAATATAAAAGTCTAACTTCTAGAGCCAGTCCTGACTAATCCTGCTAGGACCAGTCAGAGAAAACTGGATAGCCAGTTATATTTGAATTTCAGATAAACAACAAATAATTACATGTACAGGTATGTCACAACATTACTCCTATAATTTAACTTGTAAAATAACTGTATTCTTATGGGTGAAAGGAGGCTGAGCTAGCTGGTGGGGCAAAGACAGAATAACCATGTCTGGCACCACAGGATCCAAGGTGGGCAAGGAAGGCCTGCAATTTGATAGTCACTGGATGATTTTTCACTCATGCCATGGCTGCCCAAAGCCGAGGCGAAAAGAGAGAAAGCAGGTGACGCTTATGTGTGATCATCTTCTACCTTCAGGGGTGACCTGATGTTTTCAGACCTTCTTACCACCCTACTCTATCTCATTTCCACCCTGAGACCTACTCTCTCAAGGTGGGGGCAGAACTTGTCCTCAAAGTCTCCCAGAAGGCAACCATACTCATGTGGGCAGGAGCCTCATGTCTTCTTGGACTCTTCATACAGCTCAGCAGCATTTTTTTTTTTTTTTCCCTTAAGATTTTATTTATTTGCGAGAGAGAGAATGAGAGAGAGAATGAGAACATGAGAGGGAGGAGGGTCAGAGGGAGAAGCAGACTCCCTGCTGAGCAGGGAGCCCGATGTGGGACTCGATCCCGGGACTCCAGGATCATGACCTGAGCCGAAGGCAGTCGCTTAACCAACTGAGCCACCCAGGCGCCCCTCAGCAGCAGTTTTAAAAAGGGCTGGTCCATGCTTCAGTTATATCTATATAGATCTATATATCTATATCTGTATATAGATGGGATTGAAGGGAGAAACAGACAATTCAAAAATAATAGTTGAGACACTAATTCCTCACTTTCAGTAACAGATAAAACCACTCAGCAGAAGATCAACAAGGAAACAGAAGAAGTGAATAAGACTATAAACTAACTAGACCTACCAGACATATAAAACATTCTACCCAACCACAGGCGAATATACCTTGCCCTCAAGGACACACAGAACATTCTCCAGAAAAGAACAAATGCTAGGCCATAAAACAAACCATAATAAATTTAAAAGGCTGAAAATCATATTAAGTATATCCTCCAAACACAATGGAATAACATTAGAAATAAGCAAAGGAAGAAAATTTGAGAAATTCATAAGTATGTGAAAATTAAACAACATACTCCTGAATAACCAATAATAAAAAAAAAGAAATCACAAGGAAAATAACCAAAAAACTTGAGATGAATGGGAAAAAGCCCCCAAATACCAAAACCTATGTGATACAGCTAACACAGTGCTTAGAGGGAAATATATAGTATAAAGGCTTATATTAAAGAAGAAATTTCAAATAAATTACCTAGCCTTCTACCTTAAGAAACTGGAAAAAAAAAAAAAAAAAAGAGCAAACTAACCCAAAGCAAACAGAAGAAAGGAAGGGAAGACTCAAATTATTAAAATTAGGAATGAAAGAGGGGACATTACTACTAACCTCAAAGAAAAAAAAAAAGCTTATAATGGATTATTATAAGCAATTGTATACCAACAATTAGATAACCCAGAGGAAATGGACACATTCCTAGAAACACACAAACTACCAAAACTGACTCAAGAAGAAATAGAAAATCTAAGGAGATGTATACCAAGTAAAAAGGTTGAGGTAGTATTCAAAAAACTCTCTGCAAAGAAAAGCTCAGGACCAGATGGCTTCACTGGTGATTTCTATCAAATATTTAAAGAATTAACATCAATCTTCCACAAACTCTTCTAAGAAATATCAGTTGAGGGAATACCTCCCAACTGATTCTATAAGGGCCAGTATCACCCTGATACCGAGACCAGAAAAAGCTAACACAAGAAAACTACAGACCAATAGCTTATATGAGTATTGACTTGATTAGACAATGGTGATGGTTGCACACCTCTGTGAACATACCAAAAAGCATTATACACTTTATTTTTAAAAGTTTATTTATTTAAATAATCTCTACACCCAACGTGGGGCTCAAATTCACGACCGCAAGATCAAGAGTTGCATGCTCTTCTGACTGAACCAGCCAGATGCCCCAACACTATATACTTTAAATGGGTGAGTATTATGGTCTGTGAAATATATCTCAGAAAAAGCTGCCCCAAAAAGAGGATATCCCTGGTGAGGACTTTGTAGACACAATAAGAATTCCTAACACTTACCAGCCCTTAGGAGGTTTACAAATAAAGTTGGGCAAGAATTAAGCAAAGCTAGAGTTGGTGGGGTGCGGTTGGAGGCTATTTTGGGGATAATAGGATGTTTTCACGTTCCAGAGAAGGAATAGCTGTTAGACAAGAGTGGGAAGTAATAAAAACAGAGAAACTAATTCTGTTTGGTATTAAAAACATCTGGTTGTCAACATATAATATTCTTTAGAAGTCACTGCTTCAAGTTGAACTGGCATGAATGGCAGTGTCAGGTTAACATGTTTTCAGCTAGTAAGACCAGACATTTATGAAACTAAGAATAATTTCTGACCCTACTGTATGACAACATACAGGGCAGAATGCATTCATGTTTTCAGTGGATAATCCACACATGTTCAACTACCTGCTCCCACAAGCAATGTCTCTTCTGAGACATGGATGAGCAGATGGTTCTGAGCACTGCTTTTGGCATCAGAACTTTCTGGGTTTGCCACTTTATGGGCTCTGTGAGCACTCTGAGCCTGCAGTGCTGGTGTGGGTTTGGTGTTTTTTTTAAGATTTTATTTATTTATTTGACAGAGAGATAGAGAGCACAAGTAGGCAGAGCAGGCAGAGGGAGAAGGAGAAGCAGGCTCCCCACAGAGCAGGGAGCCCGATGCGGGGCTCGATCCCAGGACCCTGGGATCATGACCTGAGCCGAAGGCAGACGCTTAACCGACTGAGCCACCCAGACACCCCTCTGGTGTGGGTTTTAAGTAAGATAATTGTGAGCTACACTTTCCATTTTAATGAAATTAACACTCAAAGCAGAGCCTACATCACGGCAAGGTACCATTTTAGGATGGCTAGCCGGTATTTCTTACAGCATTATCTCATACCAATTTTGGGTAGTGGTTAAAAAGGGGAAAGACTTTGCAAGGCCTCTAATGCCTGGGAGCCAGGGGCCAAGGTGCTACATTTGACAGCAAAAATGACCCATCTCCTGCTTGCCTGTCCTTCATGGCCACCAGCCCAGGAGGAGCCAGGTTGAGGAGTACTTGGCTTCCCGAACTCCTGCTCACAAGGCAGTCCTAATTTAGGGATGTGTTTTTATATCTTAAAAATTAATTCTCCCTGGTCTCATGATGTTCTATCCTAGAAACCTGTTTCCGTTCTGGTTGGGCCCTGGACCATGAGCAGAAAGGAAGCAGCATCCCGGGGCAGAACACCATAAAATGGGGCATGTGCGGTGGACACTGAGTGGGGAAGAGGTCAAGGGACTTCTGAACAGAGGTGTTGAAGGCCTCCGCATCCATCCTCAGGTGGAAGAAAAATCAGGTAGGCGCTCAGAGCACTTCCCTCTTCATCTTGCAGGTTTACCTGAACGCTGCAATTCTGGAACGGGGAGTATCCATCAAAACCTGGGACCCAGGAGATAAGCAGGCTGTTTGCGGTGCCGTTGTAGACACTGACTTCAGTTGGCGGGGAGGGAATTGCTACGCAAAAACAAAGACACACATACAAACACAGTTATAAACCATAGGTGGCCACAGCCACCAAACGCAGTATCAAGCCTGTTTCTGTTTCTTAAGATTAGGAAAATTCAACCCAAGTTTTAAAAAGAAGCCACATTATGCCGAGACTAAGCATATTAGCTTATAGACAGGTCTCCGGGGATAGGATGGTTCTGCCTGGGCCAGAGGAGTGGAGCACAGACCTGCTTTCCTGCCCACTGATAAAGTGAGGCCTTAGCTGGAAAAGGATGTAGAGACGTCTATTCCCTTCCCTGAGCTCATGGTCACTACCCTACTGCATGCAGGCATGTTGCTGGGTGCCGCTCTGCATGAGGACAAAGAGCCATGGCCCTACTCTTGTTCAGCTCTTGGTTGGAGAGGAGGGGAGACCCATATTACCTGATGATGAGAGAGCCCCACGCCAGGAAGAGAAGGGTACTATGGGGGCATGAGTGTGGGTGCGTGGTGGAGCGGGGAGAAGCTTTCCAGGCCAAGGAAACAGGTGAGAGTCAGTTCAAGCAAAAGAGCCAATTGCATCTGCTGGGAGTGGAGGCAAGTAATACCATAAGGTGTGCAATGACCCTGGCCACGTGTGGGACATGGCTAGGTATCTTAATTCAAATCTAAGAAGGATCTGAAGTTTGAGGATCTTACTTTATGCTAATTTTAATTTTCTTTTCTTTTTTTTTTTAAAGATTTTATTTATTTAGGGCGCCTGGGTGGCTCAGTTGGTTAAGCGACTGCCTTCGGCTCAGGTCATGATCCTGGAGTCCCAGGATCGAGTCCTGCATCGGGCTCCCTGCTCAGCAGGGAGTCTGCTTCTCCCTCTGACCCTCCCCCCTCTCATGCTCTCTATCTCATTCTCTCTCTCAAATAAATAAATAAAATCTTTATTTATTTGACAGAGAGAGACACAGCGAGAGAGGGAACACAAGCAGAGGGAGTGGGAGAGGGAGAAGCAGGCTTCCCGGCGAGCAAGGAGCCCGATGGGGGGCTCAATCCCAGGACCCTGGGATCACAACCTGAGCTGAAAGCAGACGCTTAACTGACTGAGCCACTGAGGCATCCGGCTAATTTTAATTCTTAATTAATAGTCATAATCACATTTCTAAGCAGAAATGATGACTGTTGTTTTTGCGTGCTTCCTATGGGCCAGGACGTTATGGACTTCGCTTTGTTTAATCATCACCAGAACCCTGTCACAGAGGTGGCCTCACGATCCTCATTTATGGATGAGGATACTGAGGATCAGAGAAGGTAAAAACTTGCCGAAGATCACAGAGCTCGTAAGCAGTAGAACGGGGCCCAGAACTCAGGTCTGTCTGAGCCCGGAGCGCGTGTCCCTCAGTAGGACCCTGGAGGCTGGTTGCAGGAGGCAGCAAGCACGTCAGCGTGAGCACCAGCAGGGACTGGGGAGTCTGGTTCCTGCCTGGCTGGCTGTGTGGCCCCGGCCACAGTCAAATGCCCTTTCTAAACTCTGTTCCTTCCTCTAATAGTGGGGATGGTAGTAGCACTGCTCCATGGGGCTGAGGGGAAGATTAAAAAGGTAACACAAGGGCGCCTGGGTGGCTCAGTTGGTTGGGCGACTGCCTTCAGCTCAGGTCATGATGCTGGAGTCCCGGGATCGAGTCCCGCGTCGGGCTACCTGCTCAGCGGGGAGTCTGCTTCTCTCTCTCCCGCTCCCCCCTCTTGTGCTCTTTCTCTCTCTCACTCTCTCTCTCAAATAAATAAATAAAATCTTTAAAAAAAAAAAAAAGTAACACAAGGAGGAGGGTTGGGGGAGGTGTGCTGGAGGAGGTGAAGCAATGACAGGGTGGGCAGAAGACCGGGGGAAGGAGAGCTGGGACCATGAGAAGTGCGTGAGGTACCATATTCAGGAGTTTCTGTTTACTAGTAGACACACAGCTTGGTGAGTGGGAAAGAATCAGCATTTTGTTCGACTCACTTCCCTAAATAGATCACTTGTAGAATTGTCTTAAAATGTCTGCCTTTCCAGATCATAATTTGGCCACATATATTATAGTTAATAAGAGATTAGAAGAAGGAAGTCTTGGTTGCGTTGACATAAATGTTTAAATAAATGAAATGAAAACCAAAAACATAAGTTTTCAAAAGAGGACTGATAAAAAAAAAAAAAAAAAAGCTAAGTTCTGTGTGGAGCATAAAATTTTAAAAAGTGTCTCTCATTTTATAAATAAATTTTAAGGTGTTTACACTTTATGAAAATAGTCTTTATAAATTTACGCCTACTCATGAATTCCTGAAATTCCCAACGTATCTTTTGAAAATTGTAATAATGAGACTCATAGTGAGGAAGTTATACACTTCCTCTGGGTGTAAGTTTCAGTTTGCTCTTTTTTTTCTTCCAATGAACTTTTAGAAAATGCCTCATCACCTTCATCTAGTTGATTTGCTGAAATGAAACATCAGCACCTTTTTATTTTTTTATTTTATTTATTTACTTTTTAAAAGTTGGCTCCATGCCCAGTGTGGAGCCCAATGTGAGGCTTGAACTCACAAACCTGAGATCAAAACCTGAGCTGAGATCCAGTCAGATGCTTAACTGACTGAGCCACCCAGGCACCCCCATCAGCACCTTTTTAAAATATAACTTCTTTGTAAATTGAGTCCCCTGCTGTATCTTACCTAACTTTTAACTCATTATTAAACACATTCTGCTTTCTCCTTGTGCTGTATCCCTAAGATTAAGACCAAAAGGAATATGGAATCAATATTTGCTTCTCGATATTTAAATTAAGAACAAATAGGGCGCCTGGGTGGCTCAGTTAGTTAAACATCTGCCTTTGGCTCAGGTCATGATCTTGGGGTCCTGGGATGGAGCCCTGAGTTGGGCTCCCTGCTCAGCGGGGAGTCTGCTTCTCCCATTCCCTCAGCCCACCGCCCCCCACTCATGCTCTCTCTCACTCTCTCAAATAAATAAATACATAAATAAATAAAATATTTAAAAAAAAGAACAAATACTAAAACATAAAATTTGCTTGAGTTTCTCTGAGAGAAGCTAAGAAAGATGATTTGAAAAGGGATAAAATGACAGTATATTTACTTTCACGTTTCGGGTTTAACTAACTTCGATCCCACAAAGGGAGAAGGAGGTAGATGATTGGATTGGAATGTCTCCACTAGCATGCGGACCTTCAAAGACAAGTCTTCCATTATGTTATATCCCAGCTCAGAGGCGATAGGGAGATTAGGAGGCAAAGGCATGGGAGCTCCCGGCTCTCCCCTCTCTCCTCTCGGCGGGGGGGTGGGTGGAAATGGGATGGACTCGCTTCAGGCCCAGCTGCCTGGTAAGGTCAGAGCCCATTCCTTCGATCGATGCCCTAAGCCACCCCCACCCCTGGGGGCTCTTCAACAGGTAATGGGGACTAGTTCAAGGTGGGGGAGGGAAAGGTGAAAACAGGAGCTAAGAAGATCGAGGGTAGACATCTCAGCCTATTTTCTCAGACTAAGCAGAACTAAACGAGTTAACGTTTATCAAAGACTTATGCACCAGACACCATTTTGAGTGTTTTTACTGTCATTATCTCATATAAGCCTCAAAATTATGTAGATTCTGTAATTATCCCTATTTTATACTGAAGCTAGGGAGGTTAAGTGACTTGTCCAAGGTCACAAAGAAAGTCAGTGGGGGAAGACAGGGCTCAAACCCAGGTAGCTGGCTGCAGAGCTCATGCTGTGTCCCCTGACCAGCTCCCAGAACATGCTCGAGGCTTGGCCCTGGTGCTTACCTTTGATGTTGATCTGCACACCCTTGGACACGGTCAGCCCTTTGTCATTGTGGGCCTCACAACTGAAGACTGCTGTCTCGGTCAGACCTGGAAATAGAAGGGGACTCGTGAGACCAGGCTCACAGAGAAACAGGCTGCAGTTCACCAGAATCCTACGGTTGTCTTAGCATTCTTTCACTTTTTGGTTCATTGCCTCAAGCCATAAATGCAAAGTTAATTTTAAAACTATGCTGGTGGCTGAAAAACAAACTTGGGATTAAATCCTAGCTACTGGGAACAAGTCAATCATGGGCCTAAGATACAGCTGTTCTTCATTTAAGTGCTTTATTTTTCCCAGATGGTGAGATGTTAGGTAACAAAAGCAGTAACATTTAGACTTAAATTTCTGCAAGAGGGGGGACGCCTGGGTGGCTCAGTCGGGTAAGCGTCTGCCTTTGGCTCAGGTCATGATCTCAGGGTCCTGGGACTGAGTCCCACATAGGGGTGCCTGCTCAGCGAGGAGCCTGCTTCTCCCTCTGCCTGCCACTCCCCCTGCTTGTGCTTCTCTCTCTCTCCCTACTGAAAAAAAAAAAAATCTTAAAAAAAAAAAAATTTCTGCAAGAGGGTATAGGAATCGCTGGCCCCGATATCAAGAACACTGCTTTCTGAGGCTCATCTGGACAATCCCCTGCCGCTTAGCCACACAGTACATACTACATCACATACTAGTGACATTTCAGGATACCAGACATAGCAGGATAAAAGTCACAGCGCTTAAAAACCTCAGATGATCTGTTGTAATGAATCCTTTTTTAATAGTAAAAATTAGTTCATAAAGAATTATTACGTAAGCACAAGATATTATTATTACTTGAAGAGAAGACACTAGTGCTGAATGAAGAAAAATTCTACCATTTCAGAGGTTTGAAGACATCTTAGAAATGAAAAAAACTAGTTGACTTATTAATTTTAAATAGAAAGGAGGAGAGGTAATCCAGATACTGGTCTCTAATACTATTTGCCAATAGAACACCTTAGAGAAATGGCTGATGCTCAGATTGGAGCAGGAAACAGATAAGATGAGCACAAACGCCATGCAACACACACACACACAGACACACACAGACACACACACACAGAGTGATGGGGGAATGACAGAGACATAGAAGCCAACTGGAAGAACTCCTCCTAATAGCCAAAGCTGGAATGGTTTACATGAAAATAAATGAAGTAGCATTGAATTGTAACCCAAAGTATAAAATAAGTATTCACAAGCCTATACTGATGTAAATACATGATTAAATAATGGGGAGGAACAAACAAGTCTCCCATGCAGAAGAGTTCCAAATAATTTATGTGGATTCTCAAGGGGGAGGACCATAACTCCCAACCCCTTAAACGTGGGCTGCACATAGTGACTTCCTTCCAAAGAGGACAGTATGAAAAGGAAATCAAAGCAAAATTTTATTTTATTTTTTTTAAACTTCAGAGTAGAGAAAACGATAAACACTACCTTGGCCACATGACCAAGGTCAACACCACTAAGTCACGTTGACAGAATGTATCCTTGATATGATGTAATGAAAATGGCACTTCCCCTCTGTAGTCTTCCTCCCAAAAACATACAACCCAAGTCTAATCAGGAGGAAAATATCAGACAGTCCAAACGGTGAGACATTTTACAAGAAACCTGACCAGTATTCCTCAAAACCGTCAAGACCATTAAAAACAAGGAAAGTTTGAGAAATTGTTACAACCAAGAGGAGCCTAAGGAGACAAGACAACTAAATCCTGGGTGAACTCATTGAATCATACAAGGGTATTAGGTAAAAACTAAGGAAATCTGAATAAAGTAGAGACTTGAGTTAATAATAATGTTCATTGGTTCATTAATTATAACAAATACATCACACTAATGTGAGATGTTAATAATGGAAGAACGTGCAAGTGGGGTTTATGGGAAAACTGTATTATCTCCATGATTTCTAAAATCTAAAACTATTCTAAAATTTAAAAACGGGTGTTTTTTGTTTTGTTTTGTTCTTGTTTTTTTAAAAGCACAGCCATATATATTATACATCTGGTAGAATCTGGAAACTTCTCTGTCTCTGGCACACAAAGGTGTCCTCTGGCACAGTTCACATCATGAACTAGAGAAAGAAAAAATTCTTGAAAATAGACCTCCATTTGCTTCTTGCCTGAAAACCTTACTTTGTTATCTTCTATCCTTTTACTTGTATAGGTAATTCTCCATCTGATAATTTTAAAATTCAAAGCTTGTCACTAACAGTAATTAAAAATTTGAAAAATCAAGGAGGAACAAGATGCTGAGGGAAGGCCAGCCCAAGGCTGGGCCAAGTGGCCAGGGAACTGTGCCTGGGAGAAGTTCTAGGAAGAAATGTGAACCTGATCCCTTTTATGTTGGCTCTTCTCTTGAGGGTTAGAAGTGCACAGAAAAATCAGTGCTGGTGGGGTTTTGTTCTTTTCCATCCAGATGGAAGTTAGCCCATGCGCCTGAGTTCTGCTGACTAGACACGGTCTCTCAAGAAAAAAACGAACCTGTGTATCTCTGTCCTACAATTCTTTGGTGACTTTTTTACTTCTCTAAAAGAATGTTTTGTCAGAATAGGACAGATACTTCAGGTATTTTCATTTTCTGAGGTGAAGAGTATTTCCCTCAGACTGGAGGAAAATCCTAATCAAATGGCTTAGATTCTCTTGACACTTCCAAGAGCTAAGAAACTAAAATTTCAGGTAGAAGCCATCATGTTACATTTTTGGTCACTCCCTTTTGAGTGGCAGATGGAACTGCTAATAGTTTGTGTGATGGTTTACAAAAAAATATTTCACTGAAGAGGAATATTTATCTCAAACCCATTAGCCACATCTATAAAAGGACATCCCTGAATACCCTGCCTCAGGGGTCATTATATCTTCTGCTTGTATTCCTCCCAAATAACTTTGAAAAATATATGAAGTCTCTCATACATTTTGAGGTTTGCATCTTAAATTTTTTATAACTTAAACAGCTACAAAGAATACAATTTCAGGTACTCTGACATTTTAAAGCAAAATTCCTTTAAAGGCATCTATGTAGCCCAGCCATGACCAGGATGGGAGACCCAGCATCACCCACTGAAACAATTTTCTCCCAGGAGCCAGAAGTTTTCTATCATGGCTTTCTACTTCCCCTGCAGAATTTTATCCAAATGGCCTAAGTATGTGGGTTTGGAAGTCATGACTAATCACCCTACAACACTTTTGGCAAAGAAAATACACATATACGTTGAAATTGGAAAAAAAAAATTCTTCTAGATTGATTATCCTCACAACTCTTATTAGGGCACAACTATATATATATATATATATATATATATAAATATAATTCTTTTTTTTTTTTTTTTTAAGTAGGCTCCATGTGGAGCCCAATGTGGGGCTTGAACACATGACCCTGAGATCGAGACCTAAGCCAAGATCAAGAGTTGGATGCTTAACCGAATGAGCCACTCAGGTGCCCTGACAATGTATACAATTCTTAAACATAAACAGTAAAATTTTACTGGAAGGGCAACTTCTTCACTGAACAAAATTTGGAATTTTCTATGTTGTGATCTGGAAATTTCTTAACCTTGAGTCAATGCACTATAGCAGCCACTCTCGAAGTGTGGTCTAGAGACTCCTGGGCATCCCAGAGGCCCTTTTAGGAGGCCTAATGATGAAAACTATTTCTGTCATAATAATAATAACACTAATAATAATGATAAGATGTTATTTGTCCTTTCCACTTTCATTCTCTCAGGAACATGTGACGGAATATTCCAGAAGAATTTTCCAGAGGCTGTATGTTGTGTGATGATGTCATTAGTTTTATCAGGTAACGGAGTACGTGCTTATATATTTTATGCTCTAAAAGTTTTGCTTTAGTTTCTAATTCAGTACTTATCAACAGGTAGAACTCACAGAAACAAAACCTCTTTGGTTCTCAATAATTAAGTCTGTAAAGGGATCTTGAGACCAAAGCATTTGAGAACTGATGCCCTGTAGTGACTCCAGATAAGTCAGGGAGAGGTCTTTCTTCTTTTGCAAAGTGAGGGAGAGATTTGGACTTTGGGCACTTTGTCAGGCATTTACTTTACAAAAGAAGACGGACACATCCCAGATGAGGATCAAGACCTCATCCCTCGGGCGCCTGGGTGGCTCAGTTGGTTGGGCGACTGCCTTCGGCTCAGGTCATGGTCCCGGAGTCCTGGGATCGAGTCCCACATCAGGCTCCCTGCTCAGCGGGGAGCCTGCTTCTCCCTCTGACCCTCTCCCCTCTCGTGCTGTTTCTCTCTCTCTCTCAAATAAATAAATAAATAAAATCTTAAAAAAAAAAAAAAAAGACCTCATCCCTCTAAGCCACTGCCTGGCACCCATGCTGCCGACCATTATGTCACATTATGTGATGCTTTGCTTTTCATGCTCAAGAATCACCTTTAACCTTCCAGGTCATAAGCTCTCAAATGAGACGCCCATTTCACCAGGCTCCATGAATGGGCACAACTTTGTGTATATTTAGAAAAATTGGCTTTGGCTCAATAAGAAAATACAGAGTTGCTATGCAATTTATATTTTTTATATAGTTGAGCTAAACACAGTTATTTGACTTCAGGGACTCTTGTCAAAACTCTTGGGAAACACTCGAGTACAAGATACAGATCACATTCCAAGCTGGCCAGAAGCGGAAAAAAACAAGAGGATGGATTCATTTTCTGAGATCGGTTGACCAGCTATAGATCCCTAAGTAAGACAACTGGGGCCCACTGTTCTTCAGAGCTGCGAGGTTTATCAATGCTGAAAGTGAAACTGCGTATCAGGAACACTATGTTAGGTTAAGTGGGAAGTCGCTTTTCCTTTCTGTGTTTCTTTTCAAAGTGCACACAAAGTCAGGAAAACAATCTCTAGCACATTCTCTGGCACAAGACATCCACATTAGTATAGAATTGTCCAGAAGTAGCTAAACCACCTATTATATCAGTTCTTCCCATGAGCTGAGGTGGTTAATGCCCACAGGCCAAAGAGACGCCAATAGCGAGAAGTGGAAACTGGTTCAAACCAAAGTTAACTTTCTCCTAAAGTAGGTGGGCCAAAACTTAAGACAAAATACAGTCTTCTTTGCTTAATGTATTCAGTTATACATACTTCCTTTGTTTAATGGCAGTAGCTTCCCAGCTAGAGGCTCATATAAGAGCCTGGGTTGGATATAGCAACTAGTGTGTGCTGGGAAAGACTGTTGCCTCTCACCTTCCTCTTCTCTGTCTGGGTGAACAATCACCAGACTGGAATAGACCTTGAAGTTTTATAGCGTGAGCCCTTGTGGCTTTCCAGGGGAAAAAAAATCATCCACCCCCTTAAGTCCACACCCTACTACCCACATTCTCCCGAGTGACCATGGCACCGGAGCCTCCTGTCTTTCTGAGCCCTGTCCTCCTCCAATGGGAACCCCCCCTTACTCTGTCACATCTCACCTAACTCCTGATGTTCATGCCCCTCTTGCTTGGTCTGCTGGTTTAAAAAAAGACAGCCTCTGACACAAGGTCTGAAAGATATTTTAAAGAACATTTGGAAACAGGATGTTCCCTTGAGGGAAGGACAATCAGAATTGCTAAGAAAGCAACTTCTAAGAGCACCAGTTGGGCCAATTTGTTGAGTTCTGGATAAGCAACCTTTCATTTTTTTTTTTTTTCCCTTAGAGCAAAAGAGGCAAAGCAATGGAAGCACATTCTGCATAAAGGAAGTTGCTTATTAACTTGGAACATACTCTCTGCCCTGAATTCATTCCCTCAATACATATTTACTGAGTACTTACTACGTGTCAGACATTTTCCCAGGCACTTGGGGTATATCCATGAATAAAAGAGATCCCTGCCCCTACAGAGCTCACATTCTTACAGAGAGAAGTGGGTGAGAAAGAATAACCTTGATAAATAAGTAAGCTTCATGCTCTATCAGAAGGTGATTAATGGAATGGGAAAATACAAAAAGATCAGAGAGGGCCGCGGGTGGGTGGGAAAGTGGGCTGTGATTTCAAATATTCAGGTCAGAGGCTCAGAGAAATGTCCTCCAATGAATGACTCTGAGTGAGGGAATAGGCTAATGTTGTGGGGAGTGGGGGGTTCTAGGATGGGACACCTGGAGCTTTGAGCAGAAGACTGACATGATCTAACTTGTGTTTTATCAGGATCGTTGCAGGGGCCACATGAAGACTAAACCTTAAGCAAGTAGGTCCCTTACTAGCTCCAAATTTTTTCCTGATCTGAAAATGCGTATTAAAAATGCCTAATTATATCACAGCTTACTATGAAGTTCAAAGTCAGTCCTTAGAGAAAGCACTGTGAAAATGATGAACTGACTTATATCAATTCTAGTTATTGTTACTGTTGTTATTACAATGAGTATTATTAACTCTATCCAACTAACTAAAACATAAAGCTAGCTTAGATATTTTCTAAATGTGGATTTAAAAAATAAATGAGTATTTTTAAAAAATAAAAACCAGGGGTGCCTGGATGGCTCAGGTCATGATCTCAGGTCTGTGGGATTGAGCCCCACGTTGGGCTCTGCACTCAGCACGGAGCCTGCTTGAGATTCTCTCTCTCCCTCTTCCTCTGTTCCCACCCCTGCTTTCACATGCATGAATGCACACGCATACATACTCACACACTCTCTCTCAAATAAATAAAATCTTAAAAATATAAAAACCAGAAAGATCAGCGTAAGTCCACCACTCTTGATAGAAAGATAGCTCAAAACTGACGATGAGATAGTAACTATTGCATATAAAAATAAGACAAAAATTTTATAAGAAACACTTGAGTTATTCCTGCGGGTTGCTCCTGTACCAAGGGCCTTACACTCATTATTTCACTGAATCCTCATAAATGTTCTATGAGGTAGACATGGTTATTATCCCTCTTTTATACAAGGAAGTTGAGTAACTTGCCTAGGGACACACGATAGTGAAGTAGTATTACTGCGTATGTCCTAGCTAGGGATCCCAACCACTAACCTACAATGTGTTCCACCATTAAATACCATATAGCAAAACCTCTTGCAGTTCTGTTCTTTATTTTGCGATTTGGTTTTGCCCAAAACAAAGTGCTTTTTAAAAACAGAACTTTGGGACACCTGGGTGGCTCAGTTGGTTAAGCATCTGCCTTCGGCTGGGGTCATGAACCCAGGGTCCTGGGATCAAGTCCCACATCAGGCTCCTTGCTCCGCGGGGAGCCTGCTTCTCCCTCTGCCTGCCGCTCACCCTGCTTGTGCTCTCTCTCTCTCTGACAAATAAATAGAATCTTTAAAAAAATAAAAAATAAAAACAAAACTTCGTGGGGCATAGGGTGGCTCAGTCTGTTGAGTTTCTGACTCTTGATTTTGGCTCAGGTCATGATCTCGGGGTGGTGGGATCAGGCTCCGTGTTGGGCTCTGTGCTCAGCATGGAGTCTGCTTGTCCCTCTCCCTCTGCTCCTCCCTCAGCTCATGCTCTCTCTCTCTCTCTCAAATAAATAAATAAATAAATAAATAAATAAATACATAAATAAAATCTTTTAAAAAATAAAAACAAAATTTTGTTTTGGAATAATTTTCAATTTACAAGAAATTACAGAAATAGTACAGAGTTCTTGTATACCCTTCACCAGCTTCCCTTAATGATAAGATCCTACATAATCATAGTATAATAACCAAACAAGAAAGTGACGTCACTATAATACTATTAACTCAAATAGAGACCACATTCAGATTTTTGCCAATTTTTGTTCTGTTTTATTTTTTGGGGTGTGTGTGTGGGGGGGTGTATAGCTCTATGAAATTTTATTTCAGGTAAGATTTGTACTACTTCAGCACCAAAAAAAAAAAAAAAGCTCCCTCATATTTTAGGAACATCCTACCCAAGCTAACCCCTGATTAATCATCATAACTTTGTCATTTTGAGAATGTTATATAAATGGAATCACACAGCATGTAACCTTTGAGATTGGCTTTGTTGACTCAGAATAATGCCCTTTAGACAAAGTACTGCTTTGCTCATGTCTCTTAAAGACAGCTTTTACATCACAGAAGGACAAAAAACCCAACTGGTATCAAGAGAAAAAAAACATATGGCCTTCCTGTTCATAAACATGCTTGCTCAATGCAAGTGTCAACCATCAGGACTCTTCAAACCACTTCCCTACTTAGCACTCTCTTGGTAGAATTGACCTCGGAAAAGTTTACTTCAGGGTTAATTTCAAGACAGGATGGCCTCTCCTTGCAAACACTCCCAGGTTTGCATCAGCAGGTAAAGCATAAACCCAGCCCCTGGCATTTCCAGTCAGAATGGCACCTAGTTCCTCAACCGTGAACTTCTGAGGTGGGCTCAGGTATCACTAATGCATCCTCAAAATTAAACACAGATGTAAATAAGAATAATGTTTTATGGTTCTTTTACAATATTACAAAATTCAGGTGCTTGGGAATAGTCCACAGATAGCTGACTTGATCTAACTTGGTGTGTCAGAAGCTTGCACTGTTGGCCCTTTCTCCATGGACTTCTTTAAGCCCTCCGTCTACAAAATGGGTGTAAAAAAACTGCTCTGTTAATTTCATAGAACTGGTTTTATTTATATTTCTATAAATGAGAAGAGATAAGGAGTTTAAATGCAAAAGCAATTATGCAAATACAAGTTACTTCACTCTCACTGTGTTCCTTTGTCCCAGTGAAGGGACCTCTGACTCAGGATCTGTTTATAATTCATTTGTTTATTCAGTAGTTCATTCATTCATTCACACAGTTCTGATGTGCCAGGCACTGTGCTGGGTGATAGGGCTAAGGTAATTAATAACTAATATGTAATAATCACACTGATCAATAATTCAGGGTAGGGAGACAGTAGATTGTTGTGCTTTCATGTGGTGGGGAAGTACAAGCATTATGGAAGAGGCACTGTGGATACACAGACAAGGACAGGGTGTCCTGAAAGGTTTTCAGAAAAGAAATACATACAGGTACAAAGATGTCTACGTAAGTAACAACAACCACCAAAATAAAACCACCTACATGCTCATCAGCAAGGGGGTGGTTAAATATATTACGGTCCATTCATGCAATGGGGCGATTATCATAAACAATGAGAGGCCCACAAGTACCTGTATGGGAAGATCTACATGTCTTGGCCATCTATGTGTATATGTACATATGTGAGTATATTTAAAGGAGAAGGGCCTTGAAGGAAGTGAACCAGTGGCTCACATTGTGTGTCATCACACTGTAAGTGACAACTATGTAGGGAGTGAACGTGTGGAGATTCAAGGGAGACTTGCCCATTTTGCTTTGGTATGTTGCTATGGTTTGAATGTTTTACAATGAAAATGTGTTCACGTATTATTTGTGTAATAAAAAGGCTGAAATCGGGGCCCCTGGGTGGCCCAGCTAGTTAAGTGACTGACCCTTGATTTCAGCTCGGGTCATGACCTCAGGGTTGGGAGATGGAGCCCTGTGTCAGGCTCTGCACTCAGCGTGGAGTCTGCCTGAGATTCTCTCTCTCCCTCTCCCTCTGCCCCTCCCCTTGGTGGCGCTTGCTCACGCACTCTCCCTCTTTCTCTCTCAAATAAATAAATAAATAAAAATCTTTAAAAAAATTAAAGAATTAAAAAGGCTGAAATTAGTCTGCATGTGCATTATCATTCTAATTTGAAGGAAAATCATTATATATACCCAAGCATATACATTTACAGAAGAGGTTTAAATGGAATCAAATCTGTGTTTTCATCATAATTGTATACATGTATAATAAGATGTAAAAATACTTTTTCTGAGTTTTCTACATTTTAGACATAAAGTCATTTAATAATTATGTAAAATAAAGTTAAAAAACCATTTTTTGTTTTTGTTTTTTGTGTTTTTTTAAGATTTTATTTATTTATTTGACAGAGAAAGACACAGCAAGAGAGGGAACACAAACGGGGAGTGGGAGAGGGAGAAGCAGACTCCCTGCTGAGCAGGGAGCCCGATGCGGGACTTGATCCCGGGACTCCAGGATCATGACCTGAGCCGAAGGCAGTCGCTTAACCAACTGAGCCACCCAGGCGCCCCATTTTTTGTTTTTTTTTAAGAGAATGGGGCAGAGGCAGAGGGAAAGGGAGAGAATCTTGAGCAGGCTCCACGCTTAGCCTCATGACCTGGGCCCCCTAAAATCTTTTTATTTTGAAATAATTACGGATTCACAGAAAGATGTAAAGAAACATACAGGGAAGTTTGGTGTATCCTTCACCCTACCTCCCCAATGTTAACGTTTTACATAACCATAGCACACTGTCAAAACACTATAGCACATTGTCAATTTCCTAGCCAGGAGACTGACATTGGTACTATCCACAGAGCTTATTCAGATTTTACCAATTATACATGCACTCATTTGTGTGTGTGTGTGTGCACACACGTGCACACATGCATGCATATAGCTCTACGTAAGTTAACATATGCAGCTTTGTGTAACTGTCATCACAATAAAGGTTGTTTTAAAAAACACACTATTGGGGGGGCGCCTGGGTGGCTCAGTCAGTTGTGTCCAACTCTTGATTTCGGCTCAGGTCATGATCTTAGGGTCATGAGATTGAGCCCCACATCCGGCTCCACACTCAGTGTGGAATCTGCTTGAGATTCTCTCTTTCTCTCTTCCTCTGCACCCCCACCCCTGGCTTGCGCTGCACTTTTTCTCTCTCTCTCTCTCAAATGCATAAATAAACAAAAAACACATTATTAGGCTATAAACTGCTCTATTTCTATTTTACTTCTATCTTCTCTAGCAAAGGAAAAAAAAGCCTTCAAATTAAAAAAAGTAAAATAAAAATTGTAATGAACTTGCAACCCAAAATAGATTGTGGTTGTGAGAGTATATCACCATTTAGAAATAAATCAGGTCTCCAAGCTGAGACAAATTATACACAGCCGTGGGTATTAAAAGAATTTGTAGGGCGCCTGGGTGGCTCAGTTGGTTGGGCGACTGCCTTTGGCTCAGGTCATGATCCTGGAGTCCCGGGATTGAGTCCCGCATCGGGCTCCCTGCTCCACAGGGAGTCTGCTTCTCCCTCTGACCTTCCCCCCTCTCATGCTCTCTCTCTATCTCATTGTCTCTCAAATGAATAAATAAAATCTTTAAAAAAAAAAAGAATTTGTAAATCTTATCACAGAAACACACTTTCACCTTCTAAGATAACATGCAGTAGAGGAAAAGTTTCAGATGAACAGAGATTGACAGATTGTCCCTATTTTCTTTTCTTTTTTAAAAAAGATTTTATTTATTTGAGAGAGAGTGAATGAGAGAGAGAGAGAGAGCATGAGCAAGGGGAGGGAGAGGGAGAAGCAGACTCCCCACTGAGCAGGGAGCCCGATGTGGGGCTTGATCCCAGGACCCTGGGATCATGACCTGAGGTGAAGGCAGACGCTTAACTGACTAAGCCACCCAGGCGACCCTGTCCCTATTTTCATAAAGAAAAATGACACTGATCCTGGTAGTACAGAATCATTGAGAGAGAAATCCACCATAAAACGTAAGAGAGGGCTATCAGGGGCGCCTGGGTGGCTCAGTCGGTTAAGCATCTACCTTCGGCTCAGGTCATGATCCCCAGGTCCTGGTTTTGAGCCCCACGTTGGGCTCCCTGCTCAGTGGGGAGCCTGCTTCTCCTTCTCCTCCCCACTCCTGCTCTCTGTTGCTATCTCTGTCTCCCTCTCTCAAATAAATAAATAAAATCTTAAAAAAAAAAGAGAGAGAGAGGGCTATCAAACTGGTGCCTGTAAGAATGCAGGAAACAGTCACATCTAGTCATTCGGCTCACCCAGAAGTCAGGTTTGATTTTGAAATAAATTTCAAGCTGATTTCCAGGCTTTCTGTGATAGTTACTAGCCCGATGTAGTAATAATATCTCAGAAGATAAGAAAGAGAAATAAATGGAGGGAAAATAAAAGCAAGCAGATTTACTAATGGTTGAACAGTAGCCAAGAAAGTTGATTTAATGAGCTGAGGTCAACTCAGAGTCTGCCTTTATCAACAGGCCACTGGACTCTGCCCTCAGTTAGAATGGAATCTAGATTTTCATCAGCAACTTGGATGAAACACAAAAGGCAGCACAAAGCGCGAGGTGGGGGGAGTGTTTTGTTAATTGAAGGAGAGGATCGAGGTTCCGAACGGCCTCTGTGGGCTGGGACGATATTTTAAATTTTTATAAGGATAAATGGTAGGCTGAACTTCCAAAAATAATTAAATATACAAGAAGCAGGAGAGCTTTGGCTTTGCAGTAATTGATGAGAAAAAAGATCCGAGGATTTCAGTTAGCTTCAAACTCAACATTAATCAACATGTTAACCTTCATCAGAAATAGTAATGCAAACTGCATTACCAGAAATATTGTCCCAAACACTATATTGCAGCTCCCACTGAACTTTATGCATGTCTTTTCAAAATAACACCAATGTTACTAAACTCTTTCAGAAAATAGAGGAGGTAGGGATACTTCCTAACTAGTATTTGAGGACAATACCCTAATACCAAAAACTGACATTCTGAAAACAAAATTATAGACCACTGCCCTCATGAGCATTGTTGTACAATAAAGAATTTAGCTTTTGTCCCTTATAATTGCCTGAGTGACAGGAGTAGCTTTGTTAGACTAATGAGGTGACTCAGAATGGGCCCCTAGAAAACCTCAGGATGAAGACTGATCACCAGAACGACCAGCCATGTGATGAGAGAGTTGAAGGGTCTGGAGATTGTGTTTAATCACATGGCCAATGATTTCATCAGTTATGCCTATGCAAGGAAACTTCAGTAAAAAATCTGCACCCCAAAACTCAGTAGAGTGTCCTTTTCCTGGATGTGGCAGGAGGGTGATACACCCTGATTCAAGAGGAGCGGGCATGGAAGCTCTGTATGCAGGACCCTCCCAGATATCACCTGAGGTATACCCCGTGTAATAAAACTGTAATTGTTAAGCATAGCACTTTCCTGAGTTCTGTGAGTTGTTCTAGCAAATTATCAAACTAGAGGGGTTCATGGGAACCTCCAAATTTATAGCCAGTCAGTAAGAAATGCAGGTGGTCTGGGGACTCCCCCCACCCTGAGACTTGTGGTTGGCATCTGAAGTGAGCCTTGGGGTAGACTGGGTAGTCAGTATCAGAAGTGAATTGCAGTACACCTGGTTGGTATGACCCTAGTCTGGCAGTGAAATAGAATAAATGTAAATGCAAAAATCTTTAACTAAATATTAGCAAATCGAATCCACCACAATATATCATGACCAAGTGGAGTTTGTCCCAGGAACGCAACACTGGTTTAGCATTTGAAAATCAAATCAATGTAATTTGCTGTATTAGGAGAATAATGGAGAAAAACTAGATGATCATATGATTAAAAAAAATAAAATTTTTGGCAAACTGAGAATAGAAGGAAACTTCTTCAACCAAATGAAGGGCACTGACCAAAACCCAGTTTATGTCATAGTTGGTGATTGGGGCAGAGACATGAACTCTTCCTACTTTAATTCAGCATTGCGCTAGAGTCTTGGCCAGTAAAATAAGGAAAGGGACCGAGATAAAAAGGCAAGACTGGACGGGTAGAAGTAAAACTGTCTCTATTTGCAGGTGACATTGTCTACATAAAATATCTAAGGAATCTACAAAACAACAACAACAAAACCCTCTTAGAACTAATACATTAATTTAATAAGGTTGCAGGATGTGAGATCAACATACAAAAATCCACTTATTTCCTATATACTAATAGTTAACAATTGGGAAATGAATTCAAATGTGATATTTACCAGCATCAACAACATAAAGTATTTACAAATAACTTTAACAAGTGACATACAATATCTCTACATCAAGAACTATAAAAAATTGCTGAGAGAAATTAAAGAAGAGCTAAATAAATGGACAGAGTGTGTTCTTGGATTGGAAGTCTCAATATTATTAAGATGTGATCTCCCCATAAACTGATCTGTAAATTCAATACAATTGCAAACAAAATCACAACAGACTCTTTTGCAAAAGCTGTCAAGCTGATTCTAAGATTTTTATGAGAATAGGCCAACGACCTGAAATGATACAATGAAATACAATGATATATGATTGGTCTATAAGCACAAGAAAAAAAATGCTAAAATCTTGTCTTTTTTCTTTTTAAAGATTTTATTAATTTATTTGAGAGAGAGAGCACAAGCAGTGGGGAGGGGCAGAGGCAGAGGGAGAAGCAGGCTCCTCACTGAGCAGGGAACCCAACATGGGGCTTGATCCCAGGACCCCAAGATCATGACCTAAGCCGAATCAGATGCTTACCCGACTGAGCCACCCAGGCTCCCCACTAAAACCTTTCCTAAATCTAATTTAAAATTTGACATTACTGGGGCGCCTGGTTGGCTCAGTCATTAAGCATCTGCCTTTGGCTCAGGTCATGATCCCAGCGTCCTGGGATCGAGCCCCGCATTGGGCTCCCTGCTCAGTGGGAAGCCTGCTTCTCCCTCTCCCACTCCCTCTACTTGTGTTCCCTCTCTCGCTGTGTCTCTCTCTGTCAAATAAATAAATGAAATCTTTTCAAAAAATTTGACATTAGGGAAATAAAATGCAAATTTAAAATTTACCATTGCACATCCACTAGAATATCTAAAATGAAAAAAAAAACCTACCCATATGAAATGTTGGCAAGGACATGGATAGAGCAATGAACACTCATCCACTGTGGCTAGGAATATAACTTGGTACAACTTTAGAACAGTTTGGTGGTTTCCTTAAAAGTTAAACATATACCTAGTATGTGATCTAGCAGTTCTTCTCCCAGGTATTATTCAAGACAAAATAAAAACATATGTCTCCCCAAAGCCTTGCACACAAGTATCTGTAGCTCCTATATTTATCATAGCCAACAGCCATAAACATCCCAAATGTTCACCACACAAATAAACAAAACATAGCACATCCATACCATAGAGCACTATGGGCAATAACAACATACTACTCACACGTCAACATGGATGAATCCCAAAAACATCACATTGAGGGAAAGAAGGCTGACACAAAAGAATATATATACTTTATGATTCCACTTATTTAACATTCAAGACCTAGCAAACTAATCTATGATGTCAGACATCAGAACACCATTGCCTATGGGAGGTGGGGACTGATGGGAAGGGGGCAGGAGGGGACATTCTGAGGTGATGGCAATGTTCTGTGTCTCGAATGAAGTGGTGGTTCCATGCGTGTCTACATTTATCAAAACTCACAGAGTTGTGCATTTAAGTTCTATGCACCTAACTGTATGTCAATTTTACCTCAATGAAAACAAATCTTTCTTTATGGGACTTCAGAGCCACCATCCTAGAAAGGGTGGGGTATAGTTTTCTAATGGACTTTGTTTGGGTTTTTCAAATTATTTATTTATTTTTATTTTTCATTTAAAAATTTTTAAATTTAAATTTCAGGTAGTTAACACACAGTGCAATATTGGTTTCTATAGTAGAATTCAGTGATTCATCCCTTACATACAATGCCCAGTGCTTATCAAGTGCCCTCCTTAATGCCCATCACCCATCTAGCCCATCCCCACCCATATCCCTCCAACAACCCTCAGTTTGTTCTCTATTGTTAAGTCTCTTATGGCTTGTTTCCGTCTCTCCTTTTTTTCTCTTCCTCCTTCCCATATGTTCATCTGTTTTCTTTCTTAAATTCCAGAGTGAGGATCATATGGTTTTTGTCTTTCTCTGACTTATTTCACTTAGCATAATACACTCTAGCTCCATCCATGTAGTTGCAAATGGCAAGATTTCATTCTTTTTTTTAAAAAAAGATTTTATTTATTTATATGTGAGAGAGAGAGAAAGAGAGAGAACAAACAAAAGCAGGGGCAGGGGCAGAGGGAGAGGGAGAAGCAGACTCCCCGCTGAGCAGGGAGCCCAACGCGGGGCTGGATCCCAGGACCCTGAGATCATGACCTGAGCAGAAGGTATACACTTAGGGCGCCTGGGTGGCTCAGTTGGTTAAGCGACTGCCTTCGGCTCAGGTCATGATCCTGGAGTCCTGGGATCGAGTCCCACATCGGGCTCCCTGCTTGGCAGGGAGTCTGCTTCTCCCTCTGACCCTCACCCCTCTCATGCTCTCTCTTTCATTCTCTCTCTCTCAAATAAATAAATAAAATCTTTAAAAAAAAAAAAAAAAAGAAGGTATACACTTAACTGACTTGAACCACCCACATGCCCCAATATTTCATTCTTTTCTGATGGCTGAGTAATATTCCATTGTGTGCGTGTGTGTGTGTGTGTGTGTATACCACATCTTCTTTATCCATTCATCTGTCAGTGGACATTTGGGCTCTCTCCATAGTTGATAATGTGGGAGAAGATATTTGCAAATGACATATCTGATAAAGGGTTAGTATCCAAAATCTAGAAAGAACTTATCAACCTCACCACCCAAAAAACAAATATCCCAGTTAAGAAATGGGCAGAAGACATGAATAGACACTTTCCCAAAAAAGACATCCAGGTGGCTAACAGACACATGAAAAGATGCTCAACATCACTCGGCATCAGGGAAATACAAATCAAAACTATGATGAGATACCACCTCACACCTGTCAGGATGGCTAAAATTAACAACAGATGTTGGCGAGGATGCAGAGGAAGGGGAACCCTCTTGTACTGTTGGTGGGAATGCAAACTGGTGCAGCCACTCTGGAGAACAGTATGGAGGTTCCTCAAACTGACTTTGAACTAAGAAGTAGCTTGATTATCAACTCCTTGGAGAAACTCAAAGACAATTCAGATGGAGGCAGAGAAAACCATAATATTCCTTATGGAGTGAGGAGTTAGGAAAGTGATCCAGAGGTAAAACTGAGGGGCTGGCATTCACTTGCTGGTCTGTTGTCACCATGAATATTCAGTGAGTGCTACTATGAGTCAGGCACTGCCTTGGGACAGACAAAGTCCTTGTCCTTGCTGAGCATATAGTCTCTGAGAAGACAGACAAGGAAGCTAAACAAATAAACGGGTGATGATAAGACTGTGACGAGTGCAACAATGGAGTCTACAAGAACTCATGACTGGGAGTCAATAAAGAGGTAGGGGGGACCTAAAATAGTTGAATGACCAGGGAAGGCTTCCTGGAAGAAGTGATATTTGAGTTGTGTCATAGGACGAAGGGCAAGTGGAAGAACACTATAAGTAGACAGAAGAGAGAAGGCAAAGGTCCTGAGGCAGGAAGGAGGACTATGTGTGTGAGGAAATGACAGATAATCAGGATGACTAGTGCTTAAATAAGCAGGGACAAGAAGGTGGGGTGGGGTTGGGTTGGACAGTTGGGCGGTGGCCAGAGCACACAGGGCTGATGGCAGGGGCAGGAATGACTCTGAGTGACAGTCTAAGACAACAGGGAGCCACTGAGGAGGATGGATTAGAGTGGCGGCAGGGCTGGAAACAGAGACCCCTTCGGGAGCTCCTGCACTGGCGTTGGCGGGAGCCAGCAGTGATGTGGAGCGGGGTGCTGCAGCATGGAGGGAGAACAAACAGGCTCAGGACACACAGGAGAAGCAGAATGGACAGAACTCGCTGATGCATTCAACATGAAAAATGAGAAAGAGGAAGGATGGGCCGATGGTGGTATCCTTTACTAAGATAGGGAATTCTGGGGCAAAACATCTGCAGGGGAGGTGGATCCAGAGTTTCATTTTAGGGGGCACCTGGATGGCTCAGTCGTTAAGCATCTGCCTCCGGCTCAGTTCATGACCCCAGGGTCCTGGGATCGAGACCCACATCGGGCTCCCTGCTCAGCGGAGAGCCTGCTTCTCCCTCTCCCACTCCCCCTGCCTGTGTTCCCTCTCTTGCTGTGTCTCTGTCAAATAAATAAATAAACTCTTTAAAAAAAAAAAGAGTTTCATTTTAAAATGCCTATGCACCAGCAAGTGCAAATGCCAGGCAGGGAGATGGGCACATGGGCCTGAAGCTCAGAAGATAACAAAGCTCAAGGCCATCATCATAAAGATGGTGTTGAGGTTGGGGACGTAGAGGAACTCTCCCGGGGGGCGTGTCTCAGAGTGAAAAGCAGTGGGTCCAGGAATGAGGCTGTCAAGGGCAGGGAAGGAGCCCTGCAGTGGGAAGGAAGCCTGGAAGACTGTTTCCAGAAGTTCGCCCCTGTGTTCCCAGTACCGAGAACAGCCTCTGGCATACAGCACTCCCTTGCAACGCAGTCGCTGAATGCAGGAAGAAAGGAAGGACTCGGGGGTGGCACCCTTGCCAGATGTTGCTGAAAGATGCCCTGAGAGAAGCCAGATGGGAGCCCGTTGGCTTTAGCAGCATGGGAAACGGCAAGGGCGGTGACTCCAAGAGCTCGGCCAGGGGAGTGCCGGGGACAAAGCTGGGGCGCTTCCATGCAGATGGGAATCCGAATGCCCATTGACTGCCAGTGTGGCTATGATCCCACAATGACTCAGTCGTCCCACAACGGCCCCCGTGACCAATGCGGTTCCTTGCTGTCAAACCTCCCATCAGTGGTCTTCACGTCAGTGGTTCCCCAAGCGAAGGCCAGCAAAGGCCCGGCTGCAATGGGAGGTGTGAGCAGGGCTCCCGCTGCCAGGGCTCGGGGATCCTGGCCACTCTGCTCACTTAAGCACAGGCACCCCTCAGCACCTTCGCCCACTTCCCACCCCCGGCTCGCGAACTCTCACGCCGGAGATTCCCACTTCCCTCTCCGCGGCCCCGGCCCGACTTGGCTGCCCCCGTGTTTCATTCCCCTGCACGGTGCCAGCAGCGGGCACTGAGCTTTTGACCCCTTCCACTGTTCGAGCACCCGACTCGGACTTACCAGGAACAGTTAGCACAGAGGGGGACTTTTCCGGCTGTTCATTAACACGGCTGCTGTTCTGAACCCAGAAAATGTTGACGGGCTCAGGAGGGCCCACGGCCTGACAGGTGAGGTTGAAGGCCGTGTTCCTCGTGACATTCATGCTCTCAGGCTGTCTAGTAAAGTGAGGAAGGCCTGCGGAGAAAGCATTCAGTGAAAGAGCGTCTTAGGTCCGCGGGCAAAGCTGGAGCCCCAAGGGGAATGGAGACTGTTCTGGAACTTGGCAGTAGATCTCTTTATATACCACCTTCGGTCCGAAACGGCCAGTTTTCACCTTCTGAAAGTTGGCTCAGAAAGGATAGAAGCTAATGCCTCCCCGACTAGCTCCAGCAGGCTTTCTAGGGTACTTTTCCAAAGGGGTTGTGGTGGGGATTCAGAACTGGTTTTACCAGAAGGGACGCCTGGCAGTGTTGAAATCAGGTGTTGCTCAGACTCCGGAGAGGCTCTCACGTTTTTCAGTATTCCTTCCCAAAATACACACAGAGTAAAAACAAAGCCACGTAATAGGTCTGCCTGTTTTTGAGGACCATCTACTTTAAGATGAGCGATAATGAATTCTAAAATCTGTACACTTGTGCAGGGCTGGACACTTTTCAAACTACATTCTCACGAGCACAGTGTAGACACAGTTACACAGTTATAATCCTAAGATCTTTGACTGTAATTCAGGATCGAGGCCATAAGGAAGGGAACTTTAGAAATATCTCAGAGAAAGCCAGTTAATACTCATTTGGAGCATGTGCCAAAAAATTAGCAGGTCAAGCTAACTGTCCTCAGGAATTTAAATTATGTTCTTCTGGGATTGGGAACTGACAGATCTGATCCCAGAAGGAATGATGTGGGAGTGGCAAAATGGGATTCTTTCTTCCTGTTTCAAAGTTTTGCAAAAACTCCATTTGGACCTAACGTGTTCCTGCCCTGGGCATTTTGCTGGGATTCTGACAAGTTAAATGTCCTCTTAATATATTTCCAAGGTTAACAGCAAACATAGGAACACTACCATCACGTCCCCCACCTGCAGGATGATGTTGACATAACCCTGAGGAGGCTTAGCTGTCCAGCCTGGGATGGGCCTAGAACAAAGCTCTTAAAGGAGACTCCTCTGAGGGGGTCTCTCCCTCAGGCCTCCTGCAGCATTAGTGGGTATGAGGTTTAGGTTTGCAAAACAATGGGTAGGAGAGCAGCCTTCCAATGGGAGATGGTTCTAGATGAACTTCCCTGAATAGCCACCTGTTCTAAAGCCTGTGGGGAGGAGGGTCAGGAGAAAGTAGAAAAGAAAGGTGTTTGGGTGCTTCTGATGGCAGGGGTGCTCAGAAAGCTGGGATGCAGGGCCCTGGAGGCAGCCTGTGGGCTGGTGAGGAGTGATCACCTGTGGTGATAATAGAGGTGCCTCCTCCTTGAAGCCTTCCTTGATAGGCCCTGTCATTGCAGAACCAGGCACACACACCTGGAGACCTGAGGCCTCAGGACCTGGGCTCACCGAGGCATCAGCTGACACTTCCCACTGCAGTTCAAGTTCCTTGAGGTCAGAGACCTCCTTCTCCTAGTCCATGTCTCACTTTGTACCCCCACTGAGCCCATCTCATGACATGTCATGGAACTGTACTGAACCATGTACCCAATAAATCCTAGGGCCCCAGATGAGTCCCAGATCGAGCTGCTGATCCAGTTCGGGAAAACTGCTCACCCTCTGAGGCAAATCACCACTAGACCACGTGAGTGGTATCTGACGCCAACACTGAGAACTGGATAGTGGAATGCATTTTGCTTCCAAAAAAAGTCTCCAGGTTTCTAAATTGTAAAAAACCTGAGGACAAGAAAGTCCATAATCCATTTTTATCTCAGCCCTATTGCTGAGCTAAACTCTCGACTCTGAGAATCGAATTCATGTCATTCATTCATTATTACCTAAAGTCTCAAGAGAGGATCACCTTGTAAAATTTCAGTGCTTACCAATTTGCAGAATTTGCATAGAGTTATAAATGGGCATGCCAAATTCTAGAGTTTTATATGCAAAGCAATTAATACAGGCCACTCCGGACTTACCTTGGACCTCGATGTAGATGGGGTCAGACATAATCTCTTCATTGTTTATCTTCATCTTACAGATGTATGACCCATTGTCTGAACGCTGCACATTGGTTATGCTTCAAAGAAAACACATAAAGATATTTACAGTGACGACCCTTTGAGTTCCTTTTAGGAGCAGAACATTCTTCAAGTTCTTCATCATACGCTATATTAACCTTATGTGTCAACATGACGAGGTCATGGTACCTAGATATTTGGTCAAACATTACTCTAGATGTATTTTTCAGGTGTGACTAACATTTAAATCAGTAGACTCTGAGTAAAGATTACCCTTCATAACATGGGTGGGCCTCATCTGGTCAACTGAGGGCCTTATAAGCAAAGACAGAGATCCTCCAAGGAAGAAAGAATTCTGCCCCCAAACTGCCTTCAGATGCAAGACTGCAACACCAACTCTTCCCTGGGTCTCTAGCTGATGCCCTGCACATTTCGGATTTGCTAACACCCACAATCACATTAGTCAGTTCCTTAAAATAACTTTCTCTCATTCCCTCTTTGGTTCTGTTTCTCTGAAGAACCATGACTAATGCATGTGCTGTTATTCGTCTTGCCTTCAATGATAGGCTATATACCAGCGTTCTCTATACTGGGGTATTGCCCCATCAAGGTATTCTGCAAATTTGTAGGGTTATTTTAGGTGGGCACAAAAACTAGGGGGCACCATGGCTTTTAGGGGCCAAGGGCAATTTTTAGGGGCTAGGGGCAACTGTTCCATATCCCAGATGACTTTCTGAGACTAGAACCCAGTTCCATTTACATAAAAACAAAGAATTGTGTCTGGTTTTAATATCCACCTAATTTCCCAGGGCTGCAATTACCTGAAAATGGGGGCCACCATCCCTCTGTGCTGTTTGGAACTTGGCCATGACTCAGATCACTGATAGCACATCTCCATTTGCAGTTGCCATGTGCGTGGGGGCATGGCAGGGGGCATGCAAGTCCCTGTATTGTCTATTCTCTCTCCTGGAGGGGTCATGCCTGGCATTTACACGTTCACATTCATATTATTTTATTACAGATCACCTTTCTTTTGTTTTCCCCATACTACAGTTTGAGCACTACATGTTGTAAAGTATCTGCTATAAACAGGCGGACTTGGCTCTAAAAACTTGAGAATCCTGCTTTCCCCACTTCCAGCATGTTTACAAGCAGGAAGCTACACAATACCTGTCCTTAGCTGGAGGTGGGAAGGGGTGAGGGAATGGAGGAACTCTTTGAAATGCTCGCGGACACTCTCCAAGAGAGGACACCTTCCCTGGCCCAAAGATGCTGATTTCTTCTACTCTGCTCATCAGACAGAGCAAAGGTCATGGCGAGAGAAAAAAAGTAAAAGAAGAAAACCATGGAGGGGGGTCCATCTTCCTTTCCAGCAGCTTGCTCCCTGATACAACGTATTTATCCCGAAGCAAAATCAAGTCCTTGTCAAGGGCTGAAGCTGAATGCTTAAAAGAGACCAGGAAGCTGGCAAGGTGACAGGGGTCGCCATCCTGGCCCACGGGCCCCCAGGCAACAGGCGGCAGCTGCTAGAATGAACACATACAGGGCATCAGGAGCCCACCTGCCACAGCGGGGCACCTAGGCCTGGAGGTTGAACACACGTTTTTAGAACAAACAAGGAACATTTTTTTAAAAAGATTTTATGTATTTATTTGCAGAGAGCCCGACGTGGGGTTCAATCCAAGGATCTTGGGATCATGACCTGAGCCGAAGGCAGATGCTTGACTGACTGAGCCACCCAAGCACCCCAGGAACATTTTAAATTACAACTTCTCTCCAGTAATGCCATTTTGCAGTTCCCTTTTAGCTTCTGACTAGCAGAGTAACTAAAATATATGTCAAGAATGGTGTCAGTTAGGAAACCTGGGTGGCTCAGTTGGTTCAGCATCTGTCTTTGGCTCAGGTCATGATCCCAGGGTCCTGGGATTGAGCCCTACATCAGGCTCCCTGCTCAGCGGAGAGTCTGCTTGTCCCCATCCCTCTTCAGCTCCCCCTGCTTGTGCTCTCTTGCTCACACACTCTCTCTCTCTCTCAAATAAATAAATAAAATCTTAAAACAACAACAACAACAATGGTGTCACTCAGAACTAGGGGAATCAGAGCTGCCTGGGTTAATATTACCTCCTTATTATTTCCAAGACCGAATAATGTGACTCTCAGCTGTCACCTGCACTTCCTGATGTGCCAATCTCAGCAGCACCCCATTGATTTAGAATACTCTGTCTTCGCCTTTCCCCTCATTCCCGTGTAGGAGTGATATAATTTTGGAATTGCACCTGATGAATGAATGTTGGACTTGGGAAGGACTCGAGGTCAAAGAAAGGCCAGATCTCTCCATGCTTTAGGGCAGGAACGAAGATCACAATGTCTAGAGGTCACTGGAAGAACATGGGAAGAGACCTCACAGGACAAATATCTCCAAATAAGGGCCTAGCCGACCCTCTTCTTATAAATCTCCCCGAATTTCATGGTGGCAGGAAGAAAGAAGGAGAGAAGCATGTGTCTAGAATGGCGCCCTGTCCGTCATGGGTATCAGCTAGTAGCTGAATGGTTGGCAGCTCCTGAAGATTCTGCATGGCTGACCGTTCTAGTCTTCTCTGCAGTTCCAAAAAAAATACCAAGGATGATGGTTACTGAAGAGGGGGGCTCCTTTCCACATATTTCACAAGTTCACTTTAGAAGAGGAGTCATTCTCTTAAGGCAAGACCCAGGGGCCGGACTGACGATGTGATCTGACAGGCTGAGGACAGCCGTGCCTTTGAAGATCTGGCTACGGCTCGGGGTCTGGGACCCCGGCGTCGCAGCAGGCTTGCCGCATGACTTAGAGAGACAGGGACCAGAATGCGAGTGAAGGTCCCAGAGACATACAAGGCAAAGCCGCAGGAAGGAAGCCCAAGGATGCAAAGAACATCTGTGCGGAGGCCCCAGAGAACTGAGAAACCATGAGGCATAAGTAACATTTTAACAGCCCAGCTTGGGCTGCAGAAATCAGATGCAAAAGGCACAAAAAGTCTAGGAGTACCTTAAGCCAAAGAGCAAGGAAGGAAAATTCAGGCCAGGAATACAAAAGGAGAGTGCAAAGGGAACGTGATCACATCAGGAAAAGGTGATCAACTGGGGAGAAGGGCTATGTGCCTGAGTTACTTAGCAAGTCCAGATCCATCTTACTAACAGCACAGGAAACATTTTCCACAAATAGTTCTACTTGTTGCCTCCAGACAAGCAAGTAAAGGCCGCTGTGCTGAAGGCAGGGAGGGGGTGAGGTGGAGACAGGAGTGATTGCCCCCACGCTCCTTCTCCCTAAAGGAAACATTAGGGAGTCTCTGGAGGTTCCCCAGCAAGGGCTCTGAGCTCTGAATAGCAATCTAAGGGTTCCAACAACGGAGCAAGAGGAGTTCCAGAAAGAACACAGGAAGGGGAGCAAGCTGAAGAAAATGCCCCACAACTGGAGATCTAGGTCTTTCCTAACCAGGCCCCTAGGTGGGCAGCACAGTGGGAGAGAAAAGACCCACTAAGGGGTTCACCAGGGAATGTCACCACTCCAAGATAAAGTGGAAATCCCAGAAGCTTCCAGAGAGAAGTAAAGCAGTACCACCCATGAACAGCACCATACTTCTCAGGAACAAATCTTCGAGCGAAAAGGAGATTTATCAATGACTTCCAAACGACAACAGGAAATTATTTCCCTTTTGAATTCTGTATCCAGCCAAACTACCTCAAGGTGAGGGCAGAAAAGATAATGGCATTTTCAGACATGCAAATACCATGCTAGTGGAAGATGGGCTCCATGCCAAAGTGAAGGAGTAAAAGCCAAGAACAGGGTTGGGGGCGGGGTATGTGGGACCTGGGGCTCCTGGAGGAAACAGGAGCAACAAGGGCCCCCACAATAGGAGCAAAGATGACTGAGCTGTACCTCAGAGTTGGGGGGCAAGCTGCCCAGACCGGAGCAGAAGGAGGGACAGCCTCAGGACAGGCAACTCCTCAGGAAAAAACCAGGTCTGGTAATTTCATCACTTTGCGAGGAGATGCTTTTAGAGTTTAGGGACAAACGAGAGATTGATACTTAGAACATTAAGCAAACTAACCAACAAGGAAGCTCTTAAATTGAGGAAAATCAAAAAAGCTATACAGAGGTAAGATGGTAATCACAGCCTACTACATGACTCAGCTGAAAACAGCATTTACACAGCCACAAAAAATGCTGAGTCCTGGGTTTTGATTTAACCAGAGCTGTAACATTTTATTAGACGAACTCTGAGGCCAGGCGCACGCGTGCACACATACACACACACACACACACACACACACCTCAAATGGATTGAATATCTACGAAAGATACCCAAGAATTGGATAACCACAGCTCTTCGCTGGGGAAGGGCCGGAGGCTGGAGTGGAAGAGAGGATTTTTGAACCGTTGGAGTATTTTGCCATGTGTATGCATCGCTTCCAAGAAGGTATAAAAATCGTGTCAGATTTTGGTCAAATACAAACATCTGAACCAGGGAAAACCAAAGCCACCATATGGACTCAGCCACCACGTCTAGACAGGAACCACCTGGACAGAGCCGTGGGGCCAGCAGCTGCAAAGCCCATCACAATAGTGCAGCCTCAGCTGGGTTAGCTCCAGGACCAGCTGCAAGGACACACAGAGCCTCCCTGTCCTGCAGACCCCTCACAGCTAGACTGCCTTGCTCAGGAATGACTCTTGAGAAGCAGCTAAGTTCTACAGCCTTCTTAAAAGAAACACAAAAAAGAGCAAATGTCGCACAATTCCACTTACATGAGGTACCCAGAGTAGTCACAGTCACAGAGAAAGAAAGTAGAATAGAGATCACCAAGGACTGAGGGAAAAGGGGGTGAGGAGTTAGGGTTTAATGGGCACAGAGTTTCCTTTTGGGAGGATGAGAAAGTTCTGGGCATGGATGGTGGTGAGGGCCTCACAACAGCGTGAATGTACTTAATGCCGCTGAATTGTACACTCGGAAAGGGTTAAAATACATTTATGTATATTTTACCATGATAAAAAAATTAAAAATGAAAAAATTTTTAAAGAACTCCAATTTTTGAAAGCAATAAAGTCCTTCCAGCTTAAGCTACTGACAACTAAGCTAGAATTTAATTCCCACTGGGGAATCCTGAGGCTACACAGAAAACATATCAAATCCTTTCCCTTGGCCACAAATTACCCCAATAAACTAAATCTGCAGGGCCTGGCCGCCCACAGGAACAGCAGCTTTTGTTTTTGCTTGAGAGTTGGTATCCCCAGTCTTCTGGTCTGATGGCTGGTGCCTGCCTGGAATGCTTTACACCCTAACTAGTGTTTCCACCTAAGCCAGAGAGCTCCTTATGCGCTGTGCCAGACTGTAGAGCTAACTGTGTATCCCCAAAATTATACCCTCTTTTAGAGACTCCAGGGAAAGACCCTGGCTATGAAGCATCCTGGGATCTGGACAAAGGGATGAGCTACAGTTTCAAGTTGGTATCACGCGCAGATAGAGGCAATACCAGTTGGAGAGCCAAGGGGGTGGCCCAGCCCGGTGACTTAAGCTCTGCAAAGGAGAAAAACTACACGCTCTGGAGAAATGCAGCCTGAGCTGCACACCATCCAGGACTAGGTCAGGAATGCGGGGTATGTGGGGTGTGGGGCACAATTTTCAGTATTAATCACTAAACCATCAATTAGGAACACCCCAACCCTCTAGCAGACACTGAGTGTTTCCTACACCTATAATAGATACCCAAGTGAAAGAGGAAAAAATGTGAATTATTAGCACAGAATGGACCCACTTCAAGAGGGCATCTGGACTTGAGGTGCCATATCAGTTATTTCTTCCCTTGTATACGCCCCGGACGTTGGCATTTTGAAAATAAGATTTAAGGCTTTCCCTTTACAATTTCATTTACGTTCTTCTATATGTGCTTCTGTTTTACAACAGCAGGTCACAGTGGCATTTAGCAGCCATTAAAATAGTTTGAAGACTTTTAATTATACAGGAAAACATGCATAACGTTAAGTGAACGAAATGAGATACATAATCATCTGTGTCATGAAATGCCAATTTCATTTCAGGAATATTAAATTTATATGTGCTTGGAAGGGTTTCCTCGGGGTTGTGGGCCACAGTTTCTCTGTATGTGTTTGGTATTTTCTAAGTGTTTAACGAAGTACATATATTACTATTAAAATAACTTTGAGGGCGCCTGGGTGGCTCAGTTGGTTAAGCAACTGCCTTCGGCTCAAGCCATGATCCTGGAGTCCCTGGATCGAGTCCCGCATCAGGCTCCCCACTCGGCAGGGAGTCTGCTTCTCCCTCTGACCCTTCCCCCTCTCATGTGCTCTCTCTCTCTCATTCTCTCTGTCTCAAATAAATAAATAAAATCTTTAAAAAATAAATTAATTAATTAAAATAACTTTGAAATATATACATACAGAAACTAAGACCAAGCAATTTCTAAAATCTTTCAGGGATACTCTCACTCATGATCTTAAATCTCTTTAGTCTTTCCTAAGTAGGTGGGACTTGTACTTAAATGCACATGAACTTCTATCATTTCCATCCCCGCTCCCATCCCCAGTTTCAATAAACTGAGGTTTGACTGAAAGATGAGTTGGCTCCTGAGTGATGCCAGGTCCTCTCCCCTTACTTCCCCTTCTGGCCAAATCCATAATCTGAAGGAAATACTACCTTAACTAACATGTTAACACTATCTCAGCACTTCCGCTCCTGACCTTAGGTTCTCCCTTCCCCTCTATCTTGTTCACAGGTACATGCAGGACACAGACCAGCGGTACCCTCCTTGTCTCAATGTCCAGACGTTCATTCAGGTAGTTATTCACCCAATAAGGTGCCTGCAAACACCTTCATGAGCAAGGCTGACTGTTTTTATAACTGGTGGGCAGTTACCTGTGTGGTGATTTGGGAAAAAAAAAAAATCTCTACTCCTCATGTCTAAAATGATGTCATCAGTGAATGTGAATGCTTTCCTTAGTGTAAATTACTTTATCACAATCTTTTCTTCCTTTGGAAGGGAGAGAGCACCATGACAGAATTGGGCCACCACGGAAAAGAGGGGGTGTGGAAACAATGGAAGGAGTAAGAGGGGAAAGCTTCCCTTAAGTGTGCACACGCCCTAATCTACACCTTTGACCAGAACGGATCTTGTTCTAGGGTCAAAGTCCAGACACTTGACTAACCCTTGTTTTCAGAATGGGGCATTTAGGAGTGTAAGTGTGGAGTCTGCCTGATATAGAGGAGGAAATGTGGAATCATGAAAGACTAAGAAAGTTACATCACATCCACAATCCTGTCAGTCTCCAGCAACCCACAATTGCTTCATAGTTAAAGGATGCATGCTGGTACCTGGATGGGGATCTCAATCTGGAGACCCCATCATTTTCAAAACTCATTTCTTATAATTCTACCCTTTCTTATAACAACACCTTATACAAAAATGGTTCTGTGACCTAACTCGAAATACCTCGTGTTTCTCTCCATAATTCCTCTGACCCTGCCAATATACACACATCTGTATTTTGTCCATTCCCTTAAATACACGTGGTCCATACAGGTATTGTTAATGGCAATTCCAACAAAATTGCAGGCTAATGAATTCCTGATTAACTTCCATACATGGAATAGTCTTTAACTCTTCACTGTTCCTGGGAACCAGAGTAGATCTGTTTTAGGGCCCATGAGATGGGAGAATAGAAGACACTGCAGATGTGCAAATCAAGTTCCCTGCTTAAGGGTGACAGCTTACTCCCTAGTGACCCTGGACAAGTCACCCTACTCATAGGGACCTCAGGGCCCTCACCTAAAAGATATCACATTTAGGGGCTCCAACATCCTTCTCTCCTGCCAAGAAATTACACAAATATTTATAACCTTAATCACTATAATTTACTTCATTGAATCTCTATATGGCTCCTGGACATGGCTTTAATATAGCTGAAGAATATTATAATGGTGGACTTGGTATTATCCCCAAAGCTGCTCAGTTCAGCACAGCATCCACCATTTATAAGAATCCTGAGCACTAAATTTGCTTTATGGCTTAGTTTGGAGGCCAAATAAGATTTTTTCCCCTTCAGAATGAGTTTATGAAAATGAAGCTGAACCCATGCAAAAGTAACATTTTTTCCCTAAAGTTCTAAAACTATGACCCAGGTAACCTTCTGAACTCTGAAGACACAAATGGAAGATACACCATTATCTACTCTTAAGTTTAAAAACTCTCCAATTTAGGTCCTTTAAAATCATCTCATGGACCCCTTGAACACACCTGAAGCTGTTGGTCATGGGGTCCAAACCCATCTCTTTGGCAAGAAGGCAGCTCCCCCATGGTCTCCCGGCTGGCCAGTGGCAGGACCCCTGTTCAGGAACCCCAACCCAGAGTCAGCAGGGAAGTACTTTCCTCCAATGATACCTGATGAGCCCAATGTGCCAGAGTTCTGTTTCTTGAAGCCTTTAAACTGCTCCTTAGGGGTGCCTGGGTGGCTCATTCGGTTAAGCATCTGCCTTTGGCTCAGGTCATGATCCTGGAGTCCCGGGATCGAGTCCCGCATCAGGCTCCCTGCTCATTGGAGAGTCTGCTTCCCCCTCTGCCCCTCCCCCTGCTCATGCTCTCTCTCTCTCTCAAATAAATAAAATCTTTAAAAAAAATAAATTACTCCTTATTCATTATTAAATGATGATCTTACTTCTCTCATCGGAAGCTGTGTCTATAGCATGGTAAAATGTCTGTGTTTTGTAGCTGATGCAGAAAAGAATGTAGTCAAATCTCCTGAGTGGTCTCAGACACTGGCTGAGAATGGCAGCCCGAGAGACCTAGCCAGAGTTTAAATCAACCAATGGAAAATGTGAAAACTATGTTCTTTGCTTTGATGCTAACCAAGCCTTTAACTTGGAAAAAATATGGAAAAAAAAAAGGGGGTGCATCTTGTGGAAGTGTTGACACACTAAACTCTAACTGGAGTTGTTAGCCTTGTGGTATCTCCGAGGCAGTTTTCTGAAAAGGAAACAAAATGATTCACCAAAGACATGACCCTGTCTGGGACTGCCCCGAGTATCAGGCCAGAGAAAGTGAAAACGTCCCAGATCAAAGAGGGCTCCGCTCCGAGTGGAAGAAGCCCAGGGAAAAGGCACTTGCTCCAACTGTGTGGCTCTGACCTCATTCTGAGCTTTCAAGGACCACAGGTCCACTGAACTCTGAAGCTGTACGTGCAGAGACTCTGACTCAAAAACAAACAAAATGAAAAATCCAAACCTCTCCTGGCTAAAGAGGAGTGAGTAGTAAATAAAAAAGGGATGGGGGAAAAGCAAAGCAGCAGGCTCACTGTCTGCAGTACAATGCAAATACGATGATGCAATCCTAGAAACAATGGATTCTTCCAGATATACATGCTGACTTGGCTTAGCCCTGTCACACACACACACACACACACACACACACACACACACACACGCCACCTAGAGCATTCGGCTGGACCCTCCAACAAAGTGGAACATGGAGACGGTGACCCAAGTGGCTGAAGGTCTGTCTCATTTCCCCAGCCTTTAGACCTTCCACCTTCCATCTTTTCCCACCTCAATAGGCATGAGGGCTACATCACCACCATGATCTGCAGAAGCAGGGGGTGGTGGGGACAGGTGGAAGAGGGGGGGGGATAAGGCAAATGAAAGGGATGGGAATGTGTTCAAAGCTCCATGCCCATGGGGTGATTTAGATGTCTCCTCACAACAGTAAGAAACACTGTTCTTACTACTGGGAGACCTCTTGAGTCGAGCGGGACTTGACATAACTTGTAGGTCGGTGGGGGGAGAGGGGGAGTGGTTCCCCGGGACACAGAGCCTCTGATAATCAAGTTTCAGTGGGGTCAAGATCAACGTAAAAGAGAGATCAATGATACAGACTGTCAGCTATTAATCTACACTCTAAATGCACCAGGAGGGTTGCTAACACAAAAACAAAAACCTGTTTTTTAACTTCGAGGGTTTTGCTTTTGAATCACAAATAACAACATTAAAAAAAGAAAGGAAGAGAGAACACATACCTGAAGGAGGCGATTATTGCTGTAACTTCATCATCCGGATAAAACTGAGTAATGGCATGATGTGCCCCAAGCAACTCCTTCCCATCTTTCCACCAAGAAATAACTGCAATGTCCTGGTACATATTAGGTATATTGATGGAGCAATTAAATTTGACATCTTTATGTTCAGAAAGTATTATGTGGCCAATTGTATGATTAAATGCAAGAGGCGGTAGGAGCTTTGACCCAGCAGAGGTCACCCCAGGATGGGCTGCATTCCCTGTATGCGGTCGTCCAGGTTGGGTTGGTGAAGACATCAAGGCAGGCTGGTGTCCACTGGTGTGAGGAAGGGAAAATGGCATGTGGTCAGCTTGCAGGCCTCCTGGCAATGGCAGGTCAGGCTTGATTTCTTCCCTTACCTCTGCAACAGCTGGAAAACAGAAATCTGATTTTTAGCCTTTTAAATAATGGAGTTTTCCAAATAGGTTCCCAATCTCTAAGGCCATGATGAGAGAAAAGTGGGGTATCCTTGGTGTCCTCAGAAAACATGAGCAGAATATACGTCTGGATGTATATTCTCATTCATAAGTTCATTCATCTGTTCACTTCCCTCCTAAGGAATGTTTAAGAAATATAACTCCCCTCATCAGAAATTGTTTCCTTTTTTACATTTAAATTTTATTTTATTTTAGGGCGCCTGGGTGGCTCAGATGGTTAAGCATCTGCCTTCGGCTCAGGTCATGATCCCAGAGTCCTGGGATCGAGTCCCGCATCGGGCTCTCTGCTCCTTGGGAGCCTGCTTCTCCCTCTGCCTCTCTCTCTGTGTCTCTCATGAATAAATAAATAAAATCTTAAAAAAATAAAAAAAAATTAAAAAAAATAAATTTTATTTTATTTTAGAGAGAGAGAGAGCATGTGCGAGCACAAGAGGGGGGCGGGGCGGGGGGAGGAGCAGAGGGAGAGGGAGAGAATTTTAAGTACGCTTCATGCTCAGCATGGAGCCCGATACGGGGTTCGATCTCACGAGCCTGAGATCATGACCTGAGGTGAAATCAAGAGTCAGACACTTAACCGACTGAGCTACCCAGACACCCCCTCAGAAATTGTTTACTTTTTTTTAATTGAGATATAATGGACAAATTATATGAGTTTCAGGTGTACAACATAATGATTTGATTATGTGTAAATATTGCAAAATGATGATCATAATAATCTAGTTAGCTTAGTTGACTACCATTACAACACATAGTTACAAAATTTTTTTTCTGGTGATGAAAACTTTAAAGACCTACTCTCTTAGGTAGAGAGTATACAATACAGTATTTTGATTTTTTTACAATGCAGTATTGTTAACTATAGTCACCATACTGTACATCGCCAGGACTCATATATTTTATAACCGGAAGTTTGCACCTTTTGACCGCCTTCACCCATTTTTCAAAATTGTGATTCATTCAAAGTCCTTCACACCCAACTCAACAGCATGGCAGGAAGGTGATGATGGCCCCCGAGATCACTTTTCTGGCTGTGTTCTCACTCACAGACTATGCCACAAATTTGGCCAGCGGTCTTGCAAAGGCTGCTCCTGGTCACAAAGACAGCAGTTTACAATTCTTGCTCCTCAACGTGACCCATCTCTAGATATGGGGGAAAAACATCAGTCATTCATGTCACCAACTACAGGATGACTTGGAGCTTCTAGTAAAATGCTTGCTTGCTGGAATGGACCTGGAAACGTTGATTTCATCTGGCCCTCAAGTATTTCTAAAAATACTGATCCACAATAGTGATACTTCTGGTGGTTTTTTTTTTTTTTTTAAGATTTTATTTATTTTTTGACAGAGAGAGAGACATTGAGAGAGGGAACACAAGCAGGGGGAGTGGGAGAGGGAGAAGCAGGCTTCCCGCCGAGCAGGGAGTCCGATGCGGGGCTCGATCCCAGGACGCTGGGATCATGACCTGAGCCGAAGGCAGACGCTTAACGACTGAGCCACCCAGGCACCCCACTTCTGGTTTTTTTTTAATAGCACTTCTGGAGCATACAATCTATGCTGGGGGTTATATATTCAAACACGTTGGCCACCAGTGCTTGAGAAAGGCAGAGAGTGGGAGAGACACAGGGCTGGCTTTTTGTGAGTAAGTGACTGGGGGTCCCCACTCGACAGCTGTTCCTCTGCCACACTCAGGGTGTCACACCCTCCTGGACTCCTGAGTGTGTGTGTGTGAGGGAGTAGGGTGGTCTCTGCTTAGGGTTGTGCCAGATTTAACAAATAAGAACACAGGATGCCTAGTTAAGCTTGAATTTTAGATAAGCAACAAATAATGTTTAGCCTAGGGAGTCAACTAAGCACTTATTTGGCCAATGGAGATACAAGCAGGAGATCTGGGGGCAGAAGGAAGGATCTGAGCATTTGTTCCTCTGGCTTCCTCCCTGCCAAGTCACTCTGGCCTGCACATCTTCCTTAGCTGAAGGTTACGGCTTCTGTTAGGGAGTTTTCTCCATATGACTCTTTCATGCCAGGTCGGCTCTCATAGTTGATGCATTTGAGAACTGCCTCCAGGGTGAATGCCAGGTTGGAGAAGAGATTTCACTATAAGAAACCAGGGAAGGTTGGCTGCTTGCCATTAGCCTGAGGTCTCAGGGGCTGTGGGAGAGCAGGGGCCCTCTGCATGCTTTGGGGGAGGCTATGTGGGTCAGCCGCAGGCTGGCCTTGAGCCCAGCCATCCAGACAGATGAGTGTGCTGTGATGGGAGCATTCATTTATTCCAGGGAGTGGTGGTCAGGGTGACTCTGCAGAGAGGGGCCCCTGCCTCTCCCTGTCACCCCCATGCCATGCAAATCTTATGCACAAATGTGGGCCTGGGCTCTTAGCAGGGAACGGCAAAGCTCTGCCTGGGTCCCATCCAGTTCCATCATCTTCCTCTGAATTTGGGGACACTTTCTGCAGTTATAAATGCTCTGGCTGTTTATTTTATGGCTGCAGACCCTTCACAAGAATGCTCTTTTTCTTGAGGCTTTGAAGCACTTACAATTCACCTTAGCCTCTTAGGTCAGCAAATTTGTCTACGGTCCTTATTCATTGACATTCATGGGAATGGGAAGTCAGGCGTATGTCCAGATAACTTTGTTTTTCTTGAAATATAAAGCAAACAAGTAGAGTGGGAGAAGCAAATAATTCTTTGGTTTGTTTAACTTACTTAAAGACATTTAAAATGCCAAATTATAAAGGTAACCCACGTTGGTAGTGGAAAAATTCAAATATTTATAGAAGCACAGAAAATATAAAATGGAAACCTGTTTTGTAATCCCAACCCTGCAGAATAACCTCTGATTACAGTTGGGTATAGTCTTCAGTTTTCTATGAGCTAAGCAGCTCACGGAACAAACTAAAGACAAGGCTACCCACTCGGATGATGTTAGGAGCAGAAAACCCACCCTGTAATCACTATGATGGCTGAAAAGATAGCTAAGCTCCATGAGTTGAATTGCCAGGAGTGGGCACAATGATTCAATTCCCAACCAATATTTACATAGCCCTACTGGGTCTAAGATTTGCTGTGATAATTTAATGGGGTACAGAAAGGCACTTGCCCCAGAGGAGGGGCAGCAGAGGGTCCCAGGGGGAAATGGGACAAAGCTAACTGGGGCGAGGGGGAGGTCCTGACAATGTCAGGGAGGCCTTCCCTGGTCCCTCCCCACCCCCGACCACTTAGCCCTCCCACATTAGGTGCTGGGGCCCTCCCCTTTGTAGCACCTTCTGTGATTCCTCATTCAGTTCTTTCTCTCCTGCTGGACTGAGAACCCCAAGAGGCCTAGCACCCACACTATAGCCAGCTCATAGACGATGCTCCAAGGAGGTGTGTTGAATGAGTAAGTAAAGCCATGAATTAGAGGAGGAAGGAGAGGTGGACAGGGTTTCAAGGGGCAGGGACAGTGCGAAACTGAAGAGAAAGAGGAGACCCTAATAGTTTGGGAACATGAATGTAGCCGTAGGGTGGCATTCCTGTGCTTGGACCAAAGTGACAGAGTGAGTGGATACAGGTTGACCTTGGAGAACCCCGAATCCTGGCTGAGGCAGCAGCAATTCTTGGAAGGTTTCTGAGCAGGGGAGGGGGAAGATCAGAGCCTTACCTGACCCTGGCCCTGACATCCGGCTGAGCGGGAGCAAGTCGAGCAGGAAGGAGGAGGCCAGGAGGTGGGAAACCCGCCAGGAAGATAGCAAAGACCTAACAAGCAGAGTGGCCAGGAAGCAGGAAGAATGGGGGAGAGGCCAGGAGCCGACCTCACTATCGCCATCGTCCCACGACAGAAAGGTCGGTCCGACACCAAGTATTTAGGAAGGATGTAATCTCAGGACACAGGAGAGTTTTCCGGAGTGGTCATGATTCTGGTTGTTGCTAGAAGAATACAGTCCAGGAGGCTGCTTCTGGTTCAGTTTCCTCACAGGGGAAGTGGGGATGGCAATAACGGTGCCCCATAAAGTTGCTGTTAGCAATGAAGGACCTATTACTATGTCGGGCTCATAATCAACACTCAGTAACTATTAGCTATTATTCTTTCTTTTTAAGATTTTATTTATTTGGGACGCCTGGGTGGCTCAGTCAGTTAAACGGCTGCCTTCAGCTCAGGTCATGATCCCAGGGTCCTGGGATCGAGTCCCACATTGGGCTCCTTGCTCAGCGGGAAGCCTGCTTCTCCCTCTGCCTGCCGCTCCCCCTGCTTGTGCTCTGTCTCTCTCTCTGACAAATAAATAAAATCTTTTTTTAAAAAAAGATTTTATTTATTTACTTGAGTTAGAGCACAGAGGGAAAGGGAGAAGCAGACTCCCACTGAGCAGGGAGCCCAATGCGGGGCTCAATCCCAGGACCCTGGGATCATGAATTGAGCTGAAGACAGCTGCTTAACCGACTGAGCCATCCAGGTGCCCGCATTCATTCATTTCTTTCTTTTCTTTTCTTTCTTTCTTTCTTTCTTTTCTTCTTTCTTTCTCTTTTCTCTTTCCTTTCTTCTTCCTTCCTTCTTTCCTTTTCTTCCTTTCTTTTTCTTTCCGTTCTTCCTTTCTTCTTTCCTTCCTTCCTTCCTTCCTTCCTTCCTTCCTTCCTTCCTTCCTTCCTTCCTTTCTTTCTTTCTTTCTTTCATTTTAATTTTACCCATCCATTTACTTGAGAGAGAGAGAGGAGAGTGTGAGCAGGGGAGGAGCAGAGGAAGAGGGACAAGCAGACTCTGCACCGAGCAGGGAGCCCAACGCAGGGCTCTATCCCAGGACCCCGAGAACACAACCTGAGCCAAAATCAAGAGTCGGCCACTCAACCAACAGAGCCACCCAGGAGCCCCTATTTCTTACTATTTTCTTATATTATTGTGAATCAGTAAAAACCTGCCACAGCCCAATACCTGAGAATGGCTGATTTATAGGGGTTGATAGCAAGGGCTGACCAACTCCTCATGGACAGTGAGGTTGGTGAGGTTCCCACTGCACAACTGTGGTGGGGGTTGGAGGGGGCTGCCATTCATATAGCAGTCTGTGTGAATGGTGCTTTAGAACTCAACAGTGCAGATAGGGGGCCCTGCGTGATTATGGATAATGTGAAAAAAGGCAAAATACCAATCCCAGGTTTTGGACCCAACGGCCAGGGCAATGACCAATCAGAGATTACGTGTTAAATTGCTAACTTTTCACTGTTTTGACTACTTCCATGTATAATGCTCCTCCCCCTGTTTTTCCTTACAGAAGTGGACTGCTTTAAAATTATGGGGGGGGGGGGGAGTTATGGCAGGAGGAGACCAGGCCAGCAAGGCTTGCTTGTACAACAAACCTTCTAGTTCTCACTAACATGCTCCTGCTAACTCATATTTATGATGGCAAAAGGCAACATGCTGGCCTGTTAGATGGATACACGCTGATACAATGTTTAGTCAGTGTGAGAGCCGTATTAAAGCCCACAGAGACTGAATGAGAATTTGGTACCCTCTACGCAGCACACACGAAAAAGTGGGCTGCCTCTGGCTGTAATTTGGTTGGAAAGCACAAGAAACTTCACCCTCCCCTCCTCTCCTTGCAAGGTTGTTTCCTTCTGTGGACTGGATAAGCCACTGAAGTGGGAAGTTTAACCTCACCTAAGTAACTGCTAAGAGCAGCCTTGGATAAATGGCCTCCCACCCAGGTGGGAGAGTAGCTGTCCAGCTGTTCCAGCAGCTGCATCTGCCAGCTCCAAGGGACCACTCCCATCCAGCCCTGCAGCTGCATGATGGAGCACCCCTGCCCATTCCTAATCACCACTCAGCTCTTGACCAGATTCCAACACCAGCTTCGTACAGACTGGGATTGTGTCTCCCAGGGCCGAACGCAGGGACAGGCTTATGGGACCTGATTAGTAAATATTTATTCATCCAACAAATAAAATTGGTTAGGTACACTGTCCATTGTTTCATGCAGGTTCGCCTTGTTTTTCTGAACACATTTATAGCTTCCTCGAAAGCTGGAGGTGACATCCTCTGAACCCAGCAGGATGCATGGCATGGATTTAATGCACAGTGAACACCCATGGAATAAATGGGTGTGATGTGGACAGAATTCTGAAGGGTGAGCAGGGAAGAGAGGTGGTCCAGGCAGGGACACTCCTGTGGCTGGGAGTGGGACGGAGGTGGGATGCTGGCATGCCTCTGATGCGGCACTTCCTCCACCAGCCACACCTAGCTGTAGTGGGCCAAACATTTAGGGACCTTAGTCTGTTAGACTCAAAACTGGTCAGTTGGGGGATGCTAGTAAACAGTTTACTTTCTGTGTGATTGACTAGCCCGTCCCACCTTTAAATCCATAGATGGTGGCTGAGTGCTTACTGAGTGTGCGTGATGGCTGGTGGGCTGGTTGGTGGTTAGTACTGTTCAGTGGTTGCCCAGGAAAGTCCCTTGCTGCCTGAGACATGACCTCAGAAAAGCTCTTTAGCCTCTCTGATCCCCTGCAAGGATAAGAGTGCCTCAGTGGTAGGACATGATCGGATATATAGGGTCTGCCAGCACATTCTACCGATGTTGGCTGACGTTGTTGTCATTGGCTTGCATCTGAACCCAGGGCCTGTTGGCCACCTGAAGTAGGATTTCTTTTTTTTTTAATTTTTAAATTATTTTTTAAAGATTTTATTTATTTATTTGACAGAGAGAGACATAGTGAGAGCAGGAACACAAGCAGGGGGAGTAGGAGAGGGAGAAGCAGGTTTCCCGCGGAGCAGGGAGCCCGATGTGGGACTCGATCCCAGGACCCTGGGATCATGACCTGAGCCGAAGGCAGATGCTTAACGACTGAGCCACCCAGGCGCCCCTGAAGTAGGATTTCTGAGGCCAGGCCTGGGCCTTGTAGGAATGAGCACTAGGACTAATCAGAGAGGTCAGTGCATAGGGATTAGCAACACTGGAACAACAGAATTGCCACCCGTGAGTGAGAGGAGAAAGGAAACTTTTGGCTTACGATGGCTAGAAAGCTCTGGGCTCTAAGGTACCTTTGCAGGGCTGGCTGGCCTCCATAATGCTTCCATAACATGAGATCCTTTCCTCTTCTGCAAGCCTTGGGACTACAGCCCAAGGTGGATAAAGGAAGCAGAAGCTGCTTAAATTGCAAGTCCAGGGATAGTGGGTGGAATGGCAGCACTGGGCAGCATCCAGGCTGTGGAGGCCCTCCAAACCATGGAGGACGACTGGGCAGGGGGGCAGGCCTGCAGGAGGAAGAGTGTGGGTTGGCGAGCTCTATTTAATTCAACCCTGCCTTGGGTGTCAGGTGCCATCAATCTGCTTTACAATCTTGGGTGCCCGGAAAGGGAGAGCAGAAGCGCCTTGGCCTGAGTGTTGGAATAAGGACAGGACTGGAGTGCCAGCCTGTGGGACCCACTGCCCTGCTCTTTCTACTCTTCCTCAAACTACAAAACAGAGGCTCAAGCGAGCTCTTTGAAGCTCAGCCTCAGAATCAGGAGGTCCAGAGGAGGATGCAAGAGTGAGGGCTTAGCCTTGAACTCCTGCAGGTTCTTTGCTTCCCACCTGCAAAGCATACATGGTCCAGGGGAGCAGTGACAGACAGAGGGGAGGATGCCCTTTGCCCAGGAGCTAAGGCCTCCTTTCTGTCCTGGATGTCTGCTCTGCCTTTGCTATTAAGTGGTCCCTGGCAATTGGAAAAAGGTCTCCTTCGGCTGTGGGTTTGCAGTTTACAAAAAGGCTTTTGGGGCCTGCACCCCATCCCCTCTCCTGCAGTGCCCTGTGTCCCCCTCCAAGAGAAAGGGCCATACCTGGACTGTCTCCCTTCCCCCCACCCCCATCATTCTGGCTGATATCTGAATCATGGCCCTGGGCACCTTTTCTGTCATCTAGTTTAAGGGCTCCTTCCCCATCCCTGTGGCTGGCTGAGGCTGAACCTAGAACAAACAAACTTTCTACTTAGTTTTGTTTCACTTTATGTAAACATGAAGGTCTCTCAATTGATAAAGAGTAGCAAGAATACTTTAATGAGTATTTTTTACCCTGAAATCACTTGACTCAATTGTCCCCAAACTGTAAATGGTAAACATTAACTTGGCTGGAGTGAATGCACTCCACCACTTGGGAAAAGTTACACAGAAAAAAAGACCATTCACAGGATAAAACTGACTCCTGAACAGTCCCATTTGTACCAAGTGTAGCAAAGCCCGGCGAGCCGAAGCTGGGTAGCTGACTGGGACAGAATGGGCTCTGGCAGGGGCTTTACTGGAAATCAAGGGGAGTACGTGGTCTGGCTGCTTGTGTATGGAGGGGTCACAGCTGTGGTGTGATCGCAGGAAAGACGGAGTGCCAGCAAAAACCCACTGGCATGCCTGCCTAGAGGGAAGAAAGCAAAGTCGGGTATAAAGCATGGTGTGGGCAGATCAGATTTTCCACATGCGCCCCAACGGGCATAGCATTGTCAGATAAAAAAACAAGATGTTCCAGTTACACTTGAATTTCAGATAAGCAGCGAATATGCCCATACACAGGGATCTACTCAGTCAAATATATATAACTTAGTATCATTTAGCCCAAACCAGCTGGAGCCAGAGTGCCAGGGAATGAGTTCACTGTTGCCCTCCCACAGGCGGGCCTCCTGGGGTGCAGAGCAGGTCTGGAGGGGGCAAACAGGGACCCCAGCACATCAAGCAAGCTATTCAATCTCTCTGAGCCCTCGCTTGGAGGGTGTAAAGGGGCTCAGACCTCTGAGCAACAATGATGATAACTGGGATCACTTCCCCACTTCCCTGGTATTCCTTCTGGCTTAAGAAAAAAAGCAGAGCCTCCCTGTGCCTTTCCCCCTTGTGCACACACTTCCGCAGTGAAGTTCCAAGGGCCTCAAGGGCTTTAAGCAGCTCCTCGTGATCCCCTTCAGCCTGTACCCCACTTGTGACTTGGACGTTTAACTTTTTCTTCTTAGAAGTGCTTTGCAAATGAAGCTTCCCAAGCAGACTGCACCCCTCAAGTCCTTTCTGTAGAGGAACATCAATTCAACCAGAAAAGAGTTCCAGAGTTGGACTGTGACTCTTCATCATCATCTTCTAACTCTCCAGCATGCCTTCCAAACTAACAGAACATTGGAATCTCCAGAGCTTGAGTTTATTGGTCAGGGGTGCAGTTTGGGTATTGAGACTTAAAAAAAAGTCTCTTCTAGTGATTCTAATGTGTAGCCAGGGTCAGAGACCCTGCTCTAGGGGATGGATCCAGTAGCCCAAATCACTTTGGGGAAGGGGGCTCTTGAGGGTTCCGCCTGAGAATCCCCACCCAGAAGGCTCAGGTTTGAATGCCTGTGGTTGGGGAGCATGGTACCAACTTAAAAGAACTCTTGGAGTCAAAGAAGCAATGTTTAGCCCCACCCAGCTCAACCACTCAGAGGCCAGATGACCTTGTGCAAGTCACTTGTTCAAGTGAGATTCAGTCTCCTCATCTGTAAAGTAAGACACAGAACACCTCCTTCTTTCAGAATAATAGCAGAATACTGCACATAAAACTCTGTGCAGTGCCTGCCATGCACAGACATGCAATAAATGGCAGTTAAAGGATTTTCTTTTTCTTTTTTTTTTAAAGATTTTATTTATTTATCTGAGAGAGAGAGAGCACGAGCAGGGAGAGAGCAGAGGGAGAGGGAGAAGCAGACTCCCCACTGAGCAGGGAGCCCGATGCAGGACTCGGATCCCAGGACCCTGAGATCATGACCTGAGCTGAAGGCAGATGCTTAACTGACTGAGCCACCAGCATGCCCCCAGTTAAAATTTTCATAACATGAAACAAATGATCTGTCATTTCGAAGGTGCAACTAGTCATGCCTGGACAATCAATGCTGAACATATGGGACCAGTTATGCTGACTTAGACCATTCAATTTCTTGCAGTGAAATACGAATATATGTTTACTTAACTACGGGTTTTCCTTCTCTTTCCCCTTTGGCAGCATACCAAGTATCACAGAAAGACTGAAGGAACACTTTCTGGCCAGAGTGGTGAAGCAGTTTGCCCCCAGTTATCTGCGGTTGGTTCTCCCTAAGGGCCAGATGTGGCTTTCAGGAGATCTACGAGAGACCCTCAGTCTCCAAATTTAATTCCTCCATCATGCCACTCCCAACACATACGCTCCAGCCCACCAATACCTGAAGGGCTATTAATAAAAAGTGATTTTCAGGCACCTGGGTGGCTCAGTCAGTTGAGTGTCAAACTCTTGATTTCAGCTAGGGTCATGATCTTGGGGCCATGGGCTTTGGGCTCTGTGGAAGTGTGGAGTCTGAGTGGGATTCTCTCTCTCCCGCTCCCTCTGCTCCTCCTGCTCACACACACGTGTGCCCACTCTCTCTCTCTCATATAAATAAAATCTTTATTTTTTAAAAAGATTTTTATTTATTTATTTGAGAGAGAGAGCATGAGAGGGGGGAGGGGCAGAGGGAGAAGCAGACTCCTCGCTGAGCAGGGAGCCCCATGTGGGACTCGATCCCAGGACCCTGGGATCATGACCCGAGCTGAAGGCAGCTGCTTAACCAACTGAGCCACCCAGGGAGCCCCTAAATAAAATCTTAAAAAAAAATAAAAAGCCATTCTTTTAAAGAAAAAATTTTTCCCTTTTAAAATGTGACTTTCTGGAACATCTAACAAGATAGTTTGTCAAAGTCTTTTCTAAGTGACGGAAGGCAGAGAATTCTGTCCAAAAACAGATATACTTTTCCCTACTCCTCCCACTAAGTACACATAAAAACAACAGAAACAAACATTAAACAAATAGCAACAACAACTACTCTGAAAAGTGGAGAGAAGGCAGATGAAATGGGGACTTCAGGATGCAAGACCACCATGATGATGAATTCTCTGGGTTTTCCTTTGGCTCCATATGTCTCAATGTGGAAATGTTACCAGGCAAAGAACACCACCACCACAAAACAAACAAACAAAAACACAAAAACAAAACAAAACCCCAACAAAAGCCTATATTCTGGAGACAAAAGGCAAGGAAAGGAACAGCCCATCAATACAGAAGATTTTTACACAATAAACTGTTCTCCTGGGCACCTTGGTGGCTCAGTCGGTTAAGCATCTGCCTTCAGCTCAGGTCATGATCCCAGGTTCCTGGGATCAAGTCCTACATTGGCTCCCTGCTCAGCGGGGAGCCTGCTTCTCCCTCTCCCACTGCCTCCCATTCCCCCTGCTTTTGCTCTCTCTCTCTCACAAATAAATAAATAAAAGCTTTAAAAAAAATTGTTCTCCTCCAGGCAAACCACCCAGAAAAACCTATGGTCCCATCCCTATCCATGCCAGCAAAGGTCAAGTAGGGAGCCTAGACCTCCACCGTTATCCGGTTGAAAAGAGGTGCCACAACTATTCCACTGGGTGGTATCAGAGAGGGCCACGTAGAAAGCTGAGACTTTCATCCTCACTGGCTTGTGTTAGTAAAGACCATGTGGGTAGCCTGGACTTCCACTCCCACCTGGCATTAATGAGGTATCCTTTCCCATCCCCACTGAGGTGGCAGCAGAGAAGGCCTAGTAGGGAATCAGGGCTTTCACTGCTGCCAGTGAGGCCATCCCTCCTCTTCCCCTAGTGTCAGTGGAGGTAAGGCGGGGCATAGTCAGGAAATACGAAGGCACTCCATCCCCTCCCAGACAGGAGGTGTCAGTAGAAACCTAATGGGCAGCCAGGACTCCCACCCCACCTCAGACCAGCAGTAACTCACACTCAGATGCCAATGGAGGTTGAAGGGAAAGCCTAGAATTCTACCCCCAGCAGGCAGTGAAGAGGCAGCATACCTCTTCGACAGCCAGAGCAGCTGAGAGGAAATTCAGTATAACAAAAGATAAAAATAAGAGCTAGAGTCTCATAATATAATACCTCAAATGTCTAGGTTTCAATAAAAAATTCAATCTCAAACTGAATGAAATACCAACAGCAAGGTGACAGAGAATGATCTGAAAAAGGTTTTAAAAAAGGAATCATAAAAATACTTCAATAAGCAAATATGAACATGAAACATTAAAAAATAGAAAGCCTCAACAAAGAAATATAAAGTCACAGTAAAGAAATCAAACATACATATTTAAGAATGCAACTTTTTGAACTGAAAAATACAATAACCAAAATAAAAAACTCAATGGGTGGGCTTAATAACAGAAGGGAGGGGCAGATGAAAGAATCAGTGAACTGGAAGACAGAACCACAGAAAATTATCTAATCTGAACAAGAGAGAGAAAAGAGACTGAAGAAAAAATGAACAGAGACTCTGGAACCTATAGGACTATTACTAAAGATCTAACATTTGTATTATCAGAGTCCTGGAAGGAGAGAAGAAAGAAGACAGCAAGAATGAAAAAGCACTTGAAGAAATAATGCTGAAAGCTTCCTAAACCTGACAAAAAATATAAACCTACAAAATCAAACATCTGAGTGAACCTAACATAGGATAAACCCAAAAAATATCCACACCAAGACACATCATGGTCAAACTTCTGAATAGTAAAGACAAAGAAAACTTTTTGAAAGTACTGAGAGAGAGAGAGAGAGATGATGCCTGACATATAGGGGAAAAACAATTCAAATGGCAGTTTGCGGGAACCATGGAGGACAGAAGGAAGTGGCACGTTTCATAAGTGCTGAAAGGAAAGAACTGTCAACTCAGAATTTTTCAGAAATGAAGGGGAAACCAAAATATTCCAGATGAAGGAAAACTAAGAATTTGTCATCAGCAGACCTACTCTTAAAAAACAGTTAGAGGAAATTCTCTAAACAGAAAGAAAACAATAAAAGAAGGAAACTTGAATCATTGGAAGGGAGGAAAAAAACACAGAAAACAAGAATATTGGTCAACACAATAGACTTTCTTCTTCTTGAGTTTTTTTAAATTATGCCTGAAGGTTGAAGAAAAATTGTAACACTGTCTGATATAGTTCTATATATGAAGAAGAAATATTTAAGATAATTATGTTTTGAGTGTGGAAAAAAAGGAACTTAAAAGGAGGTAGGGATTTTATAATTACCTTGAACTGATGAAACAGCAACACCTAATATATCAATAATTACATTAAATGTAAATGATCTAAGTATATTAAAAGCCCAAGATTGGCACAGTAGATTAAAAAACATTACCCAGCTATCTGCTGTTTATAAGAAATTCATGGCAAATATAACAATATAGGTAAGTTGAACACAGAAGGCAGAAAAAGATATATCATGCAACCATTAATCAAAAGAAAGCAGGATAGCTACATTGTTATCAGATAAAGTAGATTTCAAAGCAAAGAAAACTACCAGAGACAGGAAGCCAAATTATATAGTTATAAAGACTCAATCTACCAAAAAGACACAGCAGTCTTAAATCAGTGTGTACCAAACAAAGCAAAGAGCTGCAAAATATGTGAAGCAAAGATGATATAACTGAAAGAAGAAAAAACAAATCAACAATTGTAGTTGGAGACTTCACCATCTCTCTCTCTCAAGAACTGATCGAAGAACGAGGCAGAAAATAAGCAAGGATACAGAAGAACTAGATGACATTGCCAATGGAAAGAATCTAGTCTACATTTATAGAACATTCCATCCAAAAACAGCAGAATCCACATTCTTTCCAAATGATGATGGGATATAAACCAAGATAAACCATATCCTGGGCTATAAAGCAAATCTCAAGAAATTTAAAAGAATTAAAATCATACAGTTTGTGTTCTCTGACCACAGTGGAAATAATTAGAAATAACAGAAAGGTAATAGGAAATTCTTCAAATACTTGTAAACTAAACTTCTATATAATCTATGGATTAAAGAGGATGTCTCAAGGGAAATAAAAATATATATATATTGAACTGAATGAAAACAAAGATAAAAACGTATCAAAATTTGTGGGACACAACACAGTGCTAAGGGAAAATTTATTCAGTAATCTAAGCTCAGAACACAGACAAAGAAGAGCACAACAAAAATAATATGTTTATATGAAATGAAATTGAAAAAAGAAAAGCAACAGAAAAAATCAATGAAACAAAGAACTGGTTGTTTGAAAATACCAATGAAATTGACAAATCTCTAGCAAGACTACAAAGAAAAAAAGAAGACACAAATTACTAATATCAGGAATGAAACAAGGCATATTACTATTCACTGTACAGACATCAAAAGGATAATAATTAAATACTACAAAGAACTCTACACACAAATCCGACAACATAGAGGACTAATTCCACAAAAGACACAAACTACTACAACTCACCCAATATGAAACAGATAATTTGAATATCCCTATAACTATAAAGGACATTAAATTCATTATCTAAAAAACTCCTCAAAAAACAAATTTCCAAGCTGAAATGGTTTCACTAAATAATTATACCAAATGCTTAAAGAAGAATTAGCACAAATTCTACATAATATCTTCCAGAAACTAGAAGAGGAGAGGACAAAAGCCAATATATTTTGTGAAGCTGGTGTCCTGATACCAAAACTAGACAAACAGTACAGAAAAAAAGTACAGACCAATATCCTTCATGAATATAGATGCAAAAACTCCTTAACAAAATATCAGCAAATAGAATTCAACAATATATAAAGAGAATTATATACCAAGATCAAGTGAAATTTATTCCACGGACAGAAAGTTGGTTCAATATATGAAAATCAATCAATGTCATCCACCATATTAACAGGTTAAAGAAGAAAAATCACATAATCATATTAATCATTTAACAAAGTCCAACAACCATTCAATACCCATTCACAATTTTTAAGAAAATAGGAAGAGAGGAGAACTTGCTCAACTTGATAAAGAGCATCTACCAAAAACTAACAGCTATCAATTTTACTTCCTTTACTTCATTCTTTTCCTCTTAGATTAGAAACAAAGCAAAATGTCTGCTTTCCCCATTCTTTGTTTTTAAGTAGACTCCACGCCCACCATGGAGCCCAACGAGGGCCTGAACTCACGACCCTGAGATCAAGACCTATACTGAGATCAAGAGTCAGATGCTTAACCAACTGAACCACCCAGGTGCCCCTGCATTCCCCATTCTTAGTCAACATAGTGCTGAAAGTTCTAGCCAATGCAATAAAGCAAGAAAAAGAAATAAAAAGCATCAGAAAGGAAGAAATAAAATAACCACTATTTGCAGATATGATTATCTACATAGCAAATCACACAGAATCCATAAAAAATGTCCTTAGAACTAATAACCGATTTCATCAATGTCACAGGATACAAGGTAAATATACAAAAGTTATTTTACTTCTATATGCTAAGTAATGAACACATAGACATCAAAATTAAAAATACAGTACCATTTACAATCACTCCCAAATGATGAAATACTTAGGTATAAGTCTAAGAAAGCACATTCAGAACTCATATCCTGAAAACTACAAAGCACTGATAGGAGAAATGAAAAAAGATCTAAATAAACAGAGAGACATACTGGGTTCATAAATTGGACACTTCATTTGAGCTGGTGTCTGAAGTGGGGGGCAGTCCTATGAGATTGAGCCCCTAGCCTGTGAAGCCTAGGCTAACTCTAGGTAGTTAGTGTCAGAATTGAATTGAATTGTAGGATACCCAGTCGAGGTCAGAGAACTGGAGAATCTGTGGTTGAAACTATATATTTGATGTCAGAAAAAAAAGCACATAAAGATTTAACACAATTCTTAAAATATCAGGAAGGTGTTTTTTTTTTTTTTTTTTTGTAGATAAAAACAATATATTTCTAAAATTTGTGTGGAAAAGCAAAGGATCTAAAATAGCTAAAACAATTTTGGGAAAAAGAAGAATAAAATTGGAGGAATCAGTCTCCTCAATTTCAAAACTTATTACATAGCTGCAATAATCAAGCTGGATAGTATTGGCAGAGGTATAGACACATAGATCAATGGAACAGAACCAGAAATAGACCAACACAAATATACCCAACAACTTTTTGGCAAAGGTCGGAAGCAATTCAATGGAGCAAATATAGCTTTTTAAACAAATGATGCTGGAGCAAGTGGATATCCAGAGGCAAAAAAAATTAAACTTGACCTATTTCTTACACTTTATTCAAAAATTAACAAAAAATGGGTTACAGATATAAATGTAAAACGTAAAACTAAAAAACTTTTAGAAAAAAAAACAACAGAGGGGCTCCTGGGTGGCTCAGTCAGTTAAGCATCTGCCTTCGGCTCAGGTCATGATCCCAGGGTCCTGGGATGGAGCCCCACTTCAGGCTCCCTGCTTAGCAGGAGCCTGCCTCTCCCTCTCCTCCCCACTTGTGCTCTCTCTTGCTATCTCTGTCACTATCTGTCTCTCTCTCTCTCTCAAATAAGTAAATAAAATCTTAAAAAAAAAAAAAACAGGAGAAAAATTTCAGGATCTAGAGTTAGAGTCTTAACACTTGCCACGGAAAGTATGATACATAAAAAGAAAATTTGATAGAATTTTATCAAAACTAAAATGTCTGCTCTGCAAAAGACCCCATTAAGAGGAAAAAGAAAAGAAAACCTACAGATTTGGAGAAATGATTTGCAAACCACCTACCTGACAAAGCACTAGTATCTAGATTATTAAAGAACCCTCAAAACTCAATAAGAAACAAACAAACCAATTAGAAAAGGGCAAAGACATGAAGAAAGATTTCATTAACGAGTATATATGGATGACAAATATGCTCATGAAAATGTGTTCAACACTGTAAACCATTAGGGAAATTCAAATTAAGACTACAATGTGATATCACTTCATACCTGTCAGGATGGCTAAAATTAAAAACAGTGACATCACCAGATGCTGATGCTATCGAGAATGTGCAGTTTCAATGGCCCATAAAAGTAGAAAGGAAGGCAGAAGAGTTGGCTGTCAGTGTTGCAATGCCAGAAGGCTACAACCCATGTTTGCCGGCTTTGAGAATGGAGGAAGGAGCCAGGAGCCAAGGACTAGGGGCAGCCTCTAGAAGTTAGAAGAGGCAAGGACACAGACTCCCTACAGACTCCAGAAAGGAAGGATGCCCTGCTGTTACCCTGATGTTAGCCCCAGCGAGACCCAGGTCAGACTTCTGACTTACTGAACCGTAAGATATGATATTTTGTTATTTTGAGCAACTAAGTTGGTGGTAATTTGTCACAGCAGCAAATGGAAAACTAATACAGTATGATTCCATTCATATGGCATTTTTGAAATGACAAAGTTACAGAAATGGAAAACAGATTAGCAATTGCCAGGGGTTAAGGAGGTGAGAGGGCAGTGGGATATGGTAGGCTCTAAAAGGGCACCATGAGGGATCCTGCAGTGGTGGAGTGTATCCATGTCAGTATCTGGCTTGTGACATTGTACTACAGTTTCCTAAGATGTTACCCTCAGAGGAAACTAGGTAAAGGGTACATGGGGGCTTCTCCATATTATTTCTTTTTTTTTTTAATTTTAAATATATATTTTTTAAGATTTTATTGATTTATCTGAGAGAGAGAGAGAAAGCACAAGCTGGGGAGAGAGGCAGAGAAAGAGGGAGAGGGAGAAGCAGATTCCCTGCTGAGCAGGGAGCCTGACGTGGGGCTCGATCCCAGGACCTTGGGATCATGACCTGAGCTGAAGGCAGCTGCTTAACTGACTGAGCCACCCAGACGCCCCTCTCCATTTTATTTCTTATTAGAAACAGCATAAGAGGGGCGCCTGGGTGGCTCAGTCGTTAAGCGTCTGCCTTCGGCTCAGGTCATGATCCCAGGGTCCTGGGATCGAGCCCTGCATCGGACTCCCTGCTCAGCGGGGAGCCTGCTTCTCCCTCTCCCACTCCCCCTGCTTGTGTTCCCTCTCTCACTGTGTCTCTCTCTGTCAAATAAATAAAATCTTAAAAAAAAAAAAAAAAGAAAAAAAAAGAAACAGCATAAGAATCTAAAATTATCCCAAAAATTTAATTTTAAAAATCTAACTATGTTTAATAGCTTCTATTGGGTAAGAGGCAAAAGCTGCAGAACCTGTGTTATCTCTGGACGCTCACACTCTGCCAACTTTTCCACCTACACGATCCTCTCTGATCCTGGGCAGGGAGTATCCTTGCCCCCAGTTTGTAGTGAGGAGCCTGAGGCTCACAGGTGCTAAGCAACTGGTGCAGATCATCACCGGTAGAAAGGAGTGAAGGGACTTCTCCTGGTCCCACCCACCCTCGCCTCACCAGCCACATTCAGGCTCCAGCTCCTAAGCCCCTACTTGTGTTTGGTTCTGAGGACTGGACAGAACAGGGCTCCAGTGTGCCTGGTGCCAGGCAACGGCGGGGATGGGGTGCTGGGTGGTGAGCCTGGAGGGCCAGTGGGGGCTGCTAAGATGGTCTCAGCCTGCTTTGCAACCTGGCTACAACCAGCCCTGAACAGCATTACCAGATCTATCTAGAGTATTCTTGAGGTATTGAAGAAATGCCTCAGTCGAGATCTTCCACAGCAATAACCTACCTATAAAATGGGCAGAAGAAAGGTTTTCCTCTATTCTAATAACAATTTGGCAGTATATGATGAGGCTGAAATTGATACATCCTACAACTCAGCATTTCCACCCCTAAAGACTCACACATGTCCACAGTGAGACATGCATGCAAGTTCATGGCTATCTTAACTCGGATAATGGTTTTGACACATATTTGTCAAAAACTCTTCAAACTTGACACAAAATCTGTGCATTTTATTATAGCAAATTAAACCTTTTTAAGGAAAAAATTAAAAACAAGAATGCTCACGGCAATTATGTGGGAAACAAAGGCAAAAGAAAAAAACTAAATTTCCTTACTACTTCCAGTCCATTGATAAGTCCTTAAAACAGGTGGAGGGACCTTCCTCTGGTAGCTCAGCCTCTTGATGCTGACACTTGACTAAGGGCAAAAGGCAATCTTGGCTTAACATCTCTGGACCCCCGGGATCCTGTGAGTCTACTTTAAACAAATGGAAATTCCTTTGGAAACTTCCTTTGTCTCTACCCCAAGATATGTGTTGGCAGTCATCTCGCAAGCCTAATACCCACTGATACACATCTGAAGGGTATCAAGACTGAGGTTTTCACTAACAGCAATAAAAGACCTTTTCCTAACAATAGCTAGCCCCCTCAGGGTCCTGGAAACCTTGTTTCCAAAATACCTGGGAAGCTTGTGCTGTCCCTAACCCCCTCCCAACTTGAAAGTATATAATCAGTCACTCCTCAGGACCTCAGTACAGCTTTTCCCGCCCACGGGTCCTGTCCCTGTGCTTTACTAAAACCACCTTTTTCACCGAAAACGTCTCAAGAATTCTTTCTTGACTGTCTGCTCTGAACCCCAACATTTCCACATCAGCAACACTGCTTGTAACAGAAAAACGTAGAAAACTCTAAATGCCCAATAAAAGGAGACCGGATAAATAAACTACAGTGTATCCACATATTTGCCTATGAAGATAAATAAACTAGGGCAACACTGTTCAACCCAGATGAGTCTAGCAAACAACACAGTGAGAAAGCAAGCTGAAAGAAAGCACACTATTTATATAAAATGTTACCATGTGTGCATAGCACCAGCTGCTAGTGTCCTGCTCAATGCTAGGTCCCCCTTTTCCTTACAAATGGGACTCGATCTCATTCAGGGAGCAACCACACTTGATTTGTCACTCTTCCTTGAAGCTTGGAACGGCCAGGGAAACCCAAGCAGAAGTCAACAGTTCGGGGCTTCACATAAGGCTATCACCTTCTTATGGCCTAAAAAGGGTAGACTCAGGAGCATGAAACTGGTTGTATTTTGTCCTTCCTCATTCCTTCTTCTTGGAATGCAAATGAAATGCCCAGAGATGCAGTATCCATTTAGAGACAATGAGCTTTAAAACCATATAATAAAAATGACGGAATAAAGAGCCGGGAAAAGCCAGGTCTCTGACCACATCATGGAGCCTCTGTCCCAACCCCGGCCTGGCTACCCTCAGACTGCTTGCTATAGGAGAGAAATACCCTCCTTTTGGTTGAGCCACTGAAGTGAGGTTTTCTGTTACATGCAACCAAAAGTAAACCCTACCTGACATGGTGTCAAACAACACTGTAAAGCGTCACCAATACAATTATGTGTTGTCAACGCGTAAAGAGATGCGTGGGAATTAAAACACCTAGTGTGGGGGAGTGGTTTTCTCTGGGGGAGGTGAGGCAAGGGGAGGAGACTGGAGTGGGGAGCAATGGGGGGCTTCAGTGGGGGAAGGTGTGAGGCTCCCCAGTCCTCCTCAAAAATCAGACACGTCGCATTGGTGGGGTGTATCAGGAGATGTGCTCAGAATGGCCTGGACTCCTGCTGGTTAAGGTTGCACCCTAAAGACTGAGTCCATAGGCCCGAGGTGGGGTGTGGGCTTCTATAGTTTGAAGAAGCTTCCTAGCTGATTTTCTCCTTGTCCTCCTAGCCAAAATGCTTATGAGCTTTATATCCTACAATTCACATTATAAAATACTTATTTAATTTCCAAATATAAAATTACATCATGATACTAAATGAACAGAGTTTTAAAAATGATATAATTCCCCCCTGGACCCTGGGGATTCTGCTGTGCACCCTGGGGAGACATGTTCTACTCTGCCCAGCCCTTCTAGAAAGACTATATAATCATCCCCATGTCTTCCAGAACCCAAAAGTCCATGCTCCCTGCAGACTGGACAGTAAGAAGCCATAATTTGTTTGGGCACGTCCAGTATTCTCTGAAATACACGTTTGTGTAGCTGGAAGGGCTACTTCACGGGGGCACAGAGAGCTCAGGTGTCAGGGAATGGCAGATGCCCACAGCACAGAACCCACTGGTATGACTCATTTTTACAAAAGATTCTGTATTGCCTCTGGCCCCGTTTCTAGGCTGATGCCTGAGGACCCTCACAGCCAGAGTCAGGCACAGAGCTGGGAGGTTCACCCTCAATCTGGAACCACACTAAGAAAGCGTCCCACCCCGCTCTCCCCTTCAGACAGAATCTGTTTTCTGCCCAGATGGGGCCCCAGAATTACCTATCTGCCCTTCCATTCGATCAGTGGGGATTTGGAGTTTCAGAAACACTCCAAGGGTCCCTGCAAGTTAATATCAAAACTGGGATGAGAACTTCTATCTCTGTATTCCCAAAGTGGTTATATTTTTCAACGAATGCTTTAGATGGAATGCTAAATCTAATGAGCTTCCTTTTTCCTTTGCTCCAAAACCTTCAAAGAACATTGTTTTTTCATCGACAAATCTTCAAATCATGAGGCAGAATTGTAAAAAGGCTTAAGGGCTGGTTTCACTTCCTGTGTGGAGGCATTACCATTAAGTACTGCAGCAAGTGGAAAACCAGCCCCGCAAAGAGGCAGCACTTGGGAGTCCATGAATATTTATCACCTCACTGTGCATTCACTAAGTAGCTCAGGGACAGAAAACAACTTTCAGCAAGTTTGAGTCCATGTTCTAATATTCTCCACTAAGACAGCTTGTTCTGACTTGTAAAGAAAAGATCATTTTCAAAAACCATAATGAGGCCAGTCTACTATTCGGCGCTGGAGCAAGCCCTAAAGCTTAAAATAGCAAAACAATCGCTTCTCCAAGATAAACAAGGCTTTCCTTTGTGTGTCTAATGAGAGGCAAGACCACAGCGAAGGCAGATTCTACGTACGATGTTTACTGTCCCTGAATACTGAGGTAACTGGAGCTCCCCCAGCCCTCCAAAAAAGCAGATTATACAAAAAGAGATCTGTCCGGGAGCATTTGCCTGATTGTCAAATGCCAACCTGAGACCTATGTCCTGAGGGTGAGCCCCCTTCCCGGGTGAACTAGGGCAGGGCTCTAACACTGTGTTGATCAGATCTGGCTGGGACCTTGGCCCACACTCCAGGCGCCAGACAGAACCTTTGAAGGAAACGATTGAAAAATACCCAGAAGACACATTAATGACTGGGTACAAGGAGACACAGGAGCATAGAATTTGCTCTCACGAAAGTCTATAAATTGAAATGAAATGAAATGGGTTTTCTCCAAGCAAAAGTCTCTCAAACATTCTTAGTTTTTGGTGTAAAACTTCTAAAAGATCTTGGTCTAAACATAAAGTCAACATCCGTCCCCTCTCTTTCTTTCTCTCTCCCCCTCTGTTCCTCCCCAACTACCCCCAAGACTCATGGAAAATCCATTTTACCATTAAGTGAAAGAACCCTGTAGGTTTCTCTATGACATGTATAAGACATAATCACCCTTTCTTCATTTACCACTTTCAGATTTTATTTATTTGACAGAGAGAGAGAGAGCGCGCACATGTGCAGGGGGAGGGGCAGGGGCAGAGGGAGAAGCAGGCTCCCTGCTGAGCAGGAAGCCCAACCCAGGGCTCAATCCTAGGACACTGGGATCATGACCTGAGCCGAAGGCAGATGCTTAACCAACTGAGCCACCCAGGAGTCCCATTTATCACTTTAAAACACCAGGAACTGAGGAGGTCACCTGGACGTGGCAGCCTAGGGCTTCCCCTGCAGGTCATGCCCACAGATCCTAATGGAATTCTCAACCCTTGCCGGGCTGCATTTTCAGCCTCAGCTGGAGGCAGAAGGACTAGAACACGGGTGAAGAGACAGAATAAGTTACTTCCCAAGTCAGGGGTTAGCACATGCCCCGAGTGTAGGAGGCAGAGGAGTCTGGGCTTCCCTCAGGGTACCTGGGGGCTGGCTCAGCCCTGCCACCAAACAGGAAGTGTCTGGAAGCCAGGAGTGCATCTGGAGCTCTCTGCCCGCGCGCCCATGGACTACCCGCACACACACACACTCAGACACGTACACAGTTAATCCAAGAAACAAAGCCTCATTTTGTATCCACTGCAGCCAGAAGGCTTCACTTGGGAAACCTAGTTTTAGCTGATAAAAAAGAAAGGGATTATCTGGATACTTACATTCAAAACCCACACAACCAAAAACAACTGCAACAACAAAAACAAACCACACCCACTCTGGAGTACTGTTCTGTGGGAAAAGTTGAGGAGGACTTGGACTTCATTTTTATACCTTCCTGAGAGGCACATGACAGGAAGCTATTCCTGTACTATGCTAAGCCTGAACTCAACAAGTGGAGGTAACGGGTGAGGCGGGGTGGGAGGAATGGCAGCAAGGCAGGCCCTGCCTCCTGGGACAAGCCACAAGTGACCAGCGTGGGTTTTGCAAGCAGAACTCCTAGGAACAAAGCCCTAAAGAGCGGCGACAAGGACCTGATCGCTCTAGGGCTCTAGGACCCCTTCACTGACGGGCTCTGACTGGTGGAGGGTGGCTCACAGCTCTGTTCTCGTATTTCAGGCTGCAACTTAGGATACATTTCAGCGAGAAAAGAACCTTTCCCCCCAACACCCTTTGTCTAGGAAAAACACTAGCCCAAAGTGTGAGTCCAGAAGAATGGAGGAGAACCAACAGCAGTGATGGCTGATATTTTTGGAGCATTTACCACTTGTCCTTAGCTCATTTCATCCTCCTGCCTGTTCTGACTAGTGAAGAGACTCATGGTACCAGAGAGGAAACTGATGTCCTGAGTTACCCATGGCCCCCAGGGCTCCCCAGACACCAGTCAGGTGGGACATGAAGCCCAGCTTGCTGCCTACCCAGCCCCCCTGTTAACATTTTCAGCCCAGTCCCAAGAAACTCCTGTGGTGAACCTGCTTTTTTCCATCTTTTATAATCATTAACCTCCTACTGAGATGCATACCAACCCAGAGCCATGTGCTTTGGGTAAGATTAAACTAGTGACAATGGGCCAAAGTCAAGGCACTCAGGGTCACAACTAACAGGGTATCAGGCAACCTGCCTCTGGCAAGGAGTTGCTATCTCTGTGTTAACATGAAAAATCAGCTTTTGACCTTTTTTTCCCTCTAGTTGGAATAGTTAAGAAAATATAAAATGTCAATATTGCTCTATTGGGTTAATATAGTCCCCAAATCTATCTTCTTTCAGTGCCCTAAGTTTCCTAGTAATGAAATCACTTTGGCATCACGGCAAAAATAAGACTGTTTTGCAGCAATTCTGTGTCTGGGTGAGCCAACAGGAGCAGAGAAGGGGGAGGAGCACACGGTGAGACCCACAGAGGCCTGGCCCTCTGATACCATCCAGATACTGAGCATCTGACATGGGTGAAGCACTGCAGCCAGAAGGCTTCACTTGGAAAACCTAGTTTTAGCTGGTAAAAAGGAAAGAGATTATCTGGATGCTTACATTCAAAACCAACAAAACCAAAACAAATGCAACAACAAAAACAAACCACACACCATCAGGTAGTGAAAAGTGTTCTGAGGAAATTAAATTCAATGGAGAGAGAGGGAGAGAGAGAGAGAGAGAGAGAGAGTAACTCTGGTTGGTGTGGGAGGGAAGCCCTCTTCCAGGGCATCTGAGCTGAAACCCAAGAAGGAGCCAGCATGCAGAGATCTTGGGGAAAAGATTCCAGCCAGAGGGAATATCCACTGCAGATGAGCTAGACAGACACTTGTGGCTGGAGCAGTGTGAACATGAAACAAGTGGAAATGGGGCAAAGGGGGTGGGAGGCTCTTCACACCCTTGCAAACCCTGGGGGGAGTGGGAAGCCGCTGGAGAATTTTAAACAAGGAGACAACACCATCCAATTCTTTACAATTTCATCCTGGCTAATATGTAGGAAGCCGCGGTTACACCTATGTGTTCATTTATAGGTAGGGGGGATCCGATACCCTGGCTCAGCTTTTCTATCCAGTAACATGTTCCCAGTTCATGGACATCTAAAGAGTCCACCTGTTCATAACCAGCTCTGACTGGTAACTCACTGGCCCTGCTCCTCAGATTATCTGAAAATTATTTCTAAAAATAAAACTGAAAAATTATTTTTAATTTTGAACATATCTGTGTTCCAGTTGTCACTTTCAAAAAGGGGATCGGAATGACTTTTTAAAAACTATTTATTTTTAAAATGTGCCCTGCTTACTTCCAAAAAGCATTTGAGGCCATTGTCATAAAGCTTGTAAACAACAGAACAACTTCAAGTTCTCTCGGGGAAAATATTTACAATATATTGTAACATGCGTTCTGGCATTCCATAAGCTTGGGAGGGAAACACTAACATTGAAGGGTTTTAAAAGCCCAATTTGGGGGCGCCTGGGTGGCTCAGTTGTTAAGTGTCTGCCTTCAGCTCAGGTCATGATCCCAGGGTCCTAGGAAGGAGCCCCGCATCGCGCTCTCTGCTGGGTGGGAAGCCTACTTCTCCCTCTCCCACTCCCTCTGCTTGTGTTCCCTCTCTCGCTGTGTCTCTCTCTGTCAAATAAATAAAATCTAAAAAAAAAAAAAAAAGTCCAATTTGTTCTAAGGATTGAGTTCGGCTACACATACTGTTTCATGATGGACTAAGTCCTTCACTTTTATATTTCTCCTCCTCTATCCTCTCCCTGGCCCTCTAGAGAGCCGCCCTTTGCCTGGTTTCACTGCTCACTGGCTCCCCCATCCAGAGACTGAGCAGAAAAGGACAGATTGGAAAGTCTGATGACACTGGTTCAGCAGTTTCAGTTCTGTGTGTGTGTGTGTTTCTTTGTGGGATGGTGTTTGTGTGTATGCATCTGTGTGTGTGTGTTTGGGGTTCTGGGTTAAAGTGAGATGTAAATTTTAATTAGGTTTATCCATTCCTCTCCATTGTATACAAACACATCCCTCACGTTGACCCTCTTTCTCTCTCCCTCTCTCTCTAAAATCTTAAAACTGGACAAAGGGTCTAATTTCCATTTTTAGTCTCTACCCATAACATTCTTACTTCTGTTCTAATTCTGCCAGTGAGAATCCCATCCTTTAAGCTTTCACAAGGTAAGATGTAACACTGTCAGACATCTCACTGGCGAATTCAAGATAAAAGGCAAAAGGTAAGTGCCTGGGTGGCTCATTCGATTAAGGGTCGGACTCTTGATTTTGGCTCAGGTCATGATCTCAGGGTCATGAGATGGGGCCCCGCATTGGGGTGGGCATGGAGCCTATTTAAGATTCTCTCTCTTGGGGCACCTGGGTGGCTCAGTCAGTTAAGTATCTGCCTTCAGGTCAGGCCATGATCCCTGGAGTCCCAGGATCAAGCCCCTATCAGGCTCTTCGCTCAGTGGGGAGTATGCTTCTCCCTCTGCCTCTCTCACTCTTTCTCTCAAATAAATAAATAAAATCTTAAAAAAAAATTCTTTCTCTCCCCTCCCTCTGCCCCACCCCCCAGCTCTCTCTCTCTTTTTCTTAAAAAAAAAAAAAAGGCAAAACGTCGAAGAAAAAGTGGAGAAATTTTTCATTTTTCCTGCTGGGTGGGTTTTAGCGAACTTTTATGATTATCTGACTAAAGCTAATCGCTACAAAAAGTTTTTGATAATGTTTTTTTAAAAAATTTAGAGAAACACACCATTTTTAAATATCTTATAAGCACCAAAACAATCGTTTCGGTTGCTTTTCTCCTAATTTTCACCACATTCACTACCTCCAAGACTATTTATGGTCAGTCCTCAGTAGTAGCAAAATAGAATGGGTTTGCAGCAGATTATAAAAAACGGGATCTGGCAGAAATGCTGAAGAATTTTTTAGGGTTTGGTGGGGGTGGAGAATGGAACTGTTTCAGTTCTTTGATTGGTTTTGGCTTTTGATGTTTGCTTCAAATTGCTGTGTGGCCCCAAATTATAAATTGCTATGCAATTTAATATGTAACAAGAGGGTTCACTGTTTAAGAATTTTTTGAGCAACTGAGCTTTCAAAGGAAAACCTCAAAGGAAAACATTTTAAGTAAATTCCTTAACTATAAATTGAACTTTCCAGGTATTCTTAAAAGATATCTTTGACTGTAATTAGGTAAAAGCTATTCAGCCATGTTCACCGTCAAGAGACAAAAACCACATGCTGAATGGAAATAGAAAACTTTTAACTAAGAAAAAATGCTAGGGATGTGTTTATTCAAAATATCCCCCCTCCATTTCTTTTTCTTTTTGGCAAAGGCTGGTTAAGTTTCTCCCAGCTTCCTCAAGAAATGCATCAGCGATCAAACTTAAAACTTGTTAATTACTTAGCCTCCGAACAGGCTGTTGACGCAGAATGGAACCCGCCTTACCTTGCCTCCACTTATCAATCTAGAACCTTATATTGGAATGTGACCGAATCGGGACAAACCTAGATGCTGTCCAAGCATATTAGATTCTGTTCAGCAATAACAGGGGTTAAAAGAATGCTTCCCCTGTGTCCAGGGTCCCCACATTCACAGGGTGTCCCTGCAAAGAGGTACTAACATTACCTATAAGAGCCCAGTGGGAGCAGACTGGACGGCTGTCCCTCCCTGGCGGACTCCCGTCCTTGGTCGATCGCAGCACCAGGAATTTGACCCCAACTCCCCAGCCTGTTCGTCTCCCGGCACCGGTCCCTCGGGAGATGGGGCCCGCGGCTCCCAGAACTACTGCCAGAGCCGGGGTCCAACCACGCAACGATGTCTAGAGGGAGGTTTTCAGCGCATTCCGGACCAGACCTGCGACCAACATTCCTCTGGAGCGAAAACTTCGGAACCTGCAGCGGGCCGGGCGGAGCTCGATTTCCTCCTCTGAGGTAAGGGGGAGCCCTCGGTGCCCACTCCTACCCGACTCCATCGGGACTCGCATCCACGACCCATACTGGGTGCTCTGTCAGTGGGCTGGTGGGGGCCCCTGCGCTCCACTTGCTGGCATGCCTGGGGCGTGCGGAGGTGTTTGCAAACTTGCCCAGCAGCCGGGCGCGCCCCCTCCCGCGAACTCCGAGGCGCGAGCCCCCGGCCCCCAGCGCCTGGCCCTGGGCCCCGCGCCCTCACCTCCGCTCCAGAACGCTGGGAGGAAGAACCACAGCAGTAGCCGCAGCAGGGCCCGCCCCATCCCGGGGCCGCGCGTCTGGAAATTTTCTCCCGATCGACGGACAGACGGACGTCCCAAACCTGGCCAGTCCTGGGTCAAGCGCGCTAGCAAAGCTGCCTAGTGCCTGCGGCCGGGCAGCTAGCGCCGAAGTGCCGGGCCGACCCGGGGGCAGGAGGCGCCTAGGGCCGAAAGGGGCGGGTCGGGGGCCGAGTCCGAGCGGACCCGAGCCAGTTGGGGTGGGGAGGGGGCGGGAAGGAGGGCGGAGAGGCGCGCAGCCAAGGGGAAGGAACCCGGGCTGGACAGCAGGGGCGGGGAGGGGCGGGCCATGGGCCGAGCTTGGGCGGCCCGGGATGGGGGCGGGGGGGTGGAGGGAAAGGGAGGGGACTGAAAAAGAGGGGAGGGGCGGGCGGAGGTGAGGAGGAGAAAGAGCCGTGGCCTCTGGGCGGGCCCGGAGTCCAACACGTGTAGGTGGGAGAAAGAGAGAGGGAGAGAGAGAGAGAAAGAAATATGTTGGTGGGGAGCGGAGGGCTCCCGAGGCCTCAGCCAGACCCAAGAGGAGGGTCCAGCACCTTGCGGCCGCGGCGATCCCGCAGTCCAGACGTGCAAGACACAGAAAACCCTGGCGGCAACGTTCCCAGAGGCGAAGGCCACTGTGGCACCGCTTCCCACTGAGCGCCCCCTGGGTACCTGGCCAAAGGTGTGAGACCCGGCCCTGGCGTCGAGGAGCGCACTGCCTCCGGGATGAACCCTTTACTGCGCCCCCGTGAGGAGTCAAAGAGAGATGAGGCTCAGGGAGGGAGGTGAACATCAAGGAAAAAGTGCACAGCAGGAGTGGAAAAGCAGCTGGAAGCTATAAAGTGTGGAGGGGCCAAGAGGGCAGCAGCAGAGAACGCTCATTATAAAAGAAATCAAGCCACTTTTACTAATAATTGCAACAGGAGCTTACACTTATATGTTTTCTTAAAGGAATCATTTTTAGGATTATTTTATCTTTAAAGATTTATTTATTTATTTGAGAGAGGGGGAGGGGCAGCAGGAGAGGGAAGAGAGAATCTTAAGCAGACTGCGTGCTGAGCCCCCCAGCCTGATGGCTCGATCCCATGGCCCTGAGATCACGATCTGAGCTGAAACCAAGAATGGGAGGCTTAACTGACTGTGCCACCCTGGTGCCCCAAGATTATTTTAATGTGATTCTTTTTTGACAACATGAGCCAGATCATTGTCATTTCTCTGCTCAAAACTCTACAGTGTTTCCTTTTTTTTATTTAAAGATTTTTTTTTTTATTCATTTGACACAGAGAGACACAGCGAGAGAGGGAACACAAGCAGGGGGAGTGGGAGAGGGAGAAGCAGGCTTCCCGCGGAGCAGGGAGCCCAATGCGGGGCTTGATTCCAGGACCCTGGGATCACTACCGAAGGCAGATGCTCAAGGACTGAGCTACCTAGGCGCCCCAGTGTTTCCGTTCTTGCTGCATAAAGGCCAAAGGCCTACAAAGTCCTAGGGGACCTGGGCCCCTATCCTCTCTGATCTCATCTCCTTGCTCCATTTCCATTTATGCTGGTTTCCTGTCAGTCATTGAACCTTAGGCTGGCTGGCCTCTTTGGGTAGATTTGGTTATAAAGAGACAACCAACCCAAATGGATTTAGACAGGTTATTATTTATACTGACAGCAAAAGCAAAATCAGCATGGTGTCGGCTCCTTGTGTCCCCAGCCCCAGAGGAGGGCACCAGATCAGAGGGGCCAGATGTACACACTTGAGCAGTGGGGTGCTCTGCTGCTGAGCAGCCAACTCTCATCTATTGCCAAGCATTTTTAAGGACTTAGACTGGAGCCTGCAGTTGTTCCTACAGGGGAGGGGGAGGCATGGAGCAAAGGAGATGGAAAGTCCTGTGCTCAACTAGACTATGGAGAAGGAAGAAAAACGGGCTTGCTGCAATCGCCCGCAAGATAGGGATGGGAAACTGCTCACCAGGCTTACCTTCTCTTGTTCTGGGAGGAATCATACAGCAATCTGTCAAGACTTGGGTAAGACTACAATCAAGCCCTGCCTACATGCCTATGTGGAGATGTGCAAGGTCACCAGGGCATCTCAGCAGGGTCGTTCTAGAATTTTCTTGCTGTGGCTCATATATACTAGACACTCTGCCACCGCAGGGTATTACACCAACTGTTTGCTCAGAATGCTCTTCCTCCAGACTCACACCCTCTTGGTTAACTCTACTCCTTCAAGTTTGCTCAAACCTCTCTTTCTTGATGAGGCCTACCTTGCATAAAACAGTTCAGTTCCAATGATCTATTTCTATGTGACATATCACCCCAAACATAGTGGAGATAAAACAACAACCATATATTAGAGTCATGGGTTCTGTGGGTCAGAGATTTGGACAGAATGCAGGGGAGACAGTTTATCTTTGCTCTCCCATCTCTGCTGGGATCTTAGCCTCAAATGGCTGGGGACTAGAATCATCTAGAACAGGGGTCAGCAAACTACAGCCTGCCAACCTATCACCTGTTTTTGCAAATAAGGGTTATTGGAATAGAGCCATTTGTGGTGCTTTTGTGCTATGACAGCAGAGTTGAGTAGCTGTAACAGAGATCATATGACCTTGTGATCTGGCCCTTTAAGAAAAACTTGGCCAACCTCTGATCTAAAGGCTTGTGCTGGGATTTGCACTGGGATGACCTGAAGACTAGGGCTGCAGACCAGAGCACTTAATGAGGCTTCTCTATGGTGGCCGCAGTGCAGTTGGAAGTCTTCCATGGTGGTTTGGGCCTCCAAGAGCAGGCATTCATTCTGGTGAACAAGGTAGAAGTTGTAGGGCCTTTTAAGACCTATAGCCTCAGAGGTCACCTAGCTCTACTTCACCAGACTCTCTTGGTGTAAGCAGTTACAACCCCACTCTCACAGGGACAAGCCATAGACCCCCACCTTCACCTCTCGATGATGGAAGTGTCAAAGAATTTGCAGCTATCTTTTATTACTTCCACAAATAGGAAAACATAGCTAAAATGTGGGATATCAGCTCTACTGTATTAATTTCACACATACCATGCATCTAAATGACATTGGAATTTATCTTTTTTATATATTTGGGTTTTTTAATTTAAATTCAATTAATTAACATAGAGTATATTATTAGTTTCAGAGGTGGAGTTCAGTGATTCATCAGTATTATATAACACCCAGTGCTCATTACATCACATGCCCTCCTTAATGTCCATCACCCAGTTACCCCATCCCCCACCTAGCTCCCCTCCAGCAACCCTCAGTTTGTTTCCTATGTTTAAGAGTCTTTTATGGGGGTGCCTGAGTGGCTCAGTCAGTTAAACATCTTCCTTTGGCTCAGGTCATGATCCCAGTGTCCTGGGATCGAGCCCCACCTTGGGCTCCCTGCTCAGCAGGGAGCCTGCTTCTCCCTCTCCCTCTGCCTGCCACTCCCCCTGCTTGTGCTCTCTCTCTCTCTCTCTGTCAAATAAATAAATAAAATCTTTAAAAAAAAATAGAGTCTCTTTTGGTTTGTCTCCCTCCCTTATTTCATCTTGTTATATTTTTCCCTCTCTTCCCCTATGTTTTGTTTCTTAAATTCCACATATGAGTGAGATCATATAATTGTCTTTCCCTGAATGACTTATTTCACTTAGCATGATACCCTCTAGTTCCATCCATGTCATTGCAAATGGCAAGATTTCATTTTTTTTTTTAAAGATTTTATTTATTTGACAGAGAGACACAGCGAGAGAGGGAACACAAGCAGGGGGAGTGAGAGAGGGAGAAGAAGGCTTCCCACTGAGCAGGGAGCCCGACGTGGGGCTCGACCCCAGGACCCTGGGATCATGACCTGAGCCGAAGGCAGACGCTTAATGACTGAGCCACCCAGGCGCCCAAGATTTCATTTCTTTTGATGGCTGAGTAGTATTCCATTGTATATATACCACATCTTATTTATCCATTCATCTGTCCATGGACATTTGGGCTCTTTCCATAGTTTGGCTATTGTGGACATTGCTGCTATAAACATTGGGGTGCAGTTGTCCCTTTAAATCAATATGTTTGTATCCTTTGGATAAATACCTAGTAGTGCAATTGCTGGGTCATAGGGTAGCTCTATGTTCAGCTTTTTGAGGAACCTCCATACTGTTTTCCAGAGTGGCTGCACCAGCTTGCATTCCCACCAACAGTGTAAGAAGGTTCCCCTTTCTCCGTATCCTCACCAACATCTGTTGTTTCCTGACTTGTTGATTTTAGCCATTCTGACTGGTGTGAGGTGGTATCTCATTGTGGTTTTGATTTGTATTTCCCTGATGCCGAGTGATGTTGAGCATTTTTTCATGTGTCTGTCGGCCATTTGGATGTCTTCTTTGCAGAAATGTCTGTTCATGCCTTCTGCCCATTTCTTGATTGGATTATTTGTTCTTTGGGTGTTGAGTTTGACAAATTCTTTATAGATTTTGGATACTAGCTCTTTATCTTATAAGATGTTGGCAAATATCTTCTCCCATTCTGTAGGTTGTCTGTTGGTTTTGTCGACTGTTTCCTTTGCTGTGCTGTGGACTTCTTGATGAAGTCCAAATAGTTCATTTTTGCCCTTGCTTCCCTTGCCTTTGGAGATGTTTCTAGGAAGAAGTTGCTGCGGCCGACGTCACAGAGGTTGCTGCCTGTGTTCTCATCTAGGATTTTGATGGATTCCTGACTCACAGTTAGGTCTTTCATCCACTTTGAGTCTATTTTTGTGTATGATGTAAGAAAATGGTAACCAGTTTCATTCTTTTGCATGTGGCTATCCAATTTTCCCAACACCATTTGTTGAAGAGACTGCCTTTTTTTCCATTGGATATTTTCTTGCTTTGTCGAAGATTAGTTGACCATAGATTTGAGGGTCCATTTCTGGGTTCTCTGTTCTGTTCCATTGATCTACGTGTCTGTTTTTGTGCCAGTACCATACTGTCTTGATGATGACAGCTTTGTAATAGAGCTTGAAGTCTGGAATTGTGATGCCACCAGCTTTGGTTTTCTTTTTCGACATTCCTTTGGCTATTCAGGGTCTTTTCTGGTTCCATACAAATTTTAGGATTATTTGTTCCAGCTCTGTGAAAAAAGTTGATAGTATTTTGATAGGGATTGCTTTGAATGTGTAGATTGCTCTAGGTAGCATCGACATTTAACAATATTTGTTCTTGGATTCTATGAGCATGGAACGTTTTTCCATTTCTTTGTGTCTTCCTCAATTTGTTTCATGAGTATTCTATGGCTTTTCTGGGTACAGAGCCTTTGCCTCTTTATTTAGGTTTATTCCTAGGTATCTTGTGGGTTTTGGTGCAATTGTAAATGGGATTGATTCCTTAATTTCTCTTACCTCTGTCTCATTGTTAGTGTATAGAAATGCAACTAATTTCTTTGCATTGGTTTTATATCCTGCCACATTGCTGAATTCCTGTATGAGTTTTAGCAATTATGGGGTGGAGTCTTACGGGTTTTCCACATAAAGTATCATGTCATCTGTGAAGAGTGAGAGTTTGACTTCTTCTTTGCCAATTTGAATGTCTTTTATTTCTTTCTTTTGTCCAGTTGCTGAGGCTAGGACTTCTAGTACTATGTAGGCCACCTAATATAGTATTTACACACCTGGTGTGGCCTTAGGATACTCTGAATGAGGGTGTGCTGAGAAATGGCTTCATCCCTCTTTCAGTGCCAGAGAGCCATTCATTCATTCACCATTCCACAGACATTGACTGAGCATGTGCTCAATTCCAAGTATAATATCAACACCTGGGACATATGCACAGCACCTCCTTCAGGAAGCCTGTCCCATGGACCCTCATGCTAGTCATAGCTTGGACTCACTCACTCAGCAGCCATTCACAGTCTTTCAGTCATGGCACCCTGGATTTCCTTAGCAAAACCATGGCTCCCACACTCACATTCCCTCCTGTCTCTGAGCCCTGAGGTGGGGTTCTCCTTCTTGCCTTAAGACCATTCCCTGTCCCTCCTCTCTAAAGTCTGTGGCTTTGATCGTTATGTTACCAGCCCTGCTTGCTGCAGTTATCTACAGACCCCTGGGGCTCTCTCTCTCATTCTTTGAAGATTTCAGTACTTGCACCACAGTCACTCCTTCACAGTATCCTTATAGTAATTCTTGGTGGTTTCAATACCATATAATGACTTTCCAACACTACATATTCTAAGCTCCTTGACTTCTTGTCCTCCATTCAGTGTGCTGAGCAACATGTTTTATATGTAAGTGCTAAGTTCTTGAAATTTGCTGGGGAACTGGATGGTGCCAATAAAAGAGTCAACTCAGAATGCCCCATATCTTTTTTTTTTTTAGAGAGAGTGAGAGCACAAGTGCCCAGGAGTAGTGGGGGGAGGGGCAGAGGGAGAGAGACAATCTCAAGTAGACTCCATGCTGAGCACGGCACACAATGTGGGGCTTGATCTCATGACCATGAGATCATGACTTGAGTTGAAAGCAAGAGTTGGATGCTTAACTGACTAAGCCACCCAGGCGACCCAATGCCCCATATCTTAAGGAAAGCACCAGCATCAGGGCACCTCGGTGGCTCAGTCGATTAAGCATCTGCCTTTGGCTCAGGTCATGATCCCGGGGTCCTGGGATTGAGTCTCGCATCAGGCTCCCTGCTCAGTGGAGAGCCTGCTTCTCTCTCCCTCTGCTGCTCCCCCTGCTTGTGCTCTCTCTGTCAAATAAATAAATAAAATCTTTTAAAAAAAGAAAGAAAGAAAGAAAGAAAGAAAGAAAGAAAAGAAAGCACAGCATCTTGTAGTTTCTTGGGCAACAAAGATGTTGCATGGAAGGGTCTCCATTCAGTGAGCTGGACAACATACCGGGAGTACAATGCATAGATCTTGAGGGACTATGTTATAGGGAAGGTAATCCACTAGGAATCTAACACAAGTGTGCCATTGCACTTGTATAACTGCTAAGTGGCAGTTACACAGAAATCCACTGCTAAAGAAGACTCACCAAATCCAAATCCTACAGTTTGTTACAAAAAGAGAATATGGATGGAAACAACAATAAAATAAGAAAATGCATCATAGTTAAAGGTTATTTCATGGTAAGGGGGCCAGAGTGGTCAGGTACAGGATCCTTTGTCCTCCCTTCTGTAAGGCATGTGGCCAGATGCACTTTCTCTTTTGGATCAGGAACCACCTGGAACACCTTGGAAACAGGGAGCCCCAAATAGAGGCTCAGCTGGGAATTCTTATATTTTTGCTGGTTATCTAGACATATTTCCAAGGCATAACCAACTTCAACAGCAGAGCCCTTTGGGTGTCTCGCTGAGACCGGGTGCAAATCATCTGTCTCACTGTTTTCAATAAACAAGGCTGACAAGCTGGTACAAATCTCCTTGAACCTCTACAAACCCATGATTACAAAGCAACATTATTAATCAGTATGCTTCATGCCCTGACCAGGAATCAGTGCCATGCAGGAACTTTAGCAAAATAGGTCAAGCTAATTCCAGGCCCTCATGGTACAATAGCTTTTGTAGTCGTTGCAAAATGAAATGGTACAAGTAAAAGTTTAATTCAGCACAGTGATTATTATAGTGAAATAAAGGCATTTCCTTTCATGGTTTTGGGAACTCTTTTGCGAGAAAATCCATTCACTAGACCGAAAAACTTACTGAAAGTAAAATTGTCTAGCTCAGAAAAGGGATAGTACTATTTAAAGATGCCCCTCAGTGTATTGAACAATTGTATAAAACAATTGTTGGGCTTTCATAGTTTGTTGGGGAAGTGATGTTGTGCATGTCAAAGGATCCATTGGGTGTCCTGGAAAGAGTGGAAGTACAAGTATTCACATGTTCCAATTTGTTATAAAAATGAGATGTGTATGTTTTCACCATGGTGAGAAAAAGTGGAAGTACTTTTGTCTGGCATTTGTAATTTGTTATGGGGCCGAGAGAATTCTGGAATGACACTTCATTCAGCCAGCAGGCTGAATTACATAGTAGAAAGCCAAGTGCCCAGTTCTTGAATTTTTTGGGGTATGATAATGGGGCATTTAAGATACCTCATTCTATGTGCTGAACAACAGATTGGAAATTGTCGTGTATCTGCACATGTTTGCATGGCTGTGGTGGGGGTGGGGAGGGCAAATTCAGATTGTGTGTTTAAAAGGCTCAAATCACAGTCAGCAACATACAGGAAGTACAAGTATTGGAGTCAACAACAGTCAACAACATATGGGAAGTACAAGTATTGGAGCATATAAGTGACTGTATTTGGAGGGGTAAATGACAAACTGGAAGGACCAGTGTCCAACTTGCAGCTTTTGGAAACCTGAGATGGTGTTGATAAGATATTCCTTCACCATGCTGAACAACATCTGGGATGTGCAAATATCTAGACGTTAGGATTCACCGAGGCACTGAGATGGTACTTAGCAGAGTCTCAGATCAGCATAAAACATTCTGGATGTACAAATGTCCAACACTTGAAGACTTGGGGACATTGAGATGGTGGATGTAGGGGATTATTCAGCATGCTACAGAACATAGCAGAAGCACAGAAATTTAGATTTTGTAGTTTAATGGGAAACTGAACTGATGCTTGTAAGCAACTCCATTTAGCTTCTTGAACAAAAATACTAGCCGAAGTATTTTGCCTTTGTAGTTGTAGGGGAATTGAGATAGTTCATGTAAAAGACTCCATTTTGCTTGCCAAAACCATTCTTTAAATAAGAAGTTTCTAAGTCTTATAGTTTGTTGGCAGAATGGGGACAGTAGGATATGAGATTGCATTTGCTGAACCACATACTGAAATTACAGGGGTCTTGTTTTGGTGGTTTCTCAGGAGAGGCTGCTGTCTGGTGATCTGACAGGTAGCAGACAATAGAAAATCTGGTTGATAATAGTTTTTGATTGTCTGTTTGGAAACTTGTATTTCTGTCATCTCCTTGCATTCTCTGTGCTCTTTGATGTGTTTGCTTGCCACTAAGAGTGCAAAGATTGTGTGTATGTGCACGCGTGTGTGTGCTGGAGCTGCTGGACTGGTGTTTTTAAATTTAATATTTCCTTTTGACCCTTGGTTGATGTTGTAAAACCTAAGCTTGTAGTTCTTTTTGTATGGGTGAACATTTTAAAAGGGAGTACAAAAGGGGCACCTCGGTGGTTCAGTCAGTTAAACGTCCGACTCTTGGTTTTGGCTCAGGTCATGACCTCATGGTCGTGGAATCAAACCCTATGTTGGGCTCCATGCTCAGTGTGAAGTCTGTTTGAGGTTCTCTCTCCCTCTCCCTCTGCCCCTGCTGATCCTTCTCTCTTTCTCTCTCTCTGAAATAAGTAAATGAATCTTTAAAAGGTAGTAGAAGAGAGAAAAAAGATTTCCTCACAAAAGATAATCATCTTTTACAAAGGCTTGTTTGTCAATAACCCTTTCTGTATCTCTTTCTTTCAATTTGAGGGGAAAGCTCCATGTGCAACAATAAAGGGTTATTAAATCTTAAAAGCTATGCCCCTTACTTCAGCCACAATCTGCCCAGACAAGCTTTACAGCTAAGGACATGTAACAAAATAGTTAGAGTTAATCCAGCTATTAACTCCTCTTTAGGGTCCCCTCTTGCCTGAGAACCTTGCCAGGTCTTCTGGAAGGAACATCAAAAGAACCACAGTCGAGGACTCTAGCATAGATACAGAATAGACTGACATTGACAACATAAACTGCTGTCAACCTGTACTAAAGGACTGGGGTAGGATTTGCAGAGTCTTTAGTCTAGAAGCAGACAAATGCTACAAAACCTACTTTAGATTTAATTATGGGTAATATTCTACTTTTAGTGAGCATATCGAAAATCTTTTTCCTTCATCTCTAACCATCAATTTTACTGCCATACTTGTTCAAACTGGAATGAGACGTCCTTTAAATAGTATCTTGTACTAACTGACCCCTTGGAATTTAGAATAAGCAATCCCATAGAGTATAACGTAGGTCATAAGCTAACAATGAAAACATATAATAAAGATTATGTTATGATTAATGATATATCTTGGTTAGTCTTATCTACAAAACTGCTCAGAATAATGGTAACATTGGTTAAATATTATACAAAGTGTGTTTACCCAGTTCTCTTCTTTCATAACTATACTTTTTCCCCATAGCTTCAATAAGAATCTGTCTTCTTTTTTACCAGGTTATAATTGGATAAATCAATTTGCAACCATGATCATGATGAAGATGTCATTTAAGTATGATAAGAGCTTTATCAAAGAACAAGGTGGTATGTTTCTTTTTTTTTTTTTTTTTGAGTTTTGAGACTTCTTTATATATTCTGGTTAAAAACTGTCTGTCAATAATGTGACTTACAAAATTATTTTCCAATCTATGGCTTGGCTTTTCTTTATCTTAACAATGTCTTCAGCAGAGCAAAAAGTGTTAATTTTGATGAGGTTTAGTTCACTATTTTTTTTCTTTTTTGGATTGTGCTTTTGGTGTCTTATCTAAGAACTTTTTTAAAAAAAACCACAGCTTTATATTTCAAAACACAGATATATTTCACATAGCATAACATTCTCCCTTTTAAACTACATAATTCAGCAGTTCTTAGTATATTTACAGACTTGTGCAACCATCACTGTTTTAGAGCATTTCATCACTCCAAAAAGAAACCCCATACCTATTAGCAGTCATTTTCTGCATCCCCATCCCCACCCTCTGTCCCAACCTCCAGCCCCTGGCAACCACTAATTTACTTCTGTCTCTGTAGCTCTGCCTATTCCAGGCCTTTTGTATAAATGGAATTATACAATATGTGGCCATTAGTGACTGAATTCTTTTATTAAGCATCATATTTTCAAGATTCATTCATGTTGTAGCATGTATCAATACTTCATTCCCTTTTGTAGCTGAATAATATTCCATTGCATGCATATGCCACATTTTGTTTGTCCAGTCATCAGCTGATGGCCATTTGGGTTACTTCCACTTCCTGGCTATTAGGAATAATGCTGTTACGGACATTCATGTAGAAGTGTTTGTGTGAGCATATGTTTTCAGTTCTCTTGGGTATATACCTGGGAGGAGAATTGCTGGGTCATATGGTAACTCCAAGTTTACATTTTTTGAAGATCTGTCAAACTGTCTTACCAAGTGGCTGCACCATTTTGCATTCCCATCAGTAATGTAGGAGGGTTCCAATATTTCCACATTCTCTTCAACATTTGTTATTGTACAATTTTGGGTTACAGCCATCCTACTGGGTGTGAAGTGGTAACTCACTGTGGTTTTGATTTGCATTTCCTTGATGACTAATGATACTGATCATCTTTTCATGTCCATTTTTTGGGTCCATTTGTTTATCTTCTTTGGAGAAATGTCTATTCAAATCCTTTGCCCATTTTTAAATTGGGTTGTCTTTTTATGTTGAGTTATAAGAGTTCTTTCCATATTCTAGATAATAAATGCTGATGTATGACTTGCAAACATTTCCTCCCATTCTGTGGCTTGTCTTTATACTTTCTTGATAGTATCCTTTGATACACAAAATCATAAAAATTTTTATGAAGTCAAACTTATTAATTTTTTTTCATTCCTTGAGCTTTTGGTGCCATACCTAAGAAATCATTGTCTAATCCAAGGTCACAAAAATATACACCTATGTTGTGTTCTTCTGAGTGTCTTATAGTTTTACTCTTACATTTAAGTTTTTGATCCATTTTGAAAAACTAGTATAAGGTACAAATCAAGTTTCTCTCTCTCTCTCTTTTTTTTTGCATATGGATATCTAATTCTTCTGGCACTAATTGGCAAAAAGACTATCTTTCCTCCATCGAATTGTTTTGCAACCTCGTAAAAAAAAAAAAAAAATCAATTAGCTCCACTCCTTAAATGAAGACTGCACATATTGTCTTCCTTCCAAAGAGTACAATATGGAAAGGGGGAACAGTAATTTTAAAGTATATAAAATAATAAATTACAAATAGTACTTTGGCCAGGGGGCCACAGTTAAAATCAACACGAAGTAATGTGGTTGGTGTACATATGATGGGATGATATGGCACTTTATCTCTATAATCTTCCTTCCCCCAATCCATATCCCCAGTCTAATCAGAAGAAATACATCAGACAAATTCCAGTTGAAGAATATTATACAAGATACCTGACCAGCATTCCTCAGAACTGTCAAGGTTGTTATAAACAAGAGGAGGCTAAGGAAACACAGCGACTTAAATGTAATGTTGTATCCTGAATGGGATTCTGGAACAGAAAAAGGACTTTAGGTAATAACTAATGAAATCTGAATAAAGCATGGTTTTAAATTAATAATGTATTGATATTGGTTCATTAATTTTCATAAATGTACCCACCTTACATTTAATAAGTGTAAAATATTAATCATAGAGGAAACTGAGTGTGGAATCTATGGGAACTCTCTGAACTATCTTTGTAATTTTTCTGATAAACTGTTCGAAAAAATAAAATTGATTTAAAAATATCAATTGCCTCTATTTGTGTGTATCTGTTTCTCAACTCTACCTGTCCCATGGATCTGTGTATCTAAATTTTCCCGTATAACCCACTCTTTTTTTCAGCTTTATTGAGAGGCATAGTTGACAACTACAATTGTAATATATTTAAAGTGTATGACATGATGATTTGATATATACATTGTGAGAGGATTCTCTCCACCAAGTTAATTAACACATCTATCACCTCACTGATTTCCTTTTTTTTTTTTTTAAGTGTTCTCTCCACTACTGTCCTTTTGACCAATGTAAGTCATATGGGCAAGGCCATCGTCAAAGTAGAAAGGGACTACGAAGTTACATGGCAAAGCTTATGGATATAGGGCGGCCATTAATTAGGGCCCTTAATGCAGTCAGTCTACCATGGATCTGAAGCCATTCTGACTCCTAACACTTTTTGTAGAAGATCTGTTTTATCTCTTCAAAAATGTATCTGAAATTCAGAGATAAGAGTTGGTGTACATCTTTTCTCATTCACCGTTGGGCACTTGGTGGGTACTTTCAATAAGTAAATCATGTCTTATAGTTCTGGACAATTTTGCTGGTTTTATTGATTCTGTGCCCTCTCTTTTTTCTATTCTCTCTTTTTGGAACTCCTGTTTGAATTTTGATTTCTTGGACCATTCTTCTTATTTTCTTATATTTTCTTACCTATTTTCCATTTCTCTGACTTTTTGTCCTACTTTCTGGGAGATCTTCATTTTGTAACTGTTCTAGTGAATAATTTTCTTTCTATATTTTTAACTTCTTAGAATTCTTTTTTGCTCTGATTATTCCTTTTTATGGTATACTTTTCCTAGTTCACATTGCAATATCATTTAACTTCTCTTATCTATTTGAAAACCTTACTTTTCTTCCTGAGAAGCTGTCTTCTCTATGTTTATTCTCCCTTTACTCCAAGTTGCTTTTTATTGTTTTTTTGTTGTTGTTGTTTTAAAGATTTTATTTATTTATTAGAGAGCGAGAAAGAGAGCGATCACAAGCAGGGGAGAAGGGTAGAGGGAGAAGCAGACTCCCCACTGAGCAGGGAGCCTGACCCAGGGCTCCATCCCAGGACTCCGGGATCATGACCTGAGCTGAAGGCAGATGCTTAACCGATTGAGCCGCCCAGGTGCCCCATTGTTTTTGTTTTCAATGTTAGAAGCTGTATTCATTTTTTAGGGCTGCTGTAACAAATTACCATAAACTGAGTGGCTTAAAACAACAGAAATTTATTCTCTCACAGTTCAGGAGGCCAGAAGTCCAAAATCAAAATGTCGACATGGTTGGTTCCTTCTGGAGATTCTGAAGGATAAGCTATCCCATGTTTCTCTCCCAGCTTCTGGTGGTTGCCAGGAATCCTTGGTGTTTCTTGGCTTTTGGCAGCATGACTCCAACCTCTTCCTCCTTCACATGGCCATCTTCCTTCTGTATGAGTGTATGTCTTTGTGTCCAAAGTTTCTTTTTCTTGTAAGGATCCTAGTCACTGGATTAGGTTTAACTGTAGTCTGGCATAAACTCACTTTAACTTGACTATATTAGCAAAGACCCTATTTCCAAATAAGGTCACATTCTGAGGTTCCAGGTGGAATTTGTAGGGGAGGGTGGCTGTAGAAGCCACTAGTCAACATAGTACAGAAGTTTCCTTAGATGTGTGTTAATTCTTCATTGTCTCTCTGTTCCAGATGTCTTTTGCTGTGTAAAAAGTGACCCCAAATTTAGTGGTATAAAACAACAAACATGTTATTTTAATATTCTACAGAAATTGTGAGATAATAATAAATGTGGATTGCCACTAGGTTTGTGGTAATGTTACACAGCAAGAAATGACTAATACATAACCATTGTGAAATTAGATTCTGTGTCTTTTAATTTAATTGTATGGAAGAAACTTTGATATTGGAGAGAGTTATACTTCGTCATGCTGGGAGACAGTTCTGCTTGCCTTTCAAGGGGGCAGTCTGCCCTTGTTCCTTTGGTAGGAAACCTTAGAAGATAGAAATAGTGTCTGTCTCTGGAGTAAAGGGCAGGTTTGTTTATAGCCTTTGAAGACAGAGATTGTGTCTCCTTTTGAGCAAAGGGCAGACGTTCTTACTGCTCATTACTAAAGGTTTTTCTAACCTCACTGTTCCTTTCCTGTGATGTAACCCAATGTGTATGCAGATGTCATGTGGCCTTCTTCACATCACTCTGTGGGAACTGGGGCTCAGGGTACTGGTTGGTACAATAACGCTGCTACTGCTGTAAGTAATACATTATCCTTCATCTCTGACCCAGGGGTTTTCTGGCTTCTACCGGCATTCATGGACCCGTGGCAGGCAGATACAGTAAAATTTCAAACCCCTCAGAGTTCTTGAAAAGCTATAGAGAATGATGTACGGCACATTTTACCTGTGGGAATTGGAAAGCATTTTTTTTTTTTTTTTTTGCAGAGGCGGAAATGTAAAGACTATACAAAAATTACCTCCGAACCTATTAACGAGGCAAGTGAGAATTCAAGCTGCGTAGTTCTTCTTTCTCAGCATGTGGTGTTACTGCTTCTCAACCAACCTCAACTACTCACCCTTACTTGGTAAAGTCTCTATATCTGGGATTGGTTAGGCATGAATGATGGCTAAGAATACCTTGATCGTGGAGGGATTTTAGAAGGCACTACCTTAATTGTTGCTTGTTACGTTACGGGAACTGTCAACCCATCCACAGAATGACTGCTTGCTGCCATTTGTACCTAAGGTCCCCATTCTGTACCATACAATAACATATTCACTGTACTATGAAGTAGTCCATTACCGTCACCATTTCAAGTCTTGTGGCCTACTAATTTAGCGATTATAGTAATAGCAAAGAGAACCAGAGACCTAAAATAGTAAAGGATTGCTGGTTAAAATCAGAATTGGGAAGCAAGAACTTGATATAAAATGTACTAACCAAACTAACCTGAGTTGCCTTTGAAAAAAAAAAGATGGTTGAACACAATCTTTTATTTAGTTTCCATATGCCACCTACTCTCAATTTAATCTCTAATTATAGTTTTCTAAGATTGTTGTGTTTTTCTTGGGGGAGATGAGTTATTATTTGAAAAGGTAGCATTTAAATTGTGTAATCAAAAAATTGTAAACCTTGTGTTTGATAAAGAAAAATTTTAGATCAGAAATATGAACTCTGTCTTTAAGATGGGACAAGCTTTGATTAAATGAATAAAACCCTTAATTTCCTAGGTTTTTAGGCTTCCTGTTTGCTCAATGCAATTCAAAAATTGTTCCAGATCTTGCAACTGTTTTTTGCAAATACGTTGTGAGACATAAAGTTGGACCAGCTGGGCTAGTCATATGTTTGAAATGGAGAAGGCATTGTGTTTTATATGCTGTGGGGTTCACTTCCCTGAACTGTCCCAATACCCAAGGTCCAAGAAGGTAAGGGTTTGCTCAGCTGTGTATAAAGCCTGCCTTTTGTCATTTCAAATATGACCAGTAGTCTCAAAACTGAATACATTCAGAAAACATTATGTGATAGCTCATTAATTGTACCTCTTGTTATTCACTTACCATGTAAATGAACTGGTAACTGTCCCTGACTTTTTGGGTCCTTTTTCTTCAACCCTATAAAAATCAAGTATGATTTCAGGCATTTGAGAAGCAGCTTGTTTTCCCTGTCTCTCCTCTGCAGTAGTTAAAATACAGAAAACTTGGCTTTAACCAAAGTTCTTTTGTAATTTGAGACTATGAAGTTGTCAAGTACTGGAGGTGGGATGGGGTCAGCTGTGGGCCCAGTGTAGGCCTGGTAGAAACTCAGATATAGAGCTCTGGGTAGGCCCAGAGAGGAAAGGGAGAGGGGAGGGAGCAGCAAGGGCTCAGAAGAGAGGAAGAACCTGGCATACATTTCACTCTCAGCTAAAATGGGTAGTCTAAGGCCTTATACTTATTAGACAGATAATGGAGACAGTAGTGGGCTGCTTCTGAGAAGGCCCCCAATGCTCCCTGCTTCTTTATATAATCCTCTCTCACCCCTGAATGTGACTTCCTTCTAACCCCCAAAGGTGAGGAGATGCCACTTTTGTGGGTAGACTATCTAAGATTGTGACTGGCTTCTTGCGAGTAAACGCTATTGCCTTCTTGGCTTGCATGCTTTGATGATATTGGGGAACCCCATGTGGCAAGGAACCGTGGGTGGCCTCTAGTGCTGAGGACAGCCTCTTGCTGACAGCCAGCAAAATGCTGAAGCCTTAGTCCTATAACCACAAGAAATTGAATTCTGAGTGAGCCTGAGAACGGAACTTTCCCCAACAGAGCCTTGGATGAGACCATACTCCCAATAACACCTTTATTGCAGCCTTGTGAGACCCTAAGCAGAAGACCCAGCTAGGCCGGTCCTCCTGACCCACCAAAATTGTGACATAATAAATATATGTTATTCTAACCCACACATTTTGTGGTAATATTGTTATGTAGCAATAGCTACTAAGGCAGAGACTTGTATATTTTGTCACAAATAGATTAAAAGTGACAAATAGGGATTTTATTCAAGTTTTTTGGCACACCAATTATATATGGAGAATTTTGCTAATTACTGGATAAGTACACCAACAGAAGAGGTCTACTTTATAATACTGGATATACATGTATCTGTATCCCAAATGCAATCTCAGGAGGCCTACAGGTAATCCATGCTTGCTTGGAGGACATGGCAGAAATGCAGTGAGTCGGTTGCCTGTAGGAGTCTATACCAGGGCTTCTGTGTTCTGAGCCAAGGGATGCCTCAAATGCTAGCAGAAGAGAATGGGAGGATGATGGAGATAACAGGAGATGACTGTTCTCTGAAACCCTTGGATTTGTGGTCTGGACCCCCATGAGCAGAGGTTAGTAGCAGAAGCTAGAAGATTTGCTTTCTTAAGAGACTTTGTCAGACCATGAGAGCAAGCAGTGCTGTTACTGACACTGGAATGCTGCAGTGGGAGAGAATGATGTGTTTGGCCACTCTGCAGGGAACACAGCCCTGCTCTGGTACCTGAGGCTGGACGGTCTTTGGGAGTATTGGAGGGGCAATGTCAACATTGCCCTTGGTGTTCTCACAGAGGGCATCGTGGGCTGAGGCCGCAGAGAAGCATCTTGAGAGAATTTGTGAGTAGCAGGGGAACACTCAGGATGGAGAGCTGAGTTGAATCCTTTCAGTGACTCTGCTTTACAGATTGGGTAACTAGCAGCATAAGAAACTCTTTATGGGTTGTGCTGCCTGTGTTCCTTAAAAGACAGAGCTGGGGGCAAGTGTGATGAGTGCTGATGTCCAAGCTGGAGACAAGGAAGGAGAGGGGAAAGGAAGCAGGAAGGATGAGAAGTACTGTACTGGTGCTGCGTCAGTCACAGAGGCTGCCAAAACATCACGAGGCTGCTTGACAGCTGGCCCCCTCAGCCACGCACATCTCCTGACAGGTGGTGTAGAGAAACCATGCCTTTCAATAGTCCACCTGGGGTAGAAGAAAAGGGAATTTCTTTGTCTGGCTCCTTCTGGCCTTGTTCCTGCTGGTCAATTTGCGTTGATCAAAATTTGTTCCCCGTATCAGGCCAAGGAAGTCGGGATAGTTCGGTTTCAGGCAAATGACTATAGTGAAAGGCAGGTGCACACAAACTTCTTAACGAGTCTCTGGCTTAGTCCATTTGGGCTGCCATAACAAAAATACCATAAACTGCCTGGCTTAAAAACAACAAACATTTATTTCTCACAGTTCTGGAGTCTGGGATGGCCAAGATCAGGGTGCTGCAGATTGAGCGTCTGGTGACACCTGCTGTCTGCTTCATTGACAGCTGTCTTTTGCTGTGTTCTCACTTGGTGGCAGGGGCAGGGAGTTCTGTGGGGTCTCTTTTAGAAGTACACTAATCCCATTCATGAAGGCTCCACCCTTATGATCTAAGCACCTCCTAAAGGTCCCATTTCCTAATACCATCCTGTGGAGTATTGGGTTTCCACATATGAGTTTTGGCGGGACACAAACATTCAGCCCTCAGCAGCCCCTTTCCTGCTGGAGTGAAGAATTCTGAGAAGAGGCATTTGAGCTAAACCCTGAAGCTGACATTCCAAATAAAAGGAAGAGAATGAACCAAGATACCAGGGCGACGAAGCGCAAAACGTGTTAGGGGAATCCCAGTGGACATAAAGTTTCAGCCAACTTTACATTTCTGGATAAAAGAACTTGAACTTTATTTTTTAGGCACTAGGACGCTTATCAATACTTTTAACCTAGAGATACCATGCAATGGGAGATTAAAGTTCAAGAAAGTTTTCTAGTTTCTTGTGGTATTGTACAGTTGAATCCACAGACACAGAAGGAGGGATAAAGCTGGGTTCTTAACCTGGGTCTATGAACCTTAGGGGAAGTGTCTGTGAAGCTCGTAACTTGCACGCTACGTTTCTGTGGGGGCCTCCATAACTTTCATCAACTTTTCAAAGGGCCCGGAACCCAAAAAGTTAAAGTGCCCTGCCAAAGAGAGAAAATCAGCACGTCCCTTTCTGTCCCAAGCCTGGAAGTACATACCTCCCGTTTGGGGGTCAGGAGACTGGAGTGAAACTAGCCCGAATATCTCCTAATTCAGAGTTAAGAGGCAGTTCAAGTTGTAATGACATGACCGGAGAAGATCTGGACGCCAAGGGGGAGCCATCACGGTACACACTGCAGCAGAGGCAGGCCGGCTTTGGAAATCCGCGCTGCGCTAAGGGAGGTTGACGTGCTCTGCAAATCCTGCCCCGCGCTTTCTTCCCGCAGCTGCGCAGGCGCTAGGACCGAGGTAGTGCCGCGCGCCTCCCGCGACGCCCCACCCTGCCCCGCCCCTGCGCGAGGCAGGACGGGAAAGCCAAGATGGACGCGTTCATTTGAACATCTCGCCTGAGTGGCTTCCCAGCACTCCTGCCAGTCGATCGCAGTCCAGCCAACAGCTGCTGCCCATTCTTCCTCCGGAATAGGGGAGGGAGAGGGAATGAGAAGCTGCAGCGGCAGAGGAGTCACCCTGACCGACCCCGCCGCTGCCCTCGGGCCCCCTCGGCCCCACGCCTCCGGGGAGCAGCCGGGGCTCGCCGCGCCTGACGCGTCCCGAGTTACACAGGTGCGGGCCCGGGCCCGCAGCGTCCGGTGGTTCACCGCATGTCCTGTGACCCTCGCACCCGCTCCGAGTTGACTTGCGTTCGGTGACCGGAGGGCTGGGAGCCCAGGGGTAGGCCCTGAGCGCGCGTTTGCGCCAAGTGGCCCCCGGCCTGCGGACTGGGCTTTCCGGGGTGCACCTCCCCGCGCCGCTCCTCGCCGACTTCCTTCCTGAGCTAGACGCGGTGTCCCGTGTGGGCCTCAGCTTCTCTATCGGCCCCTTGTTTCTCGCACAGGATTTTTTGAGGCCCAGGCGCTTAGCTTGTTGGTTTCACCTAACCCTGAAGAGGCTGAGGAAACTCTTGCCTTTTTGCGGAGACTCTACGCAAGATGCCTTTCCTGTGCATTTGGGTCTCTTCTTAAAGCGATTTTGTGGTTAACTTGGCAGGGTAGTTTTTCTTTATCGTAAACAATGCCGATAACTTGATTTATAGCTTATCAATGTAATATAGTACTTTTATATGTAGCTTTTTATGTTGTCCTAATAAACACATAGAAATTTGGGGTACAGTAAAACTATTAAATATGTTTTAATCGTACACAAAGATACTGCACTGTTAAAATAATTGTGTAATAATGTAATTTTCTCAAAGTTTTAATAGAATAACATTTCGAAATTGCACAACTGAAGTTGGATAAAGTCGCAAGTTTAATGCTGGCTATCCTGTTGACTAGGAAATAGGAAGACCAGCAGAGTTTTGTTGTTTTCTTGTAAGTTTTATAAGGCACGTTATTAGTTATGTCCTAAGTTCAACTGTTCTCAATTCTGAATTTTAGCAGGAGGAAATAAGTGCCACCATTGTGACATACAGTTGTCTCAGGAATAATGTTAATTCACAGCAAAATAGCTTTGCCACTCTGGTTGTTGCATAGGAACTACAGAGGCTTTGAGATAGTGCAGCAAGGAAAATTACTGGTGCCAAAAAAATGTCAAATGAGAAATCTAAATCAAATTTAATTAAACTCTTAATTGTGAGTGCTTTTCGGGTACTAAAGGTTGTCTGTAGTGCTGACATCAAATGTTTGTTTTGATTTCTGTGTTCGAGGATTGCAGTTTAAATGTGATGCCACAAAACCTATTTCTAATGTAGATGTTGTCTCAGAGACAGAACCGGCATCCACTTTACCACATTGCAGAGTATCAGAATTTTATTAGCTGTCAATTACTGTATATAGAAATGTTTTGGAGGTAGAGAGGTATTTTTCCACCCACAGCTCATCTACATCTAATGAACTGTACTGTAATAGATTGTGTTAATTAAAAGCTAGCACTCTTAAATTTGCTACAAGCATGACTATTCCATGGCCAGGGTTATTCATGCCTTGGTTCTGGTTTGACAAAATTGGAATTGGTTGTAGTTATATGTTTAAATGAATTGGGGTGTCAAAACTGCTGATGACACTTGGTAGTTTATTAGGTCTTTTGTGGACTGGTCAACTAAAAGCAGTACTTCAACTACTGATGAGTTAGTAATATTTTTTTTTGTTTCATTCCAGTATGCCAGTGATCCTTTAGGGTATGCTTTTCATGGAACTGGAATGCCCTTTGATATTATGATTACTTGTATACCTACAATATGATAGGATTTATTTGACACTCATCTAAGGATTAATGACTCTTCTGTAAACTTTTATGACGTTTTTATTCTGGTTTTGACTTTAGAAGCTGACCAGAATGTGTTTGAATTCATGCAGAAATAATGTTGATATTTGGAACCCATGTCGAACTTCTATGAAGAAAGGGCAACGATGATTGCAGCCGGGGATTTGCAGGAATTTGTTCCTTTTGGTCGAGACCACTGCAAGCACCACCCTAATGCTTTGAACCTTCAACTTCGCCAGCTGCAGCCAGCCTCTGAGTTATGGTCTTCTGATGGTGCTGCTGGCTTGGTGGGATCCCTTCAGGAGGTTACAATCCACGAGAAACAGAAGGTTCCATTAAGTTTTCCATTACATTTTTGAAACATAGAGTGATGTGATCTATTTATAATTTAAGACTACTCAGATGCAACAGAAAGGAATATGATGCAACCTGTAGAGATTCAGATTTGGTAATTCCAATCAAGGCTAAAATAATGACATTATTGTATTATACTGTCATAACTGTTTATTTAGACATGTGTAACTCATGGTGTCATAATGATTGTGAAGTTCAGTAGTATGATTATGGTCTATTATAAACCTCTTCACTTAGTATGTAGAGACCAGATTTCATGTTATTTGATGAGTAGATGGTAGAGTTAGAAATGGTCCCTTCTGCAAAAGACCTGCATGTTTCTAGAGGAGAAAAGAAATGCTACACAAGTAGATAGAGTAGTAATTCTTAAATAGGGGAATGAGATGCAAGTATGTATCAGAAAATCAGTCTTTCCTGCCTTATTCCCTTTTCCTATCCCTTTGTGATACCAAAATCTCAGAGAGGGGAGGTTTATGTAGTTAGAAATCTATAACCTTTCTGGCCCCTGCATGGCTCAGTTGGTTAAGTGACTGCCTTCGGCTCAGGTCATGATCCTGCAGTCCCAGGATTGAGTCCCAGGATCGAGTCCCAAATCGGGGTCCTTGTTCAGCAGGGAATCTGCTTCTCCCTCAGACCCTCCCCCTTCTCGTGCTCTCTCTCTCATTCTCTCTCTCTCAAATAAATAAATAAAATCTTAAAAACAACCTAAGAAATCTAAACCTTTCTTGTTCCCATTCATTTTGATGCGTAGGACAAAGGAAGGAAGGTGACTGTATATGCAGTTGTGAAACAGGGAAATCTGCATTATGCATAAACTCCGCCAGTGATTCCCATGTGTACCTCACTACTCCCTTTCCATCACCCCCACATATGCTTAATATACCTTTTTAGTGTCCCAAGTATGTTGGTTTTGTTCTATAGATAGGTACAATTTTTGTTTATATTTTTGGCAGAATAATGCATTATATAAGGCAGTTGATATATAGAGAATTTTTGAGTAAATTCTTGTACATGAAATCCTGTAAGATTTATAATACACACCCAGTCTGTTAATCAGTGGCACCAGAGATTCTTAGAGTTGGGTTTGGAGTGAGTCGTACTCCATAGGCAGAGCAAGAGTAGGAGACTTGTATCTGGATGACCATTTGATTTAATTAATATTGCTCCATACTATTGAAAAAGGGAGTGCTTTAACCCTGTCTTACATTTATTAATTTTTAAGGAAAGCTGGCAGTTAAGGAAAGGCGTCAGTGAAATTGGAGAAGAAGTGGATTATGATGAGGAACTCTATGTGGCTGGAAATATGGTGATCTGGAGCAAAGGAAGTAAAAGCCAGGCATTGGCTGTTTATAAAGCGTTTACAGTTGACAGTCCTGTTCAACAGGTGAGTTGATTTGAATTTTAGCATTTAGTTGACTAACACTTTTTTAAAAAAAGCTTTTGTCTTAGAATTTAACAGAAATGATAAAAACATAGCTGAACGATCACAGCAGCTGGACGTATATTTTAAAATGTAGTGAAGATAATGGTAGGAAAATAAAAATGTCATTTGTTTTCTATATCCTCACTTTTTTTATACTGTCCTTTTGTCAGTTAAATGATGATCTTTAAACATTGTCCTTGACTAATTTGATTTATTGTCAATAAAAATTTGTAAGACATTACAAATTAAAATATTTTAACACATGATGATTTTAATTGCAGAGTATTGAATAAAAAAAATTGGGCTCAGAGTAATACTTGGAAAGGAAAAACATCTACTTTACTATCATTGTAGTTGGCTATTAAACCTAACTCTGTTCTGAAATTGGTAATTAAAGGGAAAGAATTAAGCATTTACCCTGCCTTTTTGGAAGACATGCAGTCCATCTCCAGTTAATGAAGGAAAACCCTTATTTGTAAAAATGCTAATGAATAAATAAGAAGGGAATGGTAGGATTAGAAAACCACCATTCTTAAATTTCCAGTGTAAACTCATTGAGACAATGATTGTAAATGGACACTAACACTGTTGGGTAAAAGGATGCGACCATGGCCCCAGGGTGTCACCCTGTGGCTTACTTGTTAACATGAAGGAACAAATATATCGCTACTTTGGAGATATCTGTTGCTCTCCACCTCAACCAAATTGATTTGAGTTTATTGTCACTGGTAGTGGGGCAAAGGAGTAATACGCACCTCTGGCTGTAATGCAGCATGAAATACATGATGTCATCTACTAAGTTTTCTTCCCAGAAATACTTAACTTGAATATTTAGATCTAACTTTTAATTTTAGGAAATATGGGGACAAGAGGATCAATTTTTAAAATATCAGGAAATGAGGAGTGGGTTGGAGATATAAATGAAACAAGAATGGCCAAAGCTTGGTAATTATTGAAGCTGGCGGATGGGAATTCATTCCTATTCTGTTTACTTAATACATATTTGAAACTTCCCATAATAAAAAGTTTAAAGAAAAAACACTGAGAAAACAGTTGGGACAGTCTACATTCTGGTCTCTTTAAAAAGTCAGGGAGAAAAAAAAAGGGAGAAAGAGAAGGTGGGGACTGCTCTAGATTAAAAAATAGTAAAGGGACATCAAATGCAATAGTTTTTGAAACTTGTTAAATGAACTTTGAATCCTGGTTCTAGAATATCAGCTAAAAAAGACATTTTTTGGGAAAATTTGCAAAACTTGCAAATGGACTGGATATAAGGTGATGTTAATTTTTCTAAAGATTTTTTCTAAAATGAGTCTAGGAGAGTCTGAGAATGATAAGATTATTGGGTAAGTCTGGAGATTATGAATTGCTTGGCGATTTTGAACTCTTCTAACTCTTTGGCTTTCTAAAACTTACTTGCATGGGGCGCCTGGGTGGCTCAGTCAGTAAGCATCTGCCTTTGGCTCAGGTCATGATCCCAGAGTCCTGGGATCGAGCCCCAGATCCCCACATCAGCCCCACATCCCCACATCGGGCTCCCTGCTTGGCGGGAAGCCTGCTTCTCCCTCCCCCTTTGCTGCTCCCCTGCTTGTGTTCCGTCTCTCCCTCTCTATCAAATAAATAAATAAAATCTTTAAAATAAAACTTATTTGCAAACATAGTTTGTCTTTCCTTATAATATTTACCATTAATCTGCTTTTGTTTTATTCATTTTTGTTCCCATGGTATGTGTATTGAGCTCATAAGGAGGGACAGGTATTATGTAGGTGTCATTGTTACTAGTCAGATGCCATCAGTGAATAGGTTATTATTTAGATACAATTTTCTCAGGTAAGCGTTTTGTTTTGATTTTAGGCACTGTGGTGTGACTTCATCATATCACAGGATAAGTCTGAGAAGGCCTACAGTAAGTTTCTTTTTGAAATTTTATTTCATCTTACTCCAAATGTTTATCTCCTTGTTTTTTTTGTTGTTCAAAATAAGTAGCCATTAGTAATAGTGATTTAGCCTAAGCATTTTTTTTATGGTACATTAAAGAATTTGTGCTGTTGGGAATTGCAGTTTGTGATTGTTGAGATTTTTTTTTTTTTTTTTTTTTGGAAAAAATGCATAAGTCTTGTTGTACCCTTTCTTTTCAGGCAGTGAAGAAGTAGAAAAATGCATATGTATACTGCAAAGCTCATGTATTAACATGCATAGCATAGAAGGAAAGGATTACATAGCTTCTTTACCTTTTCAGGTAAATTGAGTATTTCACTGTTTTTGTGTTTTGTTGTAGAATATTCTTGAATTAATTGGTTGCAGAAGTATTGCTGTTATGCTTTGTAGTAATCAAGAATGTCATTTTTATTCAAATAACTTTATATTTGAATAAAAATAAATTTAAAATAAAATTTGAATAAAATATACATTAAAATAAAACAAAATTTATTCAAATTCTAAGTTTTAATCCTTACCATTTTTCCATCCTTTGCATAAAAAATAAATTATTTAATGAAGTGAACTATGGAGTTTTTTCCTGAGAGATTTTTTCAGTTATAAAAAGAAATCATTTTAGAATATTAAAGCACATGAAAAAGATTAGTCTTTTTCCTGTTTCTCATCATCTTTTTTATACCTAGTGCTATTGTTAAAATTTCATCACATTGTCATTTTGGTACTGTTATTAGCCAGTGGCAGGAATTTCTAATTGAACTCTTTCTTAGATTTGATTTTGTTTTGGACTTTAAAAAAATATTGCTAATGATCACATTGTTTTGTAAAGCTTTAAGTCGGAAGAAAATCTAATGTTTTATGGTTTCCTAAGCACATGCTGTAAAGAGTAGTTTCTTTTACTTCTGTTTTTTCCTGTCCTTTTACCTGATAGGTTGCTAATGTTTGGCCCACCAAATATGGATTGTTGTTTGAACGAAGCAGTTCTACACATGAGGTACCTCCAGGTCCACCCAGGTATTCATTTTACTAGGTTCAGTTTATTATTATTTGGGCTTTTTTGGTCTTGGTTTTGAGGTAAAGATGTTTACCTAAAAGTTTGGGATGATGATCATTTCCATGCTAACAGCACAGATAAATGCCATTTTCTCTCATCTCAGTATTGTACACTTATGAGGTCTACTTCTGACTTGACAATTATCTACTGCTTCCCTCCTCTCCTCCATAGTAAAATTAAATGAACACATACTTACGGATATAAAGACTGTTCTTAGAGCTGTCATTGTTTCATTGTGTTACTTTGGGCAAGTCATTAGAGCTTTCTTGGCTTTAGTTTCCTTATCTGTTACAGAAGTACTATCATTTATCTTTTAGGATTTATGCAAAGATTAAATAAGCTGATGTATGCAATCTTTGACATAGAACTTAGTACATGTTAGATGCACAATAAATGGTAGGTGCTTATTGGTAGCGTGTTTACCTTGTGTCCCTAATAAATTGTGAGCTCATCGAAGGGCAGGAACATATAGTACCTGTCATAGTCTGGTGCAAGTAGTAGACACTGTTTTTAAAAAATTGCTTATAGATTTAATCTTTCTGTGTTTAGATAGAAGGCCTGTTTTTTTCTCCTTTTTTAATCACTCCTTAAAAAAATGCAGCCTTTTTATTTACTTGAAATTTTTCTTCCCTTTTTTTTGACACTTTTTTGTAAATGGATGTAGGACACTAAATTTCTTTCTTAGCTGCTAAAGACACACTGCCACTAAGAGAGGTTTAAAAAAAACCAAAAACTGCCTTATGCTTATTACTCCATTGGCTCTGTAATGTGATGATTGCTATTTGTAGAGATTCCCTGGGCTGTATTGATTTTCCTGTGTGTGTGTGCATGCATAGAATTACCATGCACAAGAAGAGATATTTCCAGGAATGAAATAGAAGATACTGTGAAAAATAGTATGTAAAAAGTTTAGAGGCTTGCTTTATGAGATGGTAGATTTGTAGTTGCTTGTATAATCTGAAGAAGATATTTCTTTGCAAAGAAAGTGCAAAATTTACACACAAATGGAATCATTTTGTGTTGGTGATTGGCTGATTATTTGTTTATTACTAGAGAACCTTTACCCACTATGTTCAGCATGCTGCATCCACTGGATGAAATAACCCCACTTGTTTGTAAATCTGGAAGTAAGTGTATTTTCATAAATTCTTTCATATAAGCTCTTTTTTTAAGTTTGGGGGATAGGAGGAAATGAAGGAGCTTTGTGAAAATTGGGCTTGTTTTATAGAAATAATGTAGTTTAAACATTTTTATTATTTTTATTATGAAAATTTATATTAAAGCAAGACTTCTTGAATACCATGGTATTAACTGTTTTCATAGTTATTCTTTTATTAAAAATAGGGCCTATAATCAATCAGGAACATTGATATATTCACTAACCTATCTGTAGATGACTCTACAGATGACTACTCCTCAGTAATAAGTAAATGAACTAAAATTGTTTTTTGTTGTTGTTGAAGAAAAGTGTAGGTTCTTTGGCCTGTACTGTGTAAATTTTAATAATTCATTTTCTTGTTTATAATAAAATAATTTGCTGAGATGCAGAACTTTAATATTTCCTACAGGTATTTCTAGATACTGATCTTAAAAATTTAAATGTGGCCAAACATGATAGTTGATTATAAATAATGAAGACTTGAAAACTGAAAAAAAAAATGTTTATATTTTTTGACCAATTTTACTTGTAGGACTTTATCCCATGCACACATTCTGAAATTCCACTGAGGTTTTAATCTTCTGTATCGGGGCTTGGCAAACTACAGCCCATGGGCTAAATCCAGCCAACAGCTTGTTTTTGTATGGCTTATGAGCTAAGAATGGTTTTTATCTTTTTAAAGGGTTGTAGAAAAAAACATTATATGACAGTCATTATGTGGTCCACAAAGCCTAAGCTATTTATTCTCTGGTCTTTAACAGGAAAGTTTGTTGATAATTCTGTATTATATTGGTAACAATTACAGACAACCTAAATAAACATGTTAGAGCTTATGACTGAATGGTGTGAAGCATTATTGATGACGTTTTTGAATACTATTTAATGACCTTAGGAATTGCTTATTCATAATGTTAAGTAGAATATAAAACTGAATACAGTGATTCTAATTTTGTAAAGGCATAAAAAGTGTATGTATACGTGTAGGAAAAAAACACTAGAAGGAATATTCCCTAATACATTAATTGTGGATATTTTGAGATGGTGGAATTATGAGTGATTTTTATTCATTTCTTTAAAAAATACCTTTTATTTTTGTAAGATAATTATTTAAAATTAAAATATTTTAACTGAGAGGGAAGCATTTAGGAAGCTGTCAGATAAGGTTATAGAAATCAGGGCGCCTGGGTGGCTCAGTTGGTTAAGCGACTGCCTTCAGCTCAGGTCATGATCCTGGAGTCCTGGGATCGAGTCCCACATCGGGCTCCCTGCTCAGCGGGGGGTCTGCTTCTCCCTCTGACCCTCTTCCTGCTCATGCTCTCTGTCTCTCATTCTCTCTCTCTCAAATAAATAAATAAATAATCTTAAAAAAAAAAAAAAGAAATCAGTTCATGGTGCTATAGGAGTAAAAGCTAAACTGACTAGGAAGAACTTATTTTGCATGTATACTCAGTAAATAGTGTACTGTTCAACTCTGTTTGAATAGTTATTATAGAGGACAGATTTCATACAGAAGAAAAACAGTCAAGAGGTCAAACTTGGCAGAATAGTCGATTGCAGTTTATAGATCAGTCAGTTGTTGAGTAGTCACAGACCTCCCTGTGGCCGATGGGACAGTGAGTCAGCACACATCTTCAACATGTAATTGCATGTATGTGAAATGGAAACTGGTAATGTATTCTTATCTTTATGTATTTTGAGGAAGTTGATGCCCAAAGTAAACTTAAAAATTCAGGGTAATTATATATTAGTGGATTTTGTGTCTTAATTGGCTGTGTTTCTCTTTAGGAATTATAGAAAGTCATTTCATTAAAGAACTGTCTTGTGAAGTTCATTGTTCAATACCTGATCGTTACTATTTTATCTTTAAGGTCTTTTTGGTTCATCAAGGGTGCAATATGTTGTAGATCATGCAATGAAAATTGTTTTTCTCAACACTGACCCCTCCATTATAATGACCTATGACACTGTTCAATGTTTGCATTCTGTGTGGGCTCTCCGGAGAGTCAAAACAGAGGTAAGGATAAAGGCAAGTCACTTCTTAGTATGAAAGGATAGTTAACACTGAAAGCTTTCACATGTATTTGGAAGAATCATTTGTGAAATGCATTGAGCTTCTTAGGAAAAAAGAAATATTGTGTCTTTAATAACTGGCTTCTACCCTGAATTCTCACCAGGAAATTACCCTTTTAATCTAATTATTGCCTTTTTTTCCCCCCTTCTCATCATTTTGACTTAAGGAAGAGAATGTTGTCTTAAAGTTCTCTGAACAGGGGGGAACCCCACAGAATGTGGCCAGTAGTAGCTCCCTCACAGCACACCTCAGAAGCCTCTCCAAAGGAGATTCCCCCGTGGCTTCACCTTTCCAGAATTACTCCTCCATTCACAGTCAGAGTCGCTCGACCTCCTCACCCAGTCTACACTCTCGTTCACCTTCTATTTCCAACATGGCAGCTCTAAGGTGGGAATTAAGTGTGGAAGTGTTTCCTTATTTTAAACAAGATATCCCAAGAAAGAGATACCTTCTTTTCAAACTTTCGCTCTATGTTTTGAAGGATTTAAAATCTCTGTTGACAGCTCTTGGGTATTTTTTTAGGGAAAACAGCGATTATCCCAGTTGTATTACTAAGTAAAGTTTTTTTAAATGAGTCCTATTTAGAAGCTGCCTCTGCTTGTCATAAGATTGGTTGCCTCATTTCCATCACTAAGTGGCAGCAATTTGATGAATATTAATTTCAAAAATATTTTGGTTTTTCTTTTCTTCCTTTCTTTTTTTTGGTCTTTGCATTAGCTTTTTCATTTTTATTAGTATCTGTCTGGTAATATGGGAACATAGTTTTGTTGGTATGTATATATCTGAATATATAGGAATGTAGTTTGGACTTTTTTGAATAATAAAAACAATTCATGTTCTGAGGCAGAAAATGAACTAATTTTCAGTTTTAAAATTAAAGGATGAATTCTAACAAGAATTGTAAATCTTTAGAATGTAATAAAACACATTAATGTGAACAATTTAAGTAGTTATTCCCTTTTAAAAAAATGTATTTCTGATTGGGATTATACCATGAATGCACTTGGTACATAGAGTTTTAGAAAGTATGATTGGAAAACATGTTCCGTCAGCCTGCCTTGTTAATTGTGATGCCCTCTCTCTGTTTATTTTGCAGTCGTGCTCATTCTCCCGCCTTAGGAGTGCACTCTTTCTCAGGGGTGCAGAGGTTTAACCTTTCAAGCCATAATCAGTCTCCAAAGAGACACAGTGTTTCTCATTCTCCAAATAGTAATTCTAATGGCTCCTTCCTTGCACCAGAAACAGAGCCAATTGTTCCTGAACTTTGTATTGACCATTTATGGACAGAAACGATTACTAATATAAGGTTTGGGATATATATTTTTATATTCAAAGAAAAATGTTGGTAAAAGTTTTAGAAAATACTTGGTGTTTTGCTTAGAGTTTCCTTTTAATCTTTTAATATAATCAGTTTATAAAACTACAGAGATAAATATTAAGGATACCTGAGTTTCAATAGAGGATATTAATGATATTAAAGTGATTATAAAAGTATTCTTTTATCATTTCCTCTTTCTTCTTTAGTAGTAAGAATCGCTCAAATTTGAGGTGTTTGATGTTTTAAGGAGAAACAACTAGATCAAGAAACTTGGGGTTTTATAGCATTTTTTTAAAATTTTATCTTTACGTTAGTTGAGTGTCAGCTGTTGTTTTTGGGAAATGCAACTCAGACCTCTGTTCTGTGTGGCCTTTCTCCTTTTATGTTCTCTTTGATCATTCAGCCAGTTCCAGTGCATGTGCTAGTGGCTGTGGGTTACAGGCAGATTGGTCACTGTCCCTATCCTCAAAAAGAGACAGCTGAAGATGGTGACACAGAGGCACTGCCTACTCTGCTGGTAGGGCTTTGGAAAGATGAATAGGTATTTGCTGGGTAGGAAAGGGAAGAAGGGCACAGTAGGCAGGATGATCAGAACAGAAGTTCGGAAGTGTGAGTGTGTGATATGTACAAATACTCTCACTTTGCTTATGTTGGAAGGAAGGGCAAGGGTTAAGAAAGGGGAGGCTTGAGAGGGAGATTGCCCTTTAGGGCTGTGCTATTTGATGAGGGCTGTTAAGGTGCTTTATATGTGGGTCATAAACTTAGGGGAAAGAGCAGAGCAATAAATGTGGGAGTTGTTGGCTTGTAAGTGGTGATTGAGGCAAGGGAGGTGGATTGGAAGTTAAGGAGTGTGTAGACGTTGGGCTCCTGGAGGGCCTGTGGATGAGCTTGCAGTTGCAGAGGTTCTAGTAACATAGCATCATGCAGTAATCATGTGCATGTTAGTTTATAAGGACTTTTCCTAAGGAGAGGGTTTTACATTCATTAGATTCTCATAGGGGGTCTGAGACCTCCAAATAATTGATCTGGCAGTGTAGAGTTGAAGAGAGCTAGGGACTGAAGTCTTAGAAACTTAAGCTTTTGGGGATAAAAAGAGAAAAGAGACAAAGCTGCTATAGGGAGACAGAGCAGGAGAGCTCAGGTGTGAGAAGCAGCAGAAGTGTCATGGGACATTGGAAAAGAGAGCATTTCAAAAAGAAAGCTGCCAGTGTTGCTAGGTGCCGGTGAGGTGTGGCACTAATCAATGAGCTCAGAAAGGAGGTACCCGGATGGCAGTGAGTTCACTGGTGACCTTGGCCAGAGCACTTGGAGAGGGGCTGTGGAGTGGAATGGAGTGGAAGACGTGAATGGGGACTGAGGAAGCGAACATTGACATGTGGATTATTTTATGGATTGCCTTTGAATGGGGATGAGGATGCAAAATTAGAGGGAGTCTCAGGGTCAAGGGAGAGTTTTGTTACTGCTGAATTACATTAGAGAAAATTAGTCTTCGTGACTAAATACCTCAGCGCGTATCTCTAAAATGTAAGGAGATCTTACCTAACCACAAGGCCATTTTTACACCCAGCCAATTAACAGTAAGTCCTTTATATCATTTATTATTCAGTCCATCTTCATATTTGAAGATTTTTATCTTAATATGAGAGAGTAGGCTGCAAGGGCCATACTCAGTGTAGGGAAAGCATCAAAAATACAGGAGAGAGGAAATGACGGATAGAACGAGGAACGAGAAAGGAGCACAAGTGGAGAGATTAGCCTTCAGGAGAAAGACAAAAGACGGTGATGGTTATTAGATACATAGGGCAGGAGGTTGGGCTCAAGCCTTATAGCTGTATTTTCTCTGATGCAGAAGGCAAATAAATACATGTTCTTAGGGGCTAGGGGATAGGTATAGTTGGAGGAAAGTAAAGCTGTGAATACGGTGTTGAAGTAGCTTCTCTGTTTTTGTTCCTCATAAATAAAATAAGAATTTCCTACATTTAAAAATCATTTGTCTTTAAATATCTCTTGGTAAATTGACTATATTACAGATTCTTATATTACAGAATTATGGTCTTCTGTACCACTCCAGAAAGAGATCTTTGGAAATTAGAGATGGTTTCAGAAAGAGGGATGACGTAGAGCCTAATCTGCGAGAGAGAGGATGGATAGGAGAGGTCATGTTATAAGAGGTCTGACCCCTTACATCCTTTAAGGAGTAGGAATTCAAGTGTGCAGCTTTAGCAGTACGTAACTTTACTAATATGGAATTAAAAAGGTCATTGATAATGATTAAATTTCTTATAATTTATCCCCTAAAAAGCTGTGGAATGGACTCAGAATCAAAGAACTGAAAGGAATCTCAGAGATCCTGAAGTTCCAATCTTAGAAGTGTTGTGAGGTCTTCAGTGTTAATGCTTGGCCCAAGTAGTTTTAAGATTTCTTGCAGGGTAGTTTCATTAAGAGTTATCGTGGCAGATTTTGGAACTAATGCTGACAGTTTTTTTATTAATGTATCTGCTACAGAGAGAAAAATTCACAGACCTCAAAAGTGTTTATTACATCTGACCTATGTGGGCAGAAGTTCTTGTGCTTTTTGGTGGAGTCTGAGCTCCAGTTGCGGTAAGTGTGCATACTTCCCTTTGATTCTGTGTCAACAAACGTAGGGCTGCTTTTTCTTTTTTTCTTTTTTTGACTTAAGTAGCTTTATTGAAATAATTTACATGCCAAAAAATTGACATGTTTTAAGTGTATAATTATTTTTAGTAAAATTACAGAGTTAATGCCACCATCACTACAATCTGGTTTTATAACATTTCTGTCCCCCTGAAAAGATCCCTGTGTTTGATTAGCAGTCAGTCTCTCTTCTGATTCCCAACCTCAGGTAACCACTCTGTATATAGGCTTTCTGCCTAGGAGATTTGCCTTTTCCAGAGATGTTATAGAATCATACAAAATGTAGGTTTTGTGTGGCTAGCTTCTTTCACTTAGCATAATGTTTTTTAGGATCCACCATGTTGTAACATGTATGAGTGCTTTATTCCTCTTGCAGTGTAGTAGCCCATTATGTAGATACACCACATTATGTTTATCCATTCATCTGTTGATGGACATTTGGTTTCCACTTTTTGACCATAGTGAGTTATGGCCCTATGAACATTGGAGCAGAAGTCTTTGTGTGGACATATATGATTTCTTTTTTTTTTAAGATTTTTAAAATTTATTTGACAGAGAGACAGTGAGAGAGGGAACACAAGCAGGGCGAGTGGGAGAGGGAGAAGCAGGCTTCCTGCAGGGCAGGGAGCCCGATGCGGGGCTCAATCGCAGGACCCTGGGATCATGACCTGAGCCGAAGGCAGACACTTAACGACTGAGCCATCCAGGCGCCCCTGATTTCTTTTTTCTTGAGGAGATATCTAAGAGTGTAAAGGTTAATTGTTGGGTTGAACAGTATATTCATGTTTAACTTTTTAAGAAGTTGCCAAACTGTTTTCCAAATAGGCTACATCCTTTTATATTCCCACTGGCAATCTATGAGGGTTCCAGTTTCTTTATCGTGTTGTCTGTCTCTTTGTAGCCATTCTAGTGGGTGTGAAGTGTTTTTAATTTGCATTTCCGTAATGACTTATGATGTTGAGCATCTTCCCATGTTCTTACTGGCCAGTCATTTATCTTTTTAGGTAAAAATGTGTATTCAGATCTTTTGTCCACTTCTTTACCTTTTTATTTTGAAATAATTATAAAACACAGGCAGTTGCAAAATAGTAGGGGGATGGTCCTGTGTACCCTGCACTCTTTATCCCCCAGAGGTAACATCTTATATAATTATAGTACATTATCAAAACAAGAAAATTGACACCAGTACAATCCACACACCTTATTCAGATTTCATCAGTTTTACATGTCCTCATTTGTGTGTGTTTATATGATTCCATGAAGTTTTCTCATGTGTAGATTTGTGCAAACACCACAGTCAAGATATAGAACTTCTTATTACCTCAAAGATGTCCCTCATGGCTACTCCTTTATAGTCCCATACACTAAACCCACCCACCCCCATCCCTAACCCCTAGCGACCACTAATCTGTTCTCCATTTTTATAATTTTGTCATTTGAAAATGTTATAAAATGGAATCATACAATATGTAATCTTTCAAAATTAGCTTTTCCCCGTCAGCATAATACCTCTGAGATCACTATAAGTTGTTGGACATATCAGTAGTTTGTTTCTCTTTTTATTTTAATATTTAGCTGTGTAAAATTTCAAGAGAGTAATGATAAAACTCAGCTCATCTTTGGCTCCATCACCAACATACACGCAAAGGATGCAGCGCCAGTGGAGGTAAATGCAGGCACATTTCTTGAGAAGTTGAAAATCATTATGTTTTATAATTTGCACAGATTGGCAAATAAAATTTTTGTCTTTCTCTCAGAAGATAGATACCATGCTGGTCCTTGAAGGCAGTGGAAACCTGGTGCTGTACACAGGAGTGGTTCGGGTAAGTAGTAAGTAGCATTTCATCCTTTTGTAGGACCACCTCCTTGATACTATTATTATTTTTAAACATTCTTTTTTTAAAGATTTTACTTACTTATTTGACAGAGCGTGAACACAAGCAGGGGAAGTGGCAGGCAGGGGGAGAGGCAGAAGCAGGCTCCCTACTAAGCAGAGAGCCAAACTCAGGGCTTGGTCTCAGGACGCTGGGAGCATGATCTGAGCAGAAGGGAGACACTTAACTGATGCCCCTGATTGTTTTTTTTTTAATATGTAGTCTAATATTTAATATTAGTGACCCCCTGGCTGTAGGATTTGGCAGAAGATTTTTCTAAGAGTTGAAAATGAAGTCTCTAGTTTAGCTTGGTCCCAATTTGGAGGCCTAGGACTCACTGCCATGAGATGGATTGGTGCTATCTGGCACAGATGGGGAATCATTAATGAATATAGGTAGATTATTAAAAAAAAAAAGTTAACCTAAAGTTTTATAAAGAATGTAGTTTTGAAATTGATGTATGGGTACTTTGTTAAGTCTCAAAGTTTTTGTAAAGTTTCATTAAATGTGTAATACGTTGACCATATAGTTTTTTTTTTTTTAACAGTTTTGGAATTTACATACAGAATTATGTAAATTTAAAAAGTTTAAATTGTGAAATTTAAATACATAAACACAATTCAAAGACTAATGAAGTGACCTTTCCTATGACCACTGCCAGGTTAAGAACTAGAACACTGGCAGTATCTTTATAGTCTGTAGGGTGCTGTTTCCTTACTGTATCCTCATCTCCCTGTCTCCCCCTGGATAGACACTGTCCTGGCTTTTTGCAGTAAATCTTGTTTTTATTACAAGCTTTTTTGCAATTATGTACATGTCACTAAGGAGTAAATTGTTTAATTTTCCTTAAATTTGAATTTTTATATAAAGGAAATCATACCATATGGTCTTCTCTGGACTTCATTATTTTGCTCAACATTTTTACTATTTTTAGATTTATTTATGTCCATGTGTAGCTGTTGTTTATTCATTCACTGTTCTGTAGTAGTCCGTTGTATGGTTATACCAAAACTTTTACCATTTTATCATCACTGGGGATGTTTATGTTGCTTCTACTGTTTCCTCTGGTAATGCTTTAAAAAATTCTTAAACACGTCTCTTAACCTTCAGAGTATATGCATATTCAACTTGGTCATGGCCGGGGAGTGGGGGTGCCAAATTGTCTTCTAAGGTGTAGGTTGTACCAGTTTACAACATCTCCCCTTACTTCTTGCCTTCAACAGTGTATGAGAGTTCCGAATGCTGCTTTATGTAAAATTCTTGTGAATCCATAGTACTATTCGTTTTTTCTTCTCCCCCCATCCCCCCAAATTGGTGCCTTGTTAAAGCCAGGTGAGAACTAGGCTCCCCATGTGGCCTTTGCTGACAGGACTGAGAGGTGGGACACAGTTTTTCCCATGGTGTTTGTCTCGAGTATATCGCTTATTGTCTGAAAGTTTTTGATCTTGTTAAGCTATTCCTTTCCTGATTTTTTTGGCCAAGGAGAGAGGTATTTCTGGGGCCTGTTTTTTTTGTCTGCTCTCTTAATGAGATTGTGGTCTCCCCCAACTTCTTTGCTACCCAGACGCCAGCCTGAGAACTGAATGGTGGTAGAGATCATTGTTTAGTTCTCAGATCTTTTACTGTGTCATTGTTGGTCAGTTTCACACATAGTTCACTCAGAGGCCTGCCCAGGATTTCATACACATATTTAAGAAGTCCTTTTCTTACATCCTTTCCATTCTTCCTCTGACTCCCTAGGTGGGACAGAGAGGGGTTACTGCCTTGTTATTGCAGGGTGGGGATGGAACACAGCACTCCCTCCACTCATAATTTCTGTGGAGGACAGAAGGGAAGAGGTATGCTGCCTTATTACTGTAGAGTAAGGATGAAAGCCAGTGTTCCTCCCCCTTCATAGCTTTTGCACACCATGGGGAGGTGCAGAGGGGCTGCCTCTTGGCAATGAAAGCAGCAGTGCTCTGTTCATAGTCTCTGCATCTGCAGTGCCTGATGAAGAGGGGAGGAGATACCACCTAGTTACCACAGTGCGAAATAGGCCTGGCCCACAGTCCCTGTGCTCAGGGAGGGATGCCACCTACTCCTCATAGAGGGAATGATAGAACTCTGCCCATAGTCTCCAGGCCACAGCTCCTGATATGGAGGAAACTGAGGGCCATGGCTTTTTTCCTAGTGTTTCCTGGAGTGGGGCAGGTATGGTGAAGATGTCTCTGTCTTGCTTGGTCCCTCTTTTCCTGACACTTTGTCTAAAAAGAGCAAGGTTTCTCTTGGTTTGCACCTGTGGCCATTTCTGGGTTGTAGGCCCCTTGAGAGCTCAAGAACTGGTTATGGAAAGTGTGAAAGAAACAAAAACGCCTAGGGAATTCATCATATATAGGGTGCTGTTTCCTTACTGCATCCTGGTTCTCATGTCTCTAGCCAGTGTCTTCTTTTCCTCACCTTTCAGAGTCTTCCACTACATTATAAATTTTGTGCGGATTGCATTGTAAATAGTGGGAAGAATAGCACAAAATGTGCTTACTCCATATTTTCATTAACTGGAGGTCTCCCGTAGCTTATTTTATTTCATTTTTTTTTTAAAGATTTTATTTATTTATTTGAGAGAGAGAGAATGAGAGACAGAGAGCATGAGAGGGAGGAGGGTCAGAGGGAGAAGCAGACTCCCTGCTGAGCAGGGAGCCCGATGCGGGACTCGATCCTGGGACTCCAGGATCATGACCTGAGCCGAAGGCAGTCGCTTAACCAACTGAGCCACCCAGGCGCCCTTTATTTTATTTTTTAAAAGGTTTTATTTATTTGAGAAAGAGCATGAGCAGGGGAAGGAGCAGAGGCAGAGGGAGAAGCGGACTCCCCACTGAGCAGGGAGCCCCATGTGGTGATGTGGGGCTTGACGCAGGGCTCGATCCCAGGACCTAAGCCAAAGGCAGACACTTGACTGACTGAGCCACCTAGGCGCCCCCTTGTAGCTTTTTAAAAACTTTATATATACTGGTTTTCGCCCTCATTTTGTTTTCTAATCCTGAGGATTTTATTTGGGTAACTTTGTAATTTTATTAGCTTTGGGTAGTATATGGACATAAATGTGGGTTTTGTTAGAATTTCACTTGCGTTCTGAATATTTCCTTTGAGTCTTATCAGAGTTTTTGGCCTATGTGGATCTGAACTTCTCTTGTGTTTTTCCTGAGAACCCCATGGATAGCCAAAATAAGGGGTGGCAAGCATGGATTATCCACTCACTCTTTTAATGAAGAATATGTATAAAGTGTTTTGAGGAAGTATTTGAGGGAAGAAGGCAGATTATGAGCTTAAGAGTCCAGTTTGGATTACATTGGATTTAATTTCTGGAGCATCAGTCAGCTTCATTTTTTTAGCGCCTCGGAAGTAATTGATGTTTATTCTCTCTGCCCGGAGATTTTATTGACAAGATTGCTGCTTATAGTTTCTGCAAGCTTAGTGTCCCTGCTGTCTCTACCACCAATACAGTAGGAAAATGCGTAGTATATGGGATTTTGTGTTATGTTCTGACCATATTAGCATTCACCCACTTTCCTGCCCAAAATAAGTGCTCCGTAATGAAGAGAAGGAATCAGACCAAGAGAAATTATACCAAGATACTTGTAGTTGGATGGTGGAATTACTGAAATTTTATTTCTTTTCATTTTTTAGACATGTTCGGTGTGTGTAAAATGTGGAATATCGAAAGAAATTTATGCTTATGTGCCATAACATTTTATTTAAGAATATGACACATTAAAGCCAGTATTTTTCCCCACATCTTTTTATTGCTTAAAGGTGGGAAAGGTTTTTATTCCTGGACTGCCAGCCCCCTCCCTGACAATGTCTGCCACGATGCCTCGGCCCAGCACTCCACTTGACAGTGTTGGTACTCCTAAGCCTCTTAGTAAACTACTTGGATCCTTGGATGAGGTGAGTAATGAATTAGGTGTCAAAAATTAGAGACTCTTAATCATAGGAAACAAACAGGTTTACTGGAGGGGAGCGGGGTGGGGGGATGGGGTAACTGGGTGACGGGCATTAAGGAGGGCACATGATGTAATGAGCACTGGGTGTTATTTAAGACTGATGATCACTGAGCTCTACTTCTGAAACTAATATTGTACCATATGTTAATTAATTGGATTTAAATTAAAAAATAAAAATATAAAATATTTAAATAAAAATTAAAAAAATAAATAGCGTTTTAAAGAAGTTTGGTTCAAATATTAGTTCTTCCCATGGTTAACTTTTTTGTTTTAAAAATGACAGAATTGGAAGTTTAGCTAATATTTGGTAGAATATACATATTTTCAAGCACAAATGATTCAGTAAACATTGACCTCCCTTGTGATGTGTAAGGTACTACAGAGATGAGAATGAGACATTCTTTTTAACCTAGGAACCTCATAATTGATTTGGGTGGAACAGATGTACTATCTGCATGAGAAATTATAATTTGAGGTAGGCTATTAAGACTTATGAATGAGGAACAGAGAGTACCACAGCAGATTCGCTGATAGGAGGATACATCCTGATGGGTTGATGTGGCAGAACCAGAGGCTCATATCTGAGGGGATGTCTGACCTGGTTTGGACCTTGAGGATAAGTAGGATATCTGTAGATGGAAAGGGGCATTTGGGGCAAAGAGGAATCACATGGGAAATGGGTGTGGAGGCAGGTAAGTGCAGAACATTTCTTATGCATATTCATATTTCCATCGTGTAGCATATAAGACTCAAGTCTGTGGAATAAATGAATGCTTATAAAAGTACAAGTTGCCTGTTGGGTGGGGCAGGGCAGGGAATGGGTAATAATAACTTGTTTTTGAGTGTTTTCTATGTGCTAGGCACTGTTCTAAGTGTTTTATATGTATTAACTCATTTAATTCCTTAGAATGGCTTTGTTGGGAAGGTATTGCTCCCCATTTTACAAATGGGTAATAGAGGTATAAGGAGGTTATTTGTCTAAAGTCATGTAGCTAGTAAGTGTTAGAGCTGGGATTTACACTCTTACTAACATGTTCTTAAAGGCAGAAAGGATGAAAAGGTTTTTATTCTGAATGCTATCACCAGAACATTACAGGCTTTTGAGGATGGAGTTATGAATGTTAGGCTCTGTGTTTTAGATGTTTATCTTGGGACTTAGACCAAAGAGATTCCAAGTGTTGTTTTTTGTGTTAATTCAAGAGGTGCGAAGAGAATCCGAGTTACGGCAGCATATTGGAAAGGAGGGCAGTGACATGAGATGTCTGGAGAAGTGTAAATGGCAGAGTCCGTCAGCCGACTGGTTTTGTGCTATGTTGGGGAACAAGGCTCAAAGTTCTCTGAGCAAGCTAGGTGGACACCCATGCTTACCAAGTTAGGAAGCCTGGAGAAAGGGGGTCTGTATTTGAGAGACATTTGGGTGCAGATGTTTAGGGAAAGTTGAAAGTGAAGGTTGGTGTAAGCAATGAATTGTATTGGTTAATGTCTAGGCCTTGGTTTTATTTTTTAAATATGTGCAGCATTGAATTCTTTCCCTCAAAGCAGGACATTTGCAGAACTTTCAAAAGGGAGCTGGAGAAGTGTCAGTTTTGTGTGATTTGGAAGAATTTTTGTCTTTTATAATGTAAAATGGTTCCTAACTTTCTTAGAATTCCATTAACCCAGGAATGATTCGTGTCTTTGTGGTAGCCATGGGGTCACAAGATCATTGTATTACACATTGGCCGATGGCTTTCCATGTCTGTGGTTGATTGTGCAACTAGACTTAGATTCAGGACCAGTGGAGCTCAGTTTTTGTGGCAGCTGTAGGAGTAGAAGCTTGAATATAATAAATAATCTTATACTTGATGGGCTGTCAGTGTTCACAAGCTATTCACTTAGAGATGTCCTATAATTTGAATTATGGGAATATAAAAAGGGTCAGTGGTTAGGACTGGATCTAAAGCTGGAGCATCTGCATGTAATTAGTAACTAAGATCATTTAAGTTTTTTGTTTGCATAATTGCAATTGAACAAGTAAATGTTCTCATATTTTCAGAACGAACATTTGGCTATAGGGGAGATACCACTATGTACCTGTCTTGTTTCTTTGCTTTCTCATTGCTCTCCTTTCCCTCTTGGGTCTTAGATCCTCAAGTCATCTCTGCCTGGGCTGCCTCAAGTTATAGTTTATGTGTCTAGCTCTTCAAGATTGCCAGAAGTGTTGCTATCTCTTCTTCCTCTTAGCATTGGCCTTCCTTGCATACTCAGTGTATCCATACTCCCTACCATATCCCCACCAAATATTGCACATGCCAAGACCAGGAAAAGTGGTGTAAGAATTTTGGGCCACCTCCCTGTGACTCCCTTCTTTCTCTCCTAGATCTTGGCCTCTCAGGTCTAGGTTGTCTCCATAGCTCTCCAGTGCTATTGATCAGATGTTTTACTGTTTTACTGACCTTTTCTAGTTGCTTTGGGTGAGGATCTTGGTCTGCTGTAAGGTACTTCATCATACCCAGAGCAGAATGATTTTAAGTCATTACGTACAGTTGTTAGACCATGTACAAATAGAGATTTCTTTATCCTTAATTCCTCAAAAAATATTTCATATGTGTTGTATTTATGACTTTTTATAGGTGGTTCTATTCTCCCCAGTTCCAGAACTGAGGGATTCTTCAAAACTTCATGATTCTCTCTATAATGAGGATTGTACTTTCCAGCAGCTTGGAACTTACATTCATTCTATAAGAGATCCTGTCCGTAACAGAGTAACTCTGGTAGGTATATTTATTTTTAGAAGATTAGGTAGCTCTCTAAGAAATATGACCGTTATTTCAAATTTGTCAGAATGCAGGATTTTGTCTGAATCATGAAACAAATATTTTTTATGATTTTTAAAATCTCTTGCAATATGTCATTTTTTGTACTATTTTACTTTAAAGTAATTCTGCTTAACTTTTCTACAGTTGCTTTATTATTTAAAAATTATGGAAAACAAATCTTGTTTAAATAGTTGAATTTTATATTGATAGGATTTTTGTCTTTTCATTAAAAGTTAATCTTTTTTAGTGATGGTGACTCTTATGTATAAAAATTAAACATTTCATTAAAACAAGAACTTTTAGAAATGGTTTTTATTTATTTTTAAAGATTTTATTTGTTTATTTATTTAAGAGCGAGAGAGAGCAGGAGCAGGGGGAGAGGCAAAGGGAGAGGGAGAAGCAGATGCCCCACTGAGCTGGGAGCCTGACGCAGGGCTCTATGTCAGACCCTGAGATCATGACCTGAGCCAAAGGCAGATGCTCAACCGGCTGAACCACCTGGGTGCCCCTGGAAATGTTTTTTAAATAAGCACATTTACAGTTTCTGAAATTTGGAAGTATTCAGTTCCATTTGAAAAATACTTATTTTTTTATTTATTTTATTGAATTTTACTTTGACAGGCAGTCTTATAAAGCATAGCCATTTTTAAGACATTCAAAGACTTAGAATGCACAAATTCTATTTACATGCTCCTGTTTGTTTCTGTTCTTTCCCCTAGGAATTGAGTAATGGTTCCATGGTTAGGATCACTATTCCTGAAATTGCCACCTCTGAATTAGGTATGATTGAGGTCAGACCTCACTTCCATGTATTCTCAGTTTGATTGATAAGATTTGTAGTATTTGCTGATTTGCAAAAGTAATTGGGATTTTTAAAAATTTGCTTTTTTGAAGCCGTGGGATTGAGGTTTTTACTTTGCAGAGAAGCTGTGAAGAGCTGGGGAGCACTTTTCAGTGTCTACTCCATGTGTGCTCTAAGGCTAGGGGTACATTTGAAGGATGTGCTAGTTCCGTTTCTCTGAGATTTCTTATGTTGAAGAAGGCCATGCAGTGAGTGGACATGCCTCTTGCCAGAAAATCTGAGAAACAAGGAAGCCTAAGCAACTAAAACAGTTTTTGGCATATGTGATGGCTTTTAATCATATAATAAATATCTCAGTTGTTATATAAATTGAGAAATTAACATAATTGCCTAAATTGAATAAAACTTAATGTTATAGTCAAAATACAGTCAGGTGTATTTTAATAAAATTTGAGTCTGCTTAAGTTATTATTGAAACACAACTTGGAAAATACTAGGAGAATATTTCTGAATAGAGAATAGTAAGTTTAGAATTGAAAGGATTTGTCAACAATTGTAAGTTAAGGATGTATAAGAAAATTCAGAACATCTATTAGTTTCAAAATCTCAGTGGCAAAGCAAAATATTGGCAGGTTGTGTGATTTCTGGAATTTGATAAGTAGGGTAGAATGACTTTTTAATTTTAGGAAGTTTCTTTCATTAGTTTGGTAAAATGATACAGTGAGTAGGTATAGAGATACCTTGCTTTTCTAAGAGGTATTCAGCCAATAATTTCAAGGCCATGTACCTTAGAAGTATAACCTAAACAAAATATATAAAAACAAATAATGGACTAAATAAAATAAATGAAAGGGGAGTAAAATCTTACTCTCTCATAGCCAAATAGAAGTCACATAAGTTTCTGTACTTCACTTGGAAGTTTCTGTACTTTACTTCTAAACATCCCTCAGCCCCTCAGGCGGTATCTGGTTTACACTTATTTTGGATTCAACCACGACAAACTGGTTATTTGGTCTTCTAACGTTTATTCTATTTGACTCTAATCTTTGCTGTATGTGTACACACATAGCCAATTGATGAGAAAGGATATGCTGCTGAGGATGGGCCTGGTGACAGTGGCAGTGGGAAGGGAATAGGGAATCCTCTAAAGAGAAGATGTGAGAATACAAAAACGTTGCAGTTCGGGGCCATTTAACTAAGAAAAGCAGACCCAGGGCTCTTCTGTGCAGCAGCCTGACAGCGTGGCACTGTGACTGATACTTCTACAAGGGCACTGAGTCGCTAAGGGAGGTATAAATTACGTAGTATTGGCTGATCCGTTACGTAAAACATTTATAAAGTGAATGGTGTCAGAAATAATTAAAAGTTACAAAGTTTTGGTTAATAGGGATGTTAACTCATTGAGAACATCTTTTAATGATAGTTAAGCATTGCTATTTGAGGTTGCGTATATTGAGTATTGCATATTTTACCGAAGTATTTCAGCAGTATTTTATATAAACTTATTCATGTAGAAATTACATGTTTTTGATAGAATGACCTTTAATTTATTGTCCAAACTAGAGTATTTTTGAGAACAAAATGGGGAGCTATTAGTCATTGCTGGGGCAGTGGGTATAAATCAGTTCTGTCTCAGGTAAGCTGGACTGTTGGTTGTCTTACTTCTGACCCAAAATCAGTGGGTTGAAAGCTGCCCTAAGACCTCTTGCAATCCCTGTTGAATTCAGTAGTTGGTTTAAGTTTTAAGTGATCGGCAGGGAATGTTTGCATCCCGCTGGCTCTGTAGTGACAGTTCTCTTTTCAGAGTAATTGGCCTTTACACAGAAGTAGTTAAAAAAAACCCCAAACTTTATTAAAAGGGGAAAAGAAATACGTATGGGAAGCATACTAAAATTAATCTTTGCTTTTAATAGTGCAAACATGTTTGCAAGCAATTAAGTTTATCCTGCCAAAGGAAATAGCTGTTCAGATGCTTGTCAAGTGGTACAGTGTCCACAGTGCTCCGGGAGGACCCAGTTATCATTCCGAGTGGAATTTATTTGTGACTTGTCTCATGAACATGATGGGTTATAACACAGACCGCTTAGCATGGACCAGAAATGTAAGTACATATAATTGTTTTTTTTTTTTTTTCCCTGAGTTATTCTGTTGTTGCCAATGTAATGTTTGCATAATTGGTAATATGGTATTTAGAGTGCATAACAGATGAATTTACTAATAGGTAGACCTTAATCAACAAAATGGAATAATACTAAGGCTTATTGTGTCTATCTGTCTATTTGGTAAATCACATGTCATTTAATATTTAATAATGTTTTACTGGTAATTATAATATTGAGTTTTATAACATGGGAAAGCATGTTTGACTATAATTTCTCATTTCATCTTTGTAAAATGACTGCAAGTTATGCTAGGATTAGTAGTAGTAACATCTTGGTTTTTTTATTAATGAAGAAACTGAATCACAGAGAGAACACAGACTGGTGATTTGCTCCAAACAGGGCCTAGACTGTGTCTTCTGAATGATGGCTTAGTGTTCTCTGTAGTCCATGCTGTTTTCATACACAAATTGCTTAGTCTTTGGGGATGAATGTTTGATTTGAGGGCAATTTCAAGGGCTTTAGCCTAAGTATCGACTCTGTTAATGATGTGAAGCTGTATCCCTCTCTCTCCACCCCAGAAGCTTTCTTACAGGCCTTTAACAGGTTATTTACAAAACCAGCAGAGTAGTGTCTTCAGTATTGGTGGTTCCTTTTGGCTCTAGAGATAACTCCCAGGACAACCTTGCCTGGGTCACTCTAAAGAAATCATTCTAGAACACACTTACCTTTGTCTGGGTAGCTCAGCTGTACATTTTAGTCTTATAATAGTAAATCCATTTAAAAAATCATTTTTTTCTTCATTATGAACATACATTGTTACTGAGGGAAATCTGGAAAATGGAAGAATTAAGAAGAAAATAATACTGCTCAGATAACCACTCTGAATATCTTTGTATTGCCTTTTAGATAAACATGATATAAATGAAAAGTTCCAATATCATTAAAAATTCCTGGGGTGCGTGGGTGGCTCAGTTGTTGGGCATCTGTCTTCGGCTCAGGTCATGATCCCAAGGTCCTGGGATTGAGCCCCGCACCGGGCTCCCTGCTCAGTGAGCCTGTTTGTCCCTCTCCCTCTGCCTGCTGCTTCCCCTGCTTGTGCTCTCTCTCTGTCAAATAAATAAGTAAATAAATAAATAAAATCTTAAAAAAAAAATTCTTAGGCAGAACCCCCCATTTTATCATCTTCATAATAGGTTACCATGTGGTTTTATCATAATTAACCAACAACTAATAATAGAACATTGTTAAATCAGTTTCTTTTCTCATTAGGAATAATTTGCAAACACAGATCTTTATAGCTGTAGTCATATCTTAAGAACTTAACCTTAGAAGAGCTATTACTAAGTCAAATAATTTTCAAAAAGGGTTGCCCAGTTGACATTCTCACTAGCTTCATTTAGAAGTGCCCATTTCAGCATAGTGATGATTTGTGGTGTGGTGAACCTTTGCCAACTTAGTGAGACATTTTCTCTTATTCCTGTCTAAGTAAACAGTAATGAGTTTTTCAGATTCTCATTGGTTATTTATTTATTTATGGAGGCTCCATGCCCAGCGTAGGACCCTGAGATCAAGAGTTGGATGCTCCACCGACTGAGCCAGCCAGGAGTTCCTCTCATTGGTCATTTATAGTTGTTATTTTTTGACTCACATTTCATGTCCTTGCCTGTGTTTCATTTTCTTCTCTGCCCAACAGCCGAAGTAATCCTGTCTGACAAAGTCAGGTGATGTCACTCTGCTTAGAATCCTCCAGTACCTTCCCTTCCTACTCAGGGTAAAAGCCAGAAGCCTGCAAGGTGCCATGTGACCCATCCCTCTCTTACCTCTCTCATCTTGTCTCCTCATCCCTGCCTTGCTCACACTGCCCCCCCCCCCCCCCCCACAGCCTTCCATTACTCTTCTTGGAACGTACCATGCGTGTTCCTGCCTCAGGGTCTTTGCACTTGCTGTTAACGCTAGAGAAAAAGCCTTCCCCCAGATAAGACAAGCCTAGATCTTTTTCAGGTGGCACCTCAGTGCATCCTGCTCTGTCCATGTGGAATTGTTACCCCTCTCCATACTTTTTATCCCCTTTACCTGTTTTATTTTTCCCTTAGCACTAATTAAATATGCTGTATATTTTTACTTATTTATATTGCTTGTGTGTCTCTCTTCCTTCTAGAATGTGAATTTGTGTAAGCAGGGATTTTTGTTTAGTTTTGTTCACTATCTCTAGGACCTATAGTAGTGTGGCATACATACATAGATGGGTGCTCAGTGAATTTGTGGTATCAATGCTCTTTTACGTCTGAATGAGATAATATATTTAAGAATTTGTGTGTGTTTTATCATGTGAAAGAATTTCCCTCTGAAATTTCCTTGAGAAAAACCTTCCTGGGAAAATAGGGACAATTTTCTTATTTTAAATAGTTGCATGAAAACTACTTTATTCCACATTTTCCCATTCTTCATTAAATATGAAGAAATTGAGCCTGAATAGAAACTAAGGATTTCTGCAATGCTTCAGCTTTGTGTAGTTGTTGTGTGTTACTGTGCTGTGGAACTTGTTGATGAATATAGGCTGTTGTGCTCCATTCTCTAGCAGAGAACCAGGTACCCCTCAGGTTTCCATGTTAGGGGGAAGACTGAGCACCTACCATTTTTTCTTTCATAAAGAAGGGTGGGGCTCTCTGACTTATTTATTGGATAATAGTCCTAAAAGGGAAAAAGGAAATCAGTTCTGAGGCTGAGTTGCTTTCACATTTATTTATAGGACTGCATAATTAAACCCTTGCTATTCTTTTGTCCTTACATCAAAGCTCAGGATGAAATGGTCCTCAATGGCAAATGGCTTTAATTTTGCTTTGTTCAGATATATCCTTTTTTGTTTTCATTTAAATAATGGGGTGGAGATTAGGGAGTACAGAATTTTTGCCAATGACTAGTTACATGATTTTTGGCATTTCTTTGGGCCTTCCTTAATTTACTGATGTGTTGAATGAGAGCACTGGACCAGATGATGTTTCCTTCTGGTTCTCACATTCTATGAATGGTTGCATCTGGGGTTAACTTTTTGTGTCCTTCAGGATGGTCATATTTTCATTAGTTAGAAGTTGAACCTCTGCTGAAGGCCAGGCATGATGCCAGGCTTTTCAGATATTCATTAGGCAAGATAGTTCCTCTCATGGAATTGACAATCTCAGGAGAAGGCAGGTAAGTATTTTATGTCAGTTTATGATAAAGGTCAGGGATCTACAGAAGCATATAACAGGGTTGGGTAACCTACAGAATATTAAAATAACGAAAATAAAATAGATCCATATATGCCACAAAGAGGTATCTGTATCAGATAATTTCTGTTGTCGTTTTTCATAATTCTAGGTCTTATAAATGTGATAACTATAGCAGGGACATTCTTTGTGATTGTGGTATTTAGAATATGTGAGAGAGAGAATGTGTGTATGTAGGTGTGCACATATGTGCTAAGTTTTGGTTGAAGGTTTAGGTAAGATAGCTAACAGAAATGCATCTGTTGCTTTGATTTTATTCTTGTCATTTTGTTTTTTGATAGTATTGTGTGTGAGTTGGACTGTGTTTTCTTTGAATGCTTTACGATAAAACCTTTTCTCATGATCAGTTTTAAAAATTACTCAGTTTTACAAGCTACTTTATTCCATTTTATATTTAATATTTAAATGTCATATTTATTAAATATTGAAATATTGTAATATAAATATTCAGCTTTAAAAATTATTGCTGTCTATCTTTAGTTTTTATATAGAAATCAACTTTCATATGAGTGATACTGATTGACAAATATGTAAGTTTTTATAATAAAGCATCGGAAAATAGCCATTGTCATTTATGGGCTTATGGTTGATGAATTGGTAGTTCAGTGCCAATGTGAAGTAGCAGAGGTGGCAAAGGTGATGCCGGGGGAACTGAGTAAGAGTGAACTTTGAGAAAAGTACTTTTATGTAACTGTATTAGTTAGGATAGGCTGTATATAACAAAATCCTCAAAAGATGTAGTAGCTCACACAATAAAAATGTAAGTCTTGCTCCTATAACAGTACTTAGCAGGTGAACAGGCTCCACAGTTACTAGGGACCCAGGCTGATGGAGCATCTGCCGTCTTCAACATGAGGCTTCAAAGATTGCCCTGGGGTTGACTCTATCAGTCAGGTACAAGGGAGAAGTGCCTGGAGGAGCATACACAGGAGTTTTTCATGAACAGGGCATGGAAGTGATAACATCCACTTTCTTTCTTTCTTTCTTTCCTTTTTTTTAAGATTTTATTTATTTATTTACCAGAGAGAGAGAGAGCATAAGAAGGGGGAGCAGCAGGCAGAGGGAGAGGGAGAAGCAGACTCTTCGCTGAGCAAGGAGCCCAACACGGGACTTGATCCCAGGACCCTGGGATCATGACCTGAGCTGAAGGCAGACGCTTAACCGACTGAGCCATCCAGGCATCCCTAACACCCACTTTCATTCACTGTCACACTGTCACAGGGCCATACCTAACTCTGAGGGAGGCAGGGATATGTAGCCTGGCTGTGGGTCCAGGAGAAAGAGAACTCTTTGAAGAGTAGCTACCTGTCTCTGCCATAGAATTGTTAGCCTGTCCTCTGTAGTCTGCTTGGTTCTGACATTTGGCTAACATTGGGTTATACTTAGCATATTTGGGATATGGCTAAAGGTCCTTGTTCTACTAAAGTAGTGGTGATCTGTGTCATCACAGAAGTCGGGGAGGAAAGGAAACCACCATTGCAGTGCCTGTGGGCCGAGGCACTGTACTAGATGCCTTCCATCTATGATTTCATTTCTTCTTCACAGTAATCTGAGAGGAAAAGTATTCATACCATGTTTTTCCAGATGAAAAAATGAGTTTTGGTGACTTTCCTTAGTTTCCATAATTGGTGAAACTGATATCTGAATTCTTTGAGTTGATCAGTTAATTTATATGATTTTATCTTTTTTGGGGTTGTCTTTCAGTTTGACTTTGAAGGATCACTTTCCCCAGTCATTGCACCCAAAAAAGCAAGGCCTTCTGAGACAGGATCTGATGATGTAAGCATTCTTACTTCTTGCTACTACAAAGTAATTTGTGGGTACTTGTACTAGAATCTATAGACGTGGTACTCTTGTTGATTTGTGTATATTTCTGACACCTTTTGCTTCATTTTAATACTGAATAGCAGTTATCTGGAAGGTTGGATATGTTAGGTTTTCTGTGGTTATTCATATACTTTTGTCTTTAATGATCATCTAAAAATTACTGAACATAGATAATACACATGATTTGAGTTTGGATTTGTAGCTATTTTACTGCTAATTAATCCTCTGATTTAGGTCCTCAGTCATACTTGATTCCATGGGTATATTCTTAAGTGATTAAGAAGATTTTTTTAAATTGAGGTATAATTTACATAAATGAAATGCTTAGATCTGAAGTTTACAGTTTGATAAACTTTGACAAATAAACACTCATGTAACCCATAACCCCTCTCAAAACACAAAACCTTTCCGTTATTCCATAAAGTTTCCATGTGCCATTTTTAATCATTCCCTTCCTTCCCTTCCTCTATTCTTGAAGCAACCACTGATTTGAATTCTATCACTATAAGTTAATTTTGCCTGTTCTAGAACTTGATATAAATGAAATAATGTGGTACATAATCTTTGGTATAAAGGTTTCTTTCATTTAGTGTGATGTTTTTGAGATTCATCCCAGGTGTTGCAGATATCAGCAGTTTGTGCCTTTTATTGCTGAGTAGTGTGAATATACCATAGTTTGTTTATACATTCTTCTGCTGATGGATACCTAGGCTTTTTCCATTATTTGGCTATTATGAATAAGGCTGCCATCAGTATTCAGTGACAAGTATTTGTGGACATGTATTTTCATTTCTTCTGGGTAAATACCTAGCAGTGAAATTGATGGATCATTGCTGGTTCTCAAACTCATTATACTACATTACAATCTGACCGGTGATAAATGAGAGTTCCTCTTGTTCTTCATCTTGGCCAGCATTTGCTGTTGTCAGTCTTTTTCATTTTAACTATTTGAGTGTATAAAGTAGTTTCTCTTAGGTTTTAATTTGCCTTTTCCTCATGACTAATGATGTTAAACACTTTCTTATGTGCTTATTAGCTACTTACATATCTTTTCGTCAAGTTTCTGCTCCAGCTTTTTACAGTTTTTTAATTGGATTTTTAAAAATATTTATTGAGCTGTAGAAGTTTTTTGTATATTCTGGATATGAGTTCTTTGTTGTGTATGTTTTGGGAATATTTTCTCTCGGTATATGATGATGAACAGATTTTAAAAAATTTTAGTTACTCATCTTACCAATTTTTTACTTTTATGGTTTGTTCTTTCTGTATCTGGTCCAAGAGTGTTTAAGTTAGAATAACACACTGTATTAAACCTTACAAAAACATCAGTAAATTCCAGGACCTGAAAATAGCATAAATCATATTCTCTCAACACAGTACAATAAATCAAAGTAAAAACAAAAACAGACTCAGTACTTGGAAAATGGAGTACAATCAGTGTGAATATAAAATTCAGTTGGTTATTAGGTTGTAATTGCTAGCTCCAGCATCCTGTAAACATAGATGAATATACTAACCAGATACAAGTAGACTTCTCCCCTTACCAAAACACGGATCAGTGTAGTGGTCACTAAACTTGCCTATCTACACTTCCCACCTTTTATTCTTTACTTTTGGCTTCATAAGAAATCACCTAAGATAATCTTAATTTTCTTTCTCAATCTCTATAAATAGTGGGATTCTTCTCTCAGTCTATTTCCTAATAGGGCATGACTAAAATTTTTCAAATGGGTTTTGAAAAGTGGTTTGTCTTAATGTCTATTGCTGGCATCTGGAAATTGCTTAGCTATTTTGATGTGGGTTTAATTTTTAAGCATTGTGATTTTTTTCCAACTTAATGTGAAAATAGAACTTGAATTGTTTTAATGATGACATTACAAGGAGGCATTATTTAAAAAAATAATATCTTCTTTATTTTTCTCAGGACTGGGAGTATTTACTAAATTCAGACTACCACCAGAATGTTGAGTCTCATCTTTTGAATAGATCTTTATGTTTAAGTCCTTTGGAAGTTTCACAGATGAAGGATGAGGATTTTTCACAGAATCTCATTCTGGATTCTTCTACACTTCTGTTTACTCATATACCTGCAATTTTTTTTGTTCTTCACCTTGTCTATGAGGAGCTTAAGTTGAATACTCTAATGGGAGAAGGAATTCGTTCACTTGTTGGCCTTCTTGTTCAGTTGGCAAGGTAAATATCGTTTGTAGATTAGAAACTACCAAGAGGTCCTTAGATGACTTGATCTCAGCCATGAATATCATATAGGAACCTTGCAAATAAATTTCTGAAATCTACCTTTTCAGAAAACCAGAGCATTTTCTATAAACCACAGAGTGTTTGAAGGTATTGGCTATGTAAAGGACTTGTGGGCTGTTATGCGGTTCTTAGTCTTTATCCTAAGATTAGTGGGACATCATAAAAGTGTCTTAAACAATGGAGGTGACCTGTTCAGCTCTTCATTTTGACAAGCTGACTTGGCTACACTATGGTGGGCATTGTATAACACCTGCTGTTTTATAGTAATACCTAAATTCAAATAGGAGGTATAGTTAACACAATCATAGTTTACATATATGAATTGTAGGTATTACGATCCCTGTTTTAATGATGATGAAACTTGTCTAAGTTTGTTCCTAAGAACATGAATATTGTTTGCTAGTTGAGGGTTCTTTTTGCTGTGTTTTTGTTGTCTCAGTCTGTGGTTATCCCTGTCTTTGAGGCTCTTGTAGTGTATCCACAATAAGATTGTGTTCGTCACTGAATTGTGAAGGTCATATTTAGGTGCTATTTCAGCCTTTGTGACACTTGGTAATAAAGTTGAATTTGAATTGAAATGTCAAACTCTTGAGTTAAGATTATAGCACATTTTCTAATTTCTATGCTCTTCCTTGAGACTCTGAAATTCTTTTCCGAAAAGTGGCAGTTTTTTTTTTTTTTTTTAAGATTTTATTTATTTATTTGACAGAAAGAGAGAGACAGCGAGAGAGGGAACACAAGCAGGGGGAGTGGGAGAGGGAGAAGCAGGCTTCCCGCCCAGCAGGGAGCCCGATGCAGGGCTCGATCCCAGGACTCTGGGATCATGACCTGAGCCGAAGGCAGTCGCTTAACCAACTGAGCCACCCAGGCGCCCCAAAAAAGTGGCAGTTTTAATTGATGGTCAGTTTCTCTTATGACGAATCATTACTAGCATGAAAATTCTTTTGTAATGAAATGACTTCCGAACTCTAATCATGGCTTTCTGAAATAAGTAACATTTTTATAATGTTTTATGTTTTTAAAGCTAATTTTTACATAATATATCTTATTTAATCTTCAAAAGTGAGTGAAGGAGGATTTATCTACTTTCTGGAAGAAAATACTGAAGCTAATAGAGATAACTTGCTGAAGACAACAGAACTAACAAATAATAAAGGAGAAATTAGTTTAACCTCCATAAAATTTATCTAGCAAAAAGTTTGGGCTGCGTTTGTTATATTGGGCACTTCAAGGTCCAGAAATAGAATAAAAGGACTCTAGATTTGATTATCTTCTTTGTCATAAGTTTTTTAAATTGAAAAGTTGAACTGATGAATCCTAACTCTGTGGGGAAAAATGCTCTAATACCTTTCTTGTGATTTCTTTTTTATATGCTCTTATTGTTTTAGGGATTTAAAATTGGAGCCTTATGTAGATCATTACTACAGAGATTACCCAACACTTGTCAGAACCACCGGACAAGTGTGCACAATTGATCAAGGTAAGTGTTTGTGCCATTAAAGATTATCTAAACAGTGAGTGACGTTTTCTCGTATCTTTCTTGATGAATAGCACTGTATTTCTTACCTTTACTCTCTAAGTCAGAGGTGCTATTTTTCCATCAGGTAGATTTCAGTTTGTAGTGTTTGACCTCTGACTTACAGTAAGAGATAACATTAACTTCTCCTTCGGTGTGTGGGAAAAGTTTTATCCATCCCCAAGTGCTAAGGATGCTTTGCCCTAGACCTGTCTAATCAGTAGCTAGTAACCATATGTTATTTAAATTAATTCATACTGAAAATTTAGTTCCTTAGTTGCATTAGCCCCATTTCACGTACTCAGTAGCCACATAGAATAGTGGCTGCCATATTGGATAGTACAGGTATAGAACATTTCTGTCACCATTCTATTGCCTTAGACCTTGAACTACAGTGACTCAAGATCGGGTCCCAATTGTTAGAGTGGAATCCTAGGTTTCTCTTGTTTTCTCACCTTTAGGATTAGGGTACAAAATTTTGATTAGATTCTTCATATGTCTTGAGTATAAGAATTTGCTAAATTTCCATCCAGAATGGGATAAGATAGTAGTCATTTACATTCTACATATTATAATATAGTCAGTCATTTTCTGTGACAGAAAACATGGAGTATTTTGGAGAAAAATGTTATTCTGATTGTTTCCAAATGGCAGATACTGATTATTTTCCCTTTAGAATAAAATTGTATTGTGGGGCGCCTGGGTGGCTTAGTTGGTTGAGCATCTGACTCTTGATCTCGGCTCAGGTCCTCCTCTCATGGTTGTGAGTTCAAGCCCCATGTTGAGCTCCACACTGGTCACGGAACCTACTTTAAAAAAAAAAAAAGAATAAAATGGTATTATCTTAACGTATTCTTGTGTCTTTATAAATGTTTATCTAATTCTAAAGGTCAAACAGGATTTATGCATCATCCATCATTTTTTACTTCTGAGCCACCAAGTATTTATCAGTGGGTGAGTTCTTGTTTGAAGGGTGAAGGAATGCCGCCCTATCCTTACCTTCCTGGAATCTGTGAAAGAAGCAGACTTGTAGTCTTGGTATGTATTACCTATCTTGTTTATCTTTTTCTTTTTAAACTTAATTTTTAAAATTACACAAAAAAATTAATTTTTTTTCATTTTGTGTACATTTCTGTGAATTTCAGCAAATGTATAGGTTCATGTAATTACCACCATAATTAGGCCACGGAACAGTTCCAACACCCCTAAAACTTCCCACAAGCTTTTGTGATTCATCCAAGTTCTTGCCTGTGTCAGCAGTTTGTTGCATTTAATTGCTGAGCGCTAGTCCTTTGTGGGATGTTTCACAGTGGTTACCCATTCACCCGTTGAAGATATTTGGGTTGGTTCCAGTTTTTTAGCAGTTATGACTACAGCTCCTATAAACATTCATGCCTAGGTTTTTGTGTAAATGTAAATTTTCATTTCTCAGGGATAGATACCCAGAGGTGGGATTGATGGTTATAAAAGTAAGTATTTTTCAAAGCAGCCATACCATTTTACATTCTCACCATCAGTTGTGAGAGTTCCAATTTTTCTACATCCTTGTCCGTTTTGGTATGGTCATGATTTCTAATTTTTGCTATTTTTGATAGATGTGTACTAGTATCTCATTGTGGTTTTAATTTGCATTTCCTTAATGGCCGATGATGTTTTTAGAGTTCTAGATAGGAGGTTTTGTCAGCTATGTGGATTGTAAATATTTTCTTCTGGTTTGTAGCTGTCATGTCTCATCATTCTCTTAATGTTTCTTTTAGCAGAGCAAAAATGTTTAATTTTATTGAAGCCAGTTTATCCAGTTTTTCTTTTATGGATAATGCTTTTAGTGTCTAAGAATTCATTGTTTAACTTCAGGTCACAATTACTGTCTCGTGTTTTTTTGCAGAAGTTTTATAGTTTTATGCTTTATACTTAGATCTGTAATCCGTTCTGATAATATTTTTTTCTTTTTAATAAGATGTGAGGTTTAGGTTAAGGTTCTTACTCCATTTGGATGTCCAGTTCTTTTAAACCATTTGTTGAGAAGACTCTCCTTTCTCTATTGCTTTTGCACTTTTGTCAAAAGTTAATTTGCCACAATTTTGTCGATCTGTTTCTGGGCTTTCTTTTGTTGTCCATTGATCTATGTTGCTGTCCCCATTGTGTTGATTACTGTAGCTGTATAGTGAGTCTTAAAAATTGGTTAGTGTGATGATTCCTTTTGTTACTCTTCTTTTTCAAAATTGTTTTAGCTATTTTGTTCCTTTGCCTTTTCATTTAAATTTTACAATCAGCATGTGTATAGCTACAAAAAAAATTCTACTTGAATTTTTTCTCCAAAGAAACACATCTTTACTTACTTTAAAAAATTAGTTTACTTTGAATAGTTAATACATGTGCAAGATCAGACCTTCAGATCGAACCGAAGGACTTTAGTAAAAGTGAGTTCCTTCATGCTCCTGTTCCTTGGTCCCTTCTCCCTGGGGCAGCCGGCCTACAGGTCCTTTGTGTACCTTTCCAGAGATGGGGCCTTCCTAGGCTTATAGGAGAACCCCATGCTTTTGTCTCCCCCACAAATACCACTGGACTGCAAATGTCTTTGTACCCCACATGTCTTTTCCTTATTCTGCATTCTGCTTTACTTCATGTTGAAAGAGGCTTCAGAGTCCCCTGTGGCTCTGAAACAGACATGTAAAATAGTGATTCTTCTTTTTTAAAAAAATGATGGTAAAATCTATGTAACGTGATGTTTATTATTTTAAATATTTTTAAGTGTACAGTTAATTCAGTGGCATTAAATACCTTTACAGAATGTTAAGAACAGGTTAATCCCAGAACTTTCACATCCCTTGATACCTGTGTCAAAACATTTTAAGTAAAACCACCAAATATATTGGTCCTGTCCAACTCTGCTGAATGGGGGGTTGACTTGGTGTAATCTCTAGCCACAAAGAGGAGCCAGAGAAATATGAATATACCAAGTCGGTCAGCCTCCAACTTAAATTATGTTAGTCAACTTACAGATATTCATATTAGGACTTTTTTTTTTGTTAGATATGATGTCAGTTAGGTTTAGGAATATGTCACTTGCAATGCTGGTATTGGTTTAGAATATAGGATTTAAAAAAAATTTTTTTTTTAAAGATTTTATTTATTTGACAGAGAGAGACACAGCGAGAGAGGGAACACAAGCTGGGGGAGTGGGAAAGGGAGAAGCAGGCTTCCCACAGAGCAGGGAGCCCGATGTGGGGCTCGATCCCAGGACCCGGGGATCATGACCTGAGCCGAAGGCAGACGCCTAACGACTGAGCCACCCAGGCGCCCTTAGAATACAGGATTTTTAAGATTCTCCAGCATTGTAGTAACATTTTAATAGAATTGTGCTACTTTCAGAAAAAAAAAAAAGCTACTTGCAGGTGCAGCTCTTGGTGGTAGTAGCAAGTAGCAAATACTCAAATGAGAACTTTGAAGGCCAAAGTGGAGAAGGGTGTGGGTTAGGGTTCACCTAACAGAAACAATCCAGGTGTCCATTAGTTTATGAATAGAGAAAGTTTGGTAAATCTGCATAATGGAATACTACTCAACAATAAAAAGAAACAAACCACTGATGCATGCAGTAATGTGAATGAATCTCAGAGGCATGCTAAGTTAAAGAAGTAGGACACAGAAGATTACATATTCTAAGATTCCATTTATGCGACATTATAGAATAGGCAAAACTATAGGGAAAGAAAATAGGTGAGTTGTTTCCGGTGCTGGGTGTAGCAGGAGTGGATTGACTATAGCGGGTATGAGGGAGCTTTTTGGGGTGATGGAAGTGTTCTGTATCATGACGGTAGTAGTGGTTATATTATTGTATAATGTTTGTCAGTACTCAGAGCTGTACACCTAAAATGGATGAATTTTCCTATAATTCCTGTAATTATACCTTGTTTGTTTAAAAAATAATGTTAATTTTCTCCTTATGCAGAGTATTGCACTCTATATACTTGGTAATGAGAGCTCTGTTTCTGAGGACTCCTCACAGTATTTATCCAGAATAATTATAGGTAAGTCAGTGTAATGTTAGGCTTCCCAAAATGAATTATTTTTTTCCAAAACAAATTTTTATAAGTGTTGATATCAGAGTTGAAATTAAAAAATGAAAAATTTCCTAAGTGTTTGCTTTAGAGGGCATGTTTTGCCTCATTTTAGAGGTGACCTCTTGTACTGGTCTAGCCTGCAGTCCACAGCTGATTTTCAGAGACCAGGAGTACTTCAAATTTAACAAATTTTTTGTTTTTTCAGTGTACATAAAAAGGACTATTTTGGCCTCAGGAAAATTATTACACTTTCCAGTCTGCCAAAGGACTGCTTATTTTGTTATTTTTTAGGAGTTATTTGTTAGTGAATTTTTATTTCCAAATGTCTTCTACATGTTACATGTTTTCTTTATGAGGATAACTATCAAAATAAAATTTCATTTTGTTGCCTTTTAGCCCCCCAAAAGTCACAAGCAGAACAAGAAGAAAACAGGTGACTTTTATTCAGATTGTGCTTATATATTAAAAATAGAAAGCACTGTTGTGTTTTACTGTTGAATAACTTCATGTTTCATTCCCTTACAGGTTTAGTTTCAAGCATTCTACATCAGTTTCTAGTCTAGCTGAACAATTAGTTGTCTGGATGACTAACGTAGGTAAGGTAGTCCTTGTTACTTTTTACATGTCTTTGAGATGCTGATGAGAACCGCCTGCTTTCCACAGAAACCTCCTTCCTCAGTAGGCCTTGTTTCCTCGCAGTGAGCTAGAACTGGGTGGCAGGACAGGGGCTCTCACTCTGTGAAAGGGTCCTGCAGGACCAAGATTGTGGCCCATCAAGCCACACTTCCTTTCCCTGACCTTGTCACAACTTCCATATCATAATCCTGCTATACCAGCTTTTTATCTCTCAGTGGGTAAGAAATGTTTATTTGCCCTTCTAGGCCAGTCAGAGCTGTGGCTCTGTAGTCATTACACATTCAGCCTTGAAGACATTGTAATACTCACATATCAGGAGGGAGTATTTCTGGCAAAATCTAAAAGTAATTATACAGACATTTCAGGGTATGCTTTTGAAGAATATAGGCTAGTGACTTAGGCTCCAAGATGAGGATACAATTGGGAGGAGGGAAAGGGAGGAGAGGAGTTCCCTATTCCCTTTTCCCAAAGCCAGTGCTCTTAGGCTTTAAACCGAGGAAAATACTAAAGACATTTTTTTGCATTTAAAATGAAGAACTAAAAAAAAACTTTAAATTATGGACATGAAGGTATAAAAATATGGCAGTGTTACAGAACAGTTTGTTATAAAGTAATGGTATAATGAATATTACAGGATGTCTGAATTCTTAAAGAGTATTTTAAATGACTTAGCTTTTTGCTGTTTTTTTAATATGCTCCCTTAAAAATTATAATAGTTGTCCTATGGAATTACAATTGTCCTCTGCCAAAAAATATTAGATGAGTTAGTTCTGTTTGTATATTATATATTATAATATTTAATAAAAGTGTTATTCTCATAAGGAAACATTTTTACCTCAATAATTAATCAACTTTAAATATTAATAAATAATATATAAATAATAGTATAAAATCTAGCCTGGTGATGGGTATTAAAGAGGGCACGTTCTGCATGGAACACTGGGTGTTATGCACAAACAATGAATCATGGAACACTACATCAAAAACTAATGATGTAATGTATGGTGATTAACATAACATAATAAAAAAATTTAGAAAATCATTACAAGAAAAATAAATTTTACCTGAGGATTTGAAAAATTTTAAATATGAAGTGTGGTAAAATATAAAAGAATGCATAAAATGTGTAGAGAATAATAATAAGGTGAACATTGTTGTGTACTGGTCACCTACCATTAGAAATAGAACATTGCTAGTATATTAGAAGGCCCTACATCTCTGCTCCATGTGATAATCTTCCTCTCACACACCTTCTTACTACCTGTAATCACGGCCTTACCTAAATTTTGTATTACCTCATTTTCTTCGTAGTTTTACCATCTTTATATATTGCTTGGTGTTGTATGTCTTTGAACTTCATGTAAATGGATATAGATATAAATTATTTTTTTCTGCTCACTTCATCCATGTTGACTCGTGTAGTAGTAGGTCATTCATTTTCACTGCTACATACTCCATTGTTTGACTATAGCACCATTTATTTATCCATTCTATTGATGATAGCATTTGGGCTGTTTCCTCCCTTCCCTCTTTTTGTCATAGTGATTAGTGTTGCTGCTGAATATTTTAATAGTTGTGTGCTGGTGCACTTGTGTACAAGTTTCTGTATGGCTATTAGTGGACCATAGAGGTGGACCTATCTGTACCTGCCTTGTGTTTTCCAAAGCGATTGTACCACCACCAGCTGTGGGTGGGAAATATTGTTGATTTACTTTAATATGTGTCTATCAAGTGAGTGAAATTATAATTTTAATAATTTTAATTTGAACTTTCCTGATCACTTTTCATATGTTTATAGCCTATATTTTTCCTCTTTGGGAAATGTCTTTTTGTCTTTCCTGTCTTTCCTATTGGGTTGTTTCTCTTTTCCTTAAGGTTTTTAGTTCTTTTATTTTATTATTATTTTTTAAAGATTTTATTTATTTATTTATTTATTTGACAGAGTGAGTGAGAGCGCATAAGCAGGGGGAGGGGCAAAGGGAGAGGGAGAGGCAGACTCCTCACTGAGCAGGGAGCCTGATGCGGGGCTCAATCCCAGGACCCCGGGATCATGACCTGAGCTGAAGGCAGACGCTTAACTGACTGAGCCACCCAGGTGCCCCATTTTTAATTCTTTAAAGGACCTTTTATACTAATCCTAGATGTCAAGACACTAGTCTGGTAGTAAGATGAAAAAAATCGATTTCTGTTTTGTCAGGATAGATGTTGATTAACTTGAGTCAGAGGATAATTGGGACAGTGGCAGGTCTAAATGAAAAATTTTCTCCCTTCCTTTCATCACAAGGTTTCACTTTAAGAGACTTGGAAACTCTTCCCTTTGGAATTGCTCTTCCCATCAGAGATGCAGTTTACCACTGTCGTGAGCAGCCTGCTTCAGACTGGCCAGAAGCTGTCTGTCTCCTGATCGGACGTCAGGATCTTTCCAAGCAGGCCTGCGAAGGAAACTTACCCAAAGGGAAATCTGTGAGTATCAACATAGAAAGTTCAAAGTTCAGATATAGTTTCAAAATCAAAGTAGTAATATTCTCCATTTTTTTAAGTCTTTTTACAAGTGTATATATCAGTTTGTCTTTTATATTGTATGCCATATGGGGTTTATAATTGGGCAGATCTTCTTATTTATAAATTGAACATGGGAACAGGAGATTTTGTGAAGGCTCCTCTTGCCTAGACCTTTCTTTCCTTTAAGTCAGGAAAAGTGCTGAGTCAGTAGATCCACTACCATGACTCTTTCTCTGCTTGTACCATATCGGTAATTAACTACTTTGTGACTATTAGGTAGAAAAAGGGGGAGCACATGTATCTTTACTTTGAATATGTAACTGTTTTCTCTTTCATACTTTTTTGATGTGTTGAATTTCTTGAATTTAACCTTTTAAACAGGTGTAAATATATCTGTTTAATCACATAAAACTGAAGCTCCAGGAAAGGGTTTTTTGGGAGCTGGGATGGGGGACACTAAAGTTCTTTAGAAGATGTCTTAGGTTATTCCTCCTGAAATTCTATCCTTTGTCAGTCTTCCTCTGCTTTTATAAAGAATGGGTTCTGAGAAGCCTACAAATAAAAAATGAAATACATCATTACTCTCTAATTATCTCTTTTCTTTTTTTTTTTAAAGATTTATTTATTTATTTATTTATTTATTTATTTGAGAGAGAGAATGAGATAGAGAGCATGAGAGGAGGGAGGTTCAGAGAGAGAAGCAGACTCCCTGCCAAGCAGGGAGCCCGATGTGGGACTCGATCCTGGGACTCCAGGATCATGACCTGAGCCGAAGGCAGTCGCTTAACCAACTGAGCCACCCAGGCACCCTAATTATCTCTCTTTTAAAATCAGCCTCTTTTAGGGGCACCTGGGTGGCTTAGTCGTTAAGCGTCTGCCTTCGACTCAGGTCATGATCCTGGGGTCCCGGGATCGAGCCCCGCATCAGGCTCCCTGCTTGGCGGGAAGCCTGCTTCTCCCTCTCCTACTCCCCCTGCTTGTGTTCGCTCTCTCACTCTCTCTCTCTCTGTGTCAAATAAATAAAATCTTAAAAAAAAAATAATAAATCAGCCTCTTTTAAAACTTAAAAGTGGAATTTCAACTACTTTTTCTAGAACTCTATTTAACTTAAAAAAATATAAATGGTAGCACTGCATTACCCTGAGGATCATAGAGGATTCAGGGATGGTTTTCCCACTCTTGGTGACTCTTTTACTTTGGTTTTTTTTTTTTTTTTTTTTAGATCGAGTAGGAGGGGGCAGGGGGAGAGAGAATCCTAAGCAGGCTCCACCTAGCATGAAGCCCAACACGGGGCTCAGTCTCACAACACTGAGATTATGACCTGAGCTGAAATCAAGAGTTGGATGCCCAAGCAACTGAGCCACCCAGGCACCCCGTTTGTACTTTGTTTATATCCCCAAGAGAACAACACAAATTTGCCTCATCTTTTGAACCAACACATATTAATCAAAATACTGTAACTATTTATAATTCATATTACATCTTAGGCTATTAATGTTTCTTCAGAGCTTCAGAGTCTGTATCAAAATTTTATTCCTAACATTAGAGTTGCCTACTGGATCTATGAGAGAAGCAGTTTCCATGGGATCCCATCTCCGGCAGGGTTGGCCCAGCACATCTCTCTTTTAATCTGCACTCATATAATAGCTCTTACTTGAATTAGTGTTTGTCCTACTTTAAACAGAAAACCTTTTGTGTTTTTTTTTTGCTAATAATAGGATTATCCTTTCCTTTATCAAGATAAGTTTTAGCATTTCGACCTCATTTGTTACTATGAGTGAAAGCAGCTTAACATCATTAGCACTAAAACCAAATGGTATTGATAATCTTTGATCTATTTAGATGTCATTTTAAGTAATTCTATCTAAATTCAGTTTGATCAGTTATTTGAGGTTACATTTTATATTATTTGAGGCTACCTTTTATGACTCATCGAAATTCAGTTTATGAACTATTTGGATCTATACTTTATAGCCAACTCACCCAGTAGAATAGTTTCTTTTAATGTTAGATATTCCTTAGGAACCGTAATGAATATTTATGAACTAAGTAAGAGGGATTAGTCAGTCACATCTGCTATAATTTTTTTAGGCTAATGTTGCTTCCCTGTTAAATGTTGCAAAACTTTAGCATTTTAACTAGGAATTAATCTTTTGTTAAAGGAGTATAAAGTTCTTGAGAGAAAATGAGAAGATTTTATGCTATTCACATCTAGGTTGCAGTGTGATTGAATTACTTGGATGGGGAGGGCTCATATGAAAACACATGCTGAGCTTCTGAGGACAGAATGATAATCAGGGGATTAACCCTCTTCATTTGTTTTGCTGTAGCTACTTTCTGATTAAGGAATTTTTATTTAAGACATCCTTATTAAAAAAAAAAGTAAAAATCAATAATGATCCATTTAAAGTACTAAAGTAAGAAAATTTTGTTCAGCTTCCTCCAGCCCTTGGCTTATATCCTCCCAGGTTGTTTTCTTCTGCTTATATTAATCAAAGATAATATTTATGTTTGTGTGGGTTCTTTAGTATTAGTGAGTGGGTTTCATATTCTGCTTGCAGTAATTCGTTTCCTTTTTAAGATATTTAGGATGTAGTTAGAGTTTTAGAAGTTATTTAGAATGTTCAATGGATCAGCTTCCTGACTATTTCCTAAATTTAATGTTTTTCCCTTGGCTCAATAAAGAATTTTCCCAAGTGAGCAATATAATTGTACTTTTAAAAAAGACTTCTAGATTAGAGTCCCAGTATACAGTGGGAACCCAAACCAGCCTTGCTTTGGAATACATATTTTCTCTGTACAATAGAGTCACGGCACATCATCCTGTATATCCTTGTGTTCAGTAAGTGCATGGTGTTTGGTTTTTAAATTATTATTACAACCAAGTCTGTTACTCAGGTGCTCTCATCAGATGTTCCTTCAGGAACAGAAACAGAGGAGGAAGATGATGGCATGAATGACATGAATCAGGAGGTTATGTCGTTAATATGGAGTGAAGATTTAAGAGTGCAGGACGTGCGAAGGCTTCTTCAAAGTGCACATCCCGTCCGTGTCAATGTAGTACAGTACCCAGAACTCAGTGACCACGAGTTCATTGAGGAAAAAGAAAACAGGTAAAGGAGGCATGTTGTTATCTATTGTCAGTGTTTTTTAACACAAAAAACCCTAAAAAGATACTTCAGAGTTAAAAGTACCATGTGTTGTAAGTTTTTATCCATCCTCGGTAAACCATACATTTTTTCAAAATATTTTGGCATTTGATAACACAAGAGTGTCTGATGACATAAGTGATCCTCTTCCTCTTGAAATGCAGCTCTGTTATTTAGAAAAGGTGACTCTAAGACCATTTTGCTTAGTTACCGTGAGAATTTACAAACAAAGCAAAACTCAACTCATTCTTCCGTATCTTGATGAGGAAAAAAATATGCGTGTGTGTATATATGTGTGTGTGTATGTATATATGTTTTTAGTGTAGCTTAAACTTAAAACTTAAAACCAGTATTTTTTTTTCTGATATGATAGGTAATACTGTATAAATCTCTACTGCCAATCTCTAACATATGTTATATCCCTTGGTAATTGTAATACTCAGTAGTAACCATCCCGTGACATTCCAGAGTTGTTGCCTTGGGACAGTTCAACTTATATTTGAAAATTCTCTCCTGTCCTGTTACCTGCCATGTCTCTGTCGCCTGTCATTTTCCACCATTATTTTCTGGTTCTCGCATTGCTTATACTGGTCCTGCTTTACGGGAAGGATCATCCATACCTAGCTGCAGGGTGCTGAAGATCTGAGTTAGTCTTAATCTGCGTCTCACTGTTTCCTCTCCCATGTATACTTAGGTATTAGTTATCTGTAACTGAGGAGTCTGAGGGACAGAGAAATTGTATGGAAACATAGTGGTTAGTGTGGGCTCTGGATGTGCTGGGTGTCTTTGGATGAATTACTTAACTTCTTGCTGTCTCAGTTGTCTCAACTATAAGAATAGGCATAATTGTAGCATTCATACCTCACAGGGTTGCTGTGTGTGTAGAATGAGTTATATCTATATAGTCTTAGAACACTGCCCAGTACGTAGTAAAGCTCAGTGCAGTTAGCCGTGATTATTAACTGAGTTCAATGATACGTGAAGCAAGTTGTTTTGTTTTGTTTTTTTTAACCTTTATAATCAGTGACATCTCAGGTAGAAGGGATTACAGTATTTTGTTTTCATTATTACAGTTTAGTGGGTTTAAGGTTTCTGCTAAAAAGTTCTATGGGATATGGCCTTGAGTTTTTTGGATTCTAAATTAACATGGGGCACTGTTCCTAAAGAATCTTGGGACAGCAGATTTTTCTTACCAAAAAAACTAGAAAAGCAGCTGTATGTATGTACAGTTAGGGAGAGAACATGTTTATGAATAGCTTTGTCTGCAGAGAAAATGTTAGCCTCTGATGGGGTATTTCTGTATCTTAACACAGATATCTTAACAAGAGAACTTTTGTTAAGCGTTTCCTGGTTATAAATACCCCTACTTCCACAATTCCTGTTTGATTTTGCTTTAAGGGGCTATGTGGAATGTGATTTAACATAGAAACAAGTTAAGTGTGGTGTATTAAAGTTTCAAAGTACAGCCCATTGAAGCCATTTTAACTCTGAATATAACTTATTGTGCTATAAATCCTATAAGTCTTAGCCATCATGTAAGTGAAACTAATTCTTTTTTCCCTGGAGACACCGTGAAATCCACTGACCTCTAATATAGGGATTTGCTTTCCTTTGTGTACAGGCTACAGAAGTGGCACTTTTTTTTTTAATTTTATTTATTTATTAGAGAGCATGAGAGAGACCATAATAAGCAGGGGGGAGGGGTAGAGGGAGAAGCAGACTCCCCGCTGAGCAGGGAGCCCAGTGCAGGTCTTGATCCTAGGACCCCAGGATCATGACCTGAGCTGAAAACAGATGCTTACCTGACTGAGCCACCCAGATGCCTGCAGAGGTGGCGCTTCTGAGGCTATGTTGGCAAAAAGGGTGGGAGGAGGATCCCAGATGTACTGAAGAGAGCTAGACTGAAAATAACAAAATGAGGAAACCCAAAACATACCTTTGAGCAGGTTAGCATCAGAATGGCATTTTGGGTTTCTCTTTTTGGTTGCTGAGGGAGAGTTGGCTTGGTTTATAGACCAGCTGGTTTTCACTCAAAGCAAATATGAAACAAAAGAAATGTATCTCTCCCTTAGAGTTTCTAAGGGGAACAAGAATATTAAAATGAGAATAACCATGTTTGGATGATTCATCCACATCTTTGTATGGATTTACTCTGATGTGATTTCTTCTTACATAGCAGTTCTTCTGGAATGCTTAACTACAGATTACATTCTGGTTTTTTTTTTTGCTCCAGAATTTTTCACATGTTGGTTTTGATTTTAATTACAGATTGCTCCAGTTGTGTCAGCGAACTATGGCCCTTCCAGTAGGACGAGGAATGTTTACCTTATTTTCATACCATCCTGTTCCAACGGAACCACTGCCTATTCCCAAATTGAATTTGACTGGTATGTTAAATTCCTGGCTCAGTGAGAAAGGAAAATGATTAAGTGTGTTTTTAGTGGAGTTACTGAATTATTTTAGTTAAAACCAAAGAAATGCTCTTTCTATCCCCACTAATTTCAGATATCAACCACTCTAGTGGTTGTCAGAGCTCAAATAGCAAATCAAACTAAACATTGTGGGAAGTAGCATGCAGCCCATTACTAAATTTTGCTTTTAATGAGACTGTTTCATGATATAAAAAGGCACTTGGGAAAGTTTAGAAAGATATTGATGATGGTGAGATTACTGAACTTTAAATAATCTTAAAGTATAATATGTAAAAACATTGTATCTTAATGTGTCTTGTTATATCTTATGAATATATGATCCTTGTACAAGAACACAAAAATATACTAACCAAAAAGAAAAAATGCTCACGTATAGTATAGTAGTCCCACTTGTTAGAATGTTAACATTTTGGTATATATGGTTCCCAATTTTATTTTTCTAGTTTATAATTTTATATATTTTTAATTATCAGAAAATTTAACTGTTTTAGAAATTGTTTTCAAATGTACTATAGCGTGAGCATCCTTTCATATCTAGCATACATAGGTATACAATTGTATTATGTGAATATATTATGTAGGTAGGTATTGAATACAGATATTTGTAGTCAACAACTTCATTTTTATTTGCTCCAGAGTATTTTATTGATGGAATATAGTTTATGTCAACAACCTGATTTTGTTGGGAATTATCATTTTTTTACTATTATAAACATGCTGTCAGGGTGTAGTCATTTATTTATGTTAATTGCTTTAGAACTAGAACTCCCAGGACAGCAAGATTTTAAGGCTTTGATGTTAACGTCTTGTCAAATTACCTTTCTGATTGGTTGTGTGAGTTTTTACTTCTGCAAGATGTAAGTGTGTTCATTTCCTAATGTTATTGATAACAATGGGTTTTATAGTGCATATTCACCTAATGCTGGTAAGAATATGTTCTAAAGGTGACAGTTGTGTACAGTTGAAATTATCATTGAAAATTCCTGAAGTATAGTATGTGTGGTTTTATGGGACTTGTATGAAATGTATTTATCATACACACAGTAATGTATAGTATAATAGTATATACCAATATAATTCTGCAGTGTTTTAAGTTGCATAATTTTAAAAAATCCAGGGTCCCATTCAAATATGTGGAGAGCTTTTACGTTTAGTAACATATGGAAAGATGAGATCAGCTGAATGAACGTATTTTCATCTCAATATTATACCTATTCTGGAGCCCTAATCTTATTTAGAGACATAGCAAGCAGAGTTACCTTCAATATTTGAATTGTTCTCTCTCTTAGAGATGGAGCAGTATGGCAAAATCTGAATAATTACTGAATCTTCATGGAGAGCGGGGTATATATGTGTTCGTTATGTTAGTCTTTCAACTGTTTAAAGTTTTCATATAAAGAATTTGAGTTAAAAAGAAAAGAATCTCATGTAAAACTGGGAAATGTTAAAATGTATTAAATCTGGGCAGTGATGCTTGGGTGGGTGTTAAAAAAATAAATACATGAGTCATCTTTCTTTTTTCTGAATACATTTAGTTAAATTTGCATATTCAAAATGTGTTTCTGACATTAGTCCAAACTTTTATTCTTTTAGTGATACTGGTAAGCTCCCCCACCCCCAAATTATTACCTTGTTTTAATAATTAATTTAGGAAAAGATACTTTCTTAAAATAGCTCCTTAATTCACACTGATATTTTCTTAAAATAGCTCCTTAACTCACACTGGTATCAATACATTTGTATGTTGTTATTCTTATTGAAGAAAATTTGCTTTACCCTTTGCCTGTCATTTTCTCTTGTGTGTAAATACTCTGTCTTATGCATATGATGAATTGTTTTAGAGAGTTCATTTTTTTTTTCATTATTAATCTCTCTGCCTTTTGAGAAGGTAAAAGTATACCTCATGAACTTGTCACCCAGCGTGGCATTGTCATACACCATTATTTGAGTTAGCTCTTAGGTACACAAGGCACATGGTAAAAACAAATATGTTTTACTTTGTGTGTTTGTGTATACACACTCCAATTAAGACATTGTGCATCTATCTGAAATTTATTTTACCTTTAACTTCAGAACTCCTTTAAAACCATATTTTCAAACTTGTAGTGAACTATATAATTTTATGCAATATTTAGAATAGTTATTTTAAATATTCATCCATGACCTGACCTAATTAATACAGAACATTAAAGATATAAAAAGAATTCAGTATTTGCATGTACACAGTGGAGATCCAAAAGAGAACCAAAAGACTCAAGGAAAGGAATTCAAAGAGAGCATAGCATCATGAACATTTAATTTACAGTACTCTTACATAAGTTGACCATAAAATTTAATTTAGCAGATACTCTTTATGGTTCACTGGGTAACTCAGGTCTATAAAATGATACTTTTTATAGTACTACCTGAATGCAATTTGGCGTTTTTAACAATGGCATATAAGCCGATACTTATATAGAGAGATAAACATGTATAGTAAGAAAGCAAATTTATAAAGGTCCTTGTCTCTTTTTACAAGGTATTTAATGTTCAGAGAAAAATATAGGCTGGCATATTTGAAATTAACATCAGTGTCATCAATCACAGGTTGAAATTTATTATTCATATAGCTTAACTGTGATGGTAGTATTCATTTTATTTTTTAATAAGCTTACTTCTGTTTGACAGATTTTGAAGTAGTGGGTATCCTAATCAGATCTGTATAAAGTTAAATTGGTATCCATTATCATAGCCCAATGTATTTTAGCAAAAAAGATAATGAATTATTTTATTCTTAAAAATTTTTTTATTAAAAAATTTTACTTAAGTATAGTTGACATACAATGGTAGATTAATTTCAGGTATACAGCATAGTGATTCAGTAACTCTGTATGTTATGCTCACCACTCTGTATGTTAGCTACCATCTGTTCCCATGCAATCTTTTTACAATACCACTGACTATATTCCCAATGCTGTATCTTTTATTTCCATAACTTATTTGTCCCATAATGGGAAGCCTATATCTCCTACTCTCCTTTACTCATTTTGCCTATTGCCCTACTCTCCTCTCTGGTGATCATCAGTTTATTCTTTGTATTTATAGGCTTGATTCTGCTCTTTGTTTACTCATTTCTTTTGTTTTTTAGATTCCACATATAAGTGAGATCATATGGTATTTTTCTTTCTCCATCTAAGTTATTTCACTTAGCATAATACCCTCTAGGTTTATCCATGTTGCAAATGGCAAGATCTCATCATTTTTAATGGCTGAGTAATATTCCTGTGTGTGTGTGTGTGTGCGTGTGTGTGTGTGTGTGTATACACACACACTACATCTTCTTTATTCATTTATCTATTGATGGATGTTTGGGCTGCTTTCATATCTTGGCTATTGTAAATAATGCTACAATAAGCATAGAGTGAATGTATCTTTTCAAATTAATGCTTTTGTTTTGGGGGGGTAAATACTCAGTAGTGGAATTATTGGATCAAATGGTATTCCTGTTTTTAAATTTTTGAGGAACCTCAAAATACTGTTTTCTGCAGTGGCTGTACCAGTGTACATTCTCACCAACAGTGCATGATGGTTCCTTTTTTTCCACATCCTCACTAATGTTAGTTAATTTTTGTCTTTTTGATTCTAGCCATTCTGACAGGTGTAAGGTGATATTTCATTGTGGTTTTGATTTGCATTTCCCTGATGATTAGTGATGTTGAGCATCCTCTCATATCTGTTAGCCATCGTATGTCTTCTTTGGAAAAATGTCTATTCAGGTCCTCTGCCCATTTTTCATTAGATTTTTTCTTTTTGTTGTTGAATCAAATAAGTTCTTTACATATTTTGGATATTAACCCCTTATCGGATATATGATTTTCAAATATCTTCTCCCATTCAATAGGTTTCCTTTTTGTTTTGTTGATAGTTTCCTTTGTTGTGCAAAAGCATTTTATTTTGATGTAGTCCCAGTAGTTTTTGCTTTTGTTTCCCTTGCTTTAGGAGACATATCTAGAAAAATGTTGCTTTGGCCTCTGTCAAAGAAACTACTGCCTATGTTCTCTTCTAGGAGGTTTTTGGTTTCAGTTCTCACATGGAAGTGTTTAATCCATTTGGAATTTACTTTTGTATATGGTGTAAGAAAGGGGTCCAGTTTCAGATAATGAACTGTTTTAAATATGGTTTTTTCACCTTGCATCAAATTTGATGCGCAAGTTAAAGTACTCATAATAACCTAATGTCATTCCAGATATTACGGGGTTAAGGGTTTCGAGTGTAGAAAAGGTAATCACTGTTCACAAAAATCTAAGTTGAGCAATTTTGGATTTATGAATTATTCTTTCAATTTTAAATTTGTTTGCCTGAATAGGACGGGCTCCTCCTCGGAACACAACAGTAGACCTTAACAGTGGAAATATTGATGTGCCTCCCAACATGACAAGCTGGGCCAGCTTCCACAATGGTGTGGCTGCTGGCCTGAAGATAGCTCCTGCCTCCCAGATTGACTCAGCTTGGATTGTTTACAATAAGCCCAAGCATGCCGAGTTAGCCAATGAATATGCTGGCTTTCTCATGGCCCTGGGTCTGAATGGGCACCTTACCAAGCTGGCTACTCTCAATATCCATGACTACTTGACCAAGGTGAGACTCCCAGCTCCTTGTAGTGTGCCTCGTCCAGGCCACTGCAGTAGCTCCTAATTGTTCTACTTGCTCTTCCTTCTTCATTCTTGTACCTCTCAATCCATTCTTCCCATAGCAGGCAGAGTCATCTTTCTAAAGTGTAAGTTAGCATATATCACTTCCCTGGTCAAAACTTTTTAAAGATCTTTCATTGCTCTTGATATACATTCTGGGAGCCTGTGTGATCCCACTTACTTGTCCAACCTTACTTTGTACCACTCATCCCCTTGCTCTCTATACCCCCAACCATAGGGACTGGCCATTTTAGCTGCTTGGTAAACCAAGTTCTTTCACTTCGGAGTTTGGCAAACTAAACTCTTTCTCTTGGCATAAACTCCTCCACTTATATGCCATAAAAATTCACCTACTTAAAGTATACAATGCAGTGGTTTTTAGTATGTTCAAAGAGTTGTGCATCCATTCCTGCTATTACTTTTGGAACATTTTCATCAGTCTATAAAGGACCCTCGTAGCAGTAGCAGTCACCTTCCAGGCCCTGGCTACCGTGGATATACTTTCTGTCTCTGGATTTGCTGATTCTGGTTCCTTCATATAAATGGAATCCTACAGTAGGTGGTCTTTTATGGCTGGCTTCTTTCTCTTACAGTGTTTTCACGGTTTGTTCATGTTGAATCATGTATCAGCACTTCGTGCTTTTTTTATCGCTGAATAGATACTCCATTGTGTGGATAGACTGTGTTTACCCATTCATCAGTTGGTGGATAGTTGGGTTATTTCTACTTTTTAACTGTTCTGAATAGTGCTGCTATCAACATGTACATGGTTTTTTGTGGACGTATGTTCTCATTTCTCTTGGGTATATTCCTAGGAGTACTATTGCTGGGTCATATGGTAACTCTTTGTTTAAATTTCTGAGGAACTATCAAACTGTTTCCAGAGTAGCTGTAACCTTTTTACAGTCCCACCAGGAATAAATAAGGATTCTAGTTTCTCCACATTTTTGCCAACATTTGTCTGTCTTTTTAATTATAGACATCCTAGTAGGTGTGAAGTAATATCTCATTGTTTTGGTTTGCATTTCCCTGATGGCTAATGATGTTGAGCATCTTTCATGTGCTCATAGGCCATTTGTAAGTCTTCTTTGGAGAAATGTCTATCCTATGTTTATTTTAAAATTGGGTTATCTTACTAAATTGTATTCTTTGTGTATTCTGGATACTAAGTCCATTAACAGATAAATGATTTGCAAAAATTTCTCCCATTCTTTGTGTTGTCTTTCACTTTCTGATGGTATCTTTGAAGCACAAGAGTTTTTAATTTTAATGAAGTCCAGTTCATCAATTTTTTTCTTTAATTGCTGTGCTTTGGTGTCATATCTCATTGCCTAACCCATGGTCCTAACCCATTTACACCTATGTTTTCTTCCAGGAGGTTTATAGTTTTAGCACTTATGTTTAGTTCTGTGGTCCACTTAGAGTTAATTTCTGTAAATAATATAAGGAAGCTGTCCAGCTTTATTCTTTTGCGTGTGGTCTATAAGTATCACAGCACCATTTTCTGAAAAGACTACTTGGTTCCCATCGAACTGTCTTGGCATTCTGTGGTCACTTGACCATTACTGTGAGGGGTTATTTCTGGATCACATCAGAACCATTTACATGTTGTTCTCTCACTTGACCTCATTTTCTCTTACTTTCTAAAGCTGAGTGCCTCCCCTTTCTTCCACTTTCCTGGTTAATTTGTATTAATCCTTCAGGTCCTGTTGTAAGTTTTACTTCTTTAGAGATTCCTAATAATTCTTCAGCTCCTAATTGAAATTAGGCTCTTAAAAAATAATACTTCAGGGCGCCTGGGTGGCTCAGTTGGTTGGGCGACTGCCTTCGGCTCAGGTCATGATCCTGGAGTCCCGGGATCGAGTCCCACATCGGGCTCCCTGCTCAGCGGGAGTCTGCTTCTGCCTCTGAACCTCTCTCCTCTCGTGTTCTCTCTCTCATTCTCTCTCTCTCAGATAAATAAATAAAATCTTTAAAAAAAAAATAATACTTCATATTACTTTGTGCTTTTTCAATATGCTGCTTTTCAATAATATATTTATTTGTATATTTTTACCTCAACACTTTTTTTCCTCTATTAGGGAGCTTGCATCGGGGGAGTAAGGACTGTTGTCTCTTTAGTTTGCTGTTGTATTCTTGGTGCTCCTCACTGTGCCTGTCAATAAAAGTACTTACTGAAAGTACTGGCAGGCAGTACTTTATTTAAGACTGCACAGGTAGTGACTTATATTTCATTTTACTTTCTACCTTTAGGGTCATGAAATGACAAGCATTGGACTGCTCCTTGGTGTTTCTGCTGCTAAACTAGGCACCATGGATATGTCAATTACCCGGCTTCTTAGCATTCACATTCCTGCCCTCTTACCCCCAACGTCCACAGAGCTTGATGTTCCTCATAATGTCCAAGTGGCTGCAGTGGTTGGCATCGGCCTCGTATATCAAGGGACGGCTCACAGGCATACTGCGGAAGTCCTGTTGGCTGAAATAGGTATGGCATTAATAGTGCTATGTCTTCATAAGCATACATTGCCCACTCCACAGGAACCAAAGTAAAAACAATAGTAAAATCACAAAAATTAAGGAAAAATAGTAACTTTTGTTAGAATGTTCTGATGCTAATTAAAAAAATAGTATAAGTAATATTTTCCAAGACTGATATTAGTGTGCAGGTTATTAATCTACATGTTTATTTGGCCAGCCCATTGTTGAGCTCCAGAGATCCTATTTAATGCAATAACCTGTGGTTTTAATCACAAGTGAGAGTGCTGTTTATCCGCTTTGTCTTTACTAGGCAGTATCTAGCAGTGATCTGCACTTGAAATGCAAAGTTGATTACTTTGGTCCCTAGAAACAGTGTTCATTCTGTTAGACAATTATTACTTTCAAGAGAATGGAAGTGATTGACCCTTGCTTTTCCTCCTTTACGTGCTGGTGGGTATGTTGGTAATGAAATACATTTTCTCTGTTTTTAATTGAGTCTAAATCTTTTGGAAATGTGTCTTATGTATTGTTATCTTTTTCTGACAAATGGAAATGCTATTGGCATTATTAATATGTTCACTAATTTAGACACATAATTCCATGTCTTGTTCTATCCTATTTCAGGATATATTGTTGAAGATATGTTTTTCTCTGGAATGATTCTGTTAGTTAGCTGTTGCCACAATAATGCTATCTAACAACCACAAAATTGGCCTGGCATCTCCGCTTTAGGTCGTAGGTCTGCAGATATGCTGCTCTGGCTCTTGTTCCAGATGATTTATTCTGAGGCCCAGGCTAGAGGATGTGCTTGTTTTATGGTGGTAACAGAAGGTCAAGAGGGAGAACCAAATAATGCAAGCACATTTCAGGCCTTTGCTTACATTATGCCAGTTAAGATCCCCGGTCAAAGCTAGTCACATGTTCAAGTCCGCCATAAGGCTCTGTCAAGGGTATGGATGTATATATATGAGCACTGTAGGGCAGTGAAAAATTGACACCAACAATTTAATCTACTACAATGATGAAATAAATTATTCACAAAACTGAAATTTTTCTGTTACCAAAATATGTAATAGTATAAGTTGGTCTGAGAAACATTTATTCAGAAGATACTCAAGAGTGGCTTTTAAAGCTTGTTCATCTGCAAGGTGATTTATAGCACACCTCTTTCATGTTGTATATAGAGGATTTCATCTAGATTCATATGCATATGCTCTTTTATATCATAGTCAGAATGTACATACTATTTTTATATTGCCCTTTCCATATATCATTGTCATAAGTGTTTTTTAAAATTAATTTCATATTGTGTCATATCTCATCGAAATGGTGTTCTGTAAATTGCCTGTTTTCTAATTTTCAGGACTTTTTTAGTTTGTTTCTAATTCTTTGCTATTATATATAAATATTACTTCTGTGTAATATTGGTTACTTCTGTATAATATTTTTTTCCTTTTTTTTTTTTTTTAAATTTTTTCCTGTGTGTAAAATCCCAGGAGTATGAAATTTGTTTTGGACAGAGGGGTCTTTATGTGTATTTGCTGCCCTAGAGGTAGAATTAGAATCAGGGGGTGCTTTTTAAAAGTATGAGTTAAGTGTCTGAAAACATAATATTTAGCTTAAAAACTTAGGGTCCTTCCTGTCCATTATTAGTATTTGAACAGTGGATTGGAAATAGCAAAACAAAAAACAAAATGCAAGAGATTAAAAATTAAAACATTTTTGAGTGCCCTTCCTTTAAAAAATTTTTCTATTTCTTGATAATTTTTTTCCCTAGAATATCAGTTTTACTTTAAGAACGGGGAACATGTGAACACATCCTTTTTATTCCAAACCACTAAAAATGTTCAAAAATAAAACAGATTTTTATATTTTAAGACAATCAAGAAATATCTTACATGTAAAGATATATACTTCTATGAGATCCCACAGACTCCCTGGTGTATCAGGGAGTCTTTTCCTTTGACTTTTCCTTTCATTGAGACAACTTTTACACTTGATCTTAGCCAAAAGGCCGAGAAGCAATTATTGAGACAACTTTTAGAAATACTATATTAAATCATTATCTCCTATTTTCAGTTTTTCTCGTGTGTATACTTGAAGTGGTCAAATAGTTTTGTTTTGTTTGGTTTTTAATAAAACCCGAGGTTCCATTGTGTCTAAAAGTCAGTCCTTTCAAATTGGTACATTAAAGGAACCATTTTGGGCTTTGCTTTATAGTAAACCAACAGTTGTGCATACCATTTGTGATAATGTCATATCTTTCTGAGCGGGGTTGTATTGACTAAATGGTTCTTATGCAACTTACTAGAAAGCTAATTCTAAAATTTATGGTAGAATTTTAAGAGGCCAGTAGGCCAGCTTGAATTGTGTTATTTTCTATTTTATAGGACGGCCCCCTGGTCCTGAAATGGAATACTGCACTGACAGGGAGTCTTACTCTTTAGCTGCCGGCTTGGCTCTGGGCATGGTTTGCTTGGGGGTAAGCATTCTCTGTGCCTTCAGATGCTTCAGTTATGACATCTGCATGTTGAGACAAATGATCTTGACACTTAACTCTGAATACCACTCTGCCTTACTGTGACTTAACCTGCTTCTCAGCTTTTTTTTCTTTCTGGATATTTTTCAAAAAGTGCTAGATTTGGAAATGGAGAGAATTTGTAGTGAAGAGTGGGGCTTAAAAGTTTTTATCCCCCTGGCTTAGATGTAAATGTTCAGGGAATGAAATATCTTGAAGAATTAAAGATGTAAGATGAGGTGATAGCCCCCTCAGACAGAAAAAAGAAAATTGTGTATGATGGGGAGCTTTAAGTGTCTATAGTAGTTGCTAGAGATAAACCGTGACCTTCTTTTGGCATCTTGGTATTCACTGGGATCTCAGAATGTTGTCACAGTAGTATTTGCTTTGTAACAGAATACAGTATCACTTTGTTCCATCTTTAATCACATCCATGAGACATAGTGTAGAATTATCAGAAACAGTTGATCAAATGACTGAGTTACCTGGAATGTGGGTTCCTTAAGAACCACCAATACAGTGTTATACTGAAATTAAATTATAAAAAGAAAGTTCACTGTCTGTTAGGTTTTTGATTCTTCACACTTGACACATGAACTAAAGAAGCAGATGGTACAATGGAAAAGCAGCATACTGGGAATTGGGACATTGATTTGGTTCTGACCAGTGAGTCATGTTCTTTAACTACACTATTGTCTAGTGGCTAAGCAACTCCATGGATTAGTTTTATATCCTTGTTTATATCCAACCCTGCCAATTACTAGCTTTGTAACCTTGGGCTTTGTGTGTGCCTCACTTTCCTTATCTGTAAAATAGTAGCTATTTGGTAGAATTGTCATATTAGGTAAATTAATTCATGTTAAACACACAGAGCAGTACCTGAAACAGTAAGTGTTCAATAAGTTTATATTATACTTATTGTTGCTAAAATAGTTCATAGATACAATAATGAAAGGACTCAGATGTTTGTAGTTCAAGTTTCATTTATATACCTAGTATTTTCTTTTATTGTTAGTAATTAACTGTATTTTGAAGCCTTTATTTTGTGAAATGAAAGTATTAACTTGAACATATAAGTATTGTAATTCTTTTTTTTTTTTTTTAAAGATTTATTTCTTATTTTAGAGGGAGAGAAAGTGTGTGCACTAGTGTGCTCAGGGGGAGGGACAGAGGTAGAGGGAGAGAGAGAATCTCCAGCATACTCCCTGCTGAGCATGAGCCCAATGTGGGGCTTGATCTCACAACCCTGAGATCATGACCTGAGCCAAAATCAAGAGTTGGACGCTCAATCTACTGAGCCACCCAGGTGCCCCTAAGTATTGTAATTCTTAATGTGAATAATTACTAGTTATTTAGAATAATATAATAATATAATAGTTATTTTAATTTAAAAAACCCAAAATACCTTGCTTGAAGTTAGTTCATTCTTTTATTTGTCATGGGTATGTGTTATGAATCTTAATCCATAAGATTTCCTTTCATATGTTTGTTATTTCATTTTCCAGCATGGCAGTAATTTGATAGGTATGTCTGATCTCAATGTGCCTGAGCAGCTTTATCAGTACATGGTTGGAGGTCATAGGCGCTTTCAAGCAGGAATGCATAGGGAGAAGCATAAATCTCCAAGTTATCAAATCAAAGTAAGTCCAAAATAAAGCAACAGATCAAAATTCTGGAAGCTAAGGAGTTAATTTGAAAATAGTGATTTTCTTACCAACATTTGTAATCTGTTAATTTTAAGCATAGGCTAGTATTCAGAAGAATTTGTAATAATTCAGAATTTTTTTTACATAAACTTTTTTTTTGATAGGAAGGAGATACCATAAATGTGGATGTAACTTGTCCAGGTGCCACTCTAGCTTTGGCTATGATCTACTTAAAAACCAATAACAGGTATCACATCCCCCCTCTTCACCCCTTGCCATGATAGTGTGACTTCCTTTCTGACCTCAGTAGTAAAACTAAATTATCTTAATGTGTTTATTTGCCTTGTACTGGATTAACCTGATTTTTATTCTCTCCAGTACTCAAGTTATACAGATTTTTATCCAGAAACAATATATTTTGCTGTTTTAATCTTTGACAATATAATTGCCAATCTTTATTTATTTTTGTTTTATAGTTGATGTCACTGACAATCAGAAAATGCCCAAATTCCTTTTCATGAATTATGCATGTTATTTGAGGATTGGTTAAGTCAGAATCACGTAACATTATTCTGTTCTTGGTTGCCATTTATAAAAATGATTTCTGCTTAGTTCAAGAACTTGCCTAATAATCATACCAGCTTCCTTCCCAACTCCCAGTAATTAGTGCTGGACACTTAAAAGTAGACTTTGGCATTTATTCTTTTACATTTTACATAGAAGAGTAAGTTGGGTAGGAGACATTAAACTATGTTTTAAATTTTAAGTCTTTTAAGTTAAAAAATATTTTAAGATTCAAGAATTTTTTCAGTATTGTGAATTTCTCTTGTTAGAAAAAGTGAATGTATGTAAAATTAACAAAATGGTTAAAAACGTATTTTTCATCTATTTTGATGAATATGTATATTAGTGCTTTCTTGGTAATGGAGATGATTCAGTGAACAAAACAAAACTTAAAAATATCTGTTTTCATAAAGCATATGTTGTCATAGGACAGACATTAATACATGACAAATACTGTATTAGAGGGTATAAAGTACTATGGAAAGCAAATAGGGTAGTGGATGGAGTGGGGAGAAGTGTTTTGAAACCTGTCTTGGGATTCCTGATTTTTTTGTTCTCTAGTTGAGCAATAATGCCTACTGATATCCTCCACCAACAGATCTATTGCAGATTGGCTTCGTGCTCCTGACACCATGTATTTGCTAGACTTTGTGAAGCCAGAATTTCTCTTGCTTAGGGTATGGTACTTTGTAATTTTTTATTTCTGCTACCATTAGGAGTCTGTTTGTGTTTCTCAAGTTTAGCTTGTGAATATAAATGTTTCTGTAGGGGAGCCTTTTACTATTAATCCATCATCTAGATGTAATTGATAGTATTCTTTTGATATTTCCCAAATGTACCTTGTAGGAATGCCAGGAAACACAACCATGTTGCTATATAATGCTAGGAGTTGACATTTCAACTTCTTACATTATTCAACAAGCAGTAAGTGACTAGGGCTGCTTTATTTTACATTCTTTCATTATTAAGGATGCAACATTACTATTAAGGGTATAATTAATGACTATTTGACATAATTGCCTATATTTTCCCTTTATTCTTCAATGTTTAAACTTGTAAGTTTTTAGCATATGAAAGCTTTTAAGTTACATAGACAGTGCTAAGATTCTTTGTGATTTTTCTTTTATGAAGCAAGTGTTTAAAAGTCCTTCAAACTTTAATAACAATGAACTCAATTGTAGGGTTTTTTTGTGTGTTAAAATCTAAACTTCAATTTATTTTAATGAGTTTAGCTTAGGTTGATATTAATTGCCATCCGTTGGGAATTGATTTTTACATTATTTAATATGATCATTGTTATAAAATCTATGAACTTTGCCTACTCTAATTGATTTTTTCTCTGTTACATTTTAAGACACTTGCTCGATGCCTGATTCTGTGGGATGATATTTTACCAAATTCCAAGTGGGTTGATAGCAACGTTCCTCAAGTGAGTATATATAATAAACATTGTTGTATCTTTAGTGGCATAAATTATAGTTTCTTGTGGGATTTTACAAAACCCTGTAAAATACTTTTTATAATAAAGGCAATATTGATAATTATAGTATTCTTGAAAACATGGGAACTTCAAGATTGTGTGCTGACCACAGACCACAGTCTTCTCTTTTGGCCTCAGATCCTGAGAAATTGTAGTATTAAAAATTAAATATACTGGGCGCCTGGGTGGCTCAGTTGGTTAAGCGACTGCCTTCGGCTCAGGTCATGATCCTGGAGTCCCAGGATCGAGTCCCGCATCGGGTTCCCTGCTCAGCAGGGAGTCTGCTTCTCCCTCTGACCCTCCTCCCTCTTATGCTCTCTCTCTATCATTCTCTCTCTCTCAATAAATAAAAATCTTTAAAAAAAAAAATTAAATATACCAAAGTACCTTAAAAAAGTATTTTTGATGTTTTTATCCTAATTAAGCTGACCTTTATGGCACAGACAAGGACCTGCCCTCAGGCCAGAAGCCATGTAAAAGGAAACTTACCCACTAGTTTTCCTGTCTTCTAAGTGTCACCTCTCCTCTAGAAACTGCTTGCTTTTGTTTGATCTCTAGTGCCTTTAGGTCAAGGATTGGGGAATTATGATCCACCTGTTTTTATAAGTAAAGTTTTACCAGAACAGCCATGTCATTCATTTACTTATTACATATAGCTGCTTTTGTGTTACAACAGCAGAAATCAGGAGTTGCTTTAGATACTATATGGTCTACAACCCAGAAATGTTTACTCTTTGGCCCTTTAAGGAAAAGTTTGCTGACCCATGCCATGATAATTAATTTTTTATATTTTGCCCAGAGTGTATACTTGTTTTCTGCAAGAGAGTCAGTCTGATAGTTTATTCGTCCATTACCTGAACTCCTAGATATATTTGTATTTGTTTGATTCTTCCAGTTTGTTAACCATTAATGTGAAACAGGTGAGGAAGAGTTGTTTTAATTGACTCTGCCATTTGTCACCAGAATTTTATCTCCTAGCACATCTGGATGTCAGAGATGTCACTTCTTTCTGAAAGTGCCCTTTAAAATCTATATTGTAGTATAAAATTATACTTTTTCCCCCCATTCCTTCATTCAGTACATATTTGTTGATCTTCTGTAAATGACCTCTGTAAATGCTAAACTCTAGGCTATATTTAACATGCATCTGAAATGTGGACTGTCCTCAAGAAACTCTAGTACATTTACTAAGTTTAGTTTACAAAGTTAAGCATGTACACAAATGACTGTATTCTAGAACAGAAAAGGAAGATCCATGTCAGAGATCTCTTTTTAACTTTTGTGGACATGTGGTCCTTGGACTTTTAATTTATAGTTATCTTTCTGGTACTTCTTTTACTTCAGACTTAATATTTTTAAATTTGGCCTTGTTTATATCAGGGATCCCCAAATACATATAACAAGTTCACAGTTCTGTTCATTGATACTTCCTATACTCTCCACTTCTCCTAGTTCTCACCCACTCATCTCATTGATTCTGTAGCAAGGCCCGTTGTAGGGTACAACCTAGTGTTAAAAGAGGTATTAAAAAGGTCACTTTGTAAACTGCTTTTTTGTTTGTTTGGACTTAAGGCACATCTAAAATAACAACAACTAACGTACTTAAGGCACATCTAAAATAACAACAACTAACGTCTTCATAGCACTTTTTCCTTCATTACAAGTGTTACTATACAACCTTATGTTATGCTCTTAGGCAGTGCTGTACTGTGACTTGTTCAGGTATTGCCCTCAGTGCATGGGTGCGAACAATGTGCTATTGTTTGTTACCAGTGTGTCTGTGCATCCATTAGACTGAACGCCTCAAAGTCAGCTACTGTGTCTTTTCCATCTTTCCTTCCTAGCAGCTAGCACTTAGTAGCTAGAGGTGCTGTTACACTGTTACAGTGTACTCTTAATTGAAAGAAGGCAGACTGGGGGTCCAGAGTCACCCAGCTATTAAAAGCTGGGGTAAAACTAAAACTAGCTAGTAGGACTTCAGATTTTAAGAGTTTTGCATTGTACCCGTACAAGACAGAGGAGTTTGGTGGTCTTTCTTTGTTCATTTCCTGGATGTTTTACCTTGCCCTTAAAGGATTACATTTCTCCCTTTGATTATTCCTTATATTTTTGATTTTTTTTTTTTTTTAAACTTTAGGAGACCATAGGAAAGATGACAAGGACCAGATTGAGGAGGAGTTCTCCCTCTCCTCCCCCAATTATTTACAACCCAGGTTCTTAGTGGTGCTTTTTAATGGTTTATGATCAAGTATAGTGTTATAGTACACAGATTAATGATGATGGTGATGATAGCAGCTAACACTTAAGACTTACTATGTAGCAGGCATTAATTTTAAGAGCCTTGAGTAGATTGAGTCTTCTAACTCTCATGGGAACCAAGAAGGTAGGCATTTACTGTGCTCATTTTACAGACAAGACACAGAGCGGTCAAGAAAATTGCTCGTTGTCACAGAGCCAGTGTGGGCCCTGCTGAACCTAGGCCTTAAGCTCCAGTTTTGAAGATAAAAGGAGCTTATAAATGCCTGCTGTCAAAATAGAAATATTCCATTCCTATATAATGTTATAATAAACACTTTATATAAATGTTATAATTAGGTTATCTATGTATATATAAATTACTCACTTTGGAGTTATATCAGTTTTTCAGAATGTCACTCAATTTCTGAGTAAATAACATTCAAAATTAAAAATAAAGTCTGTAGGGAAGGAAGAAGGATGGAAGTAGTTATCAGCCTGTATTACACAGCCAGCATAATTGCTTACCTCATTGAGATTATCAAAGAGAAAAGGTATTTCAAGTTTTTTGATTTGGTGATTTCAGTACATAAGAAGATTGGGTCATAAGTGAGTTTAGAATATTTATTGGTTTATTATAGAAAGCATCCTGAAATATTACTCTTCTAAAGAGTCTTCTAAAAGATTATAAGAAGAATTTTTAAAATTTAATTTTAAGTTACTTAATTAAATGATTTAATTGGGTAATTTAAATCAAATTTAATTTTGATAAAGTTTTATTTACTACTTACACTATAAGGAAAGCAATGTGTTTCTAAACAGTAGTTATAGATTAACATATTGATGGTTTGTTTATTTTTTTAAGATTTTATTTATTTATTTGACAGAGACAGTGAGAGAGGGAACACAAGCAGGGGGAGTGGGAGAGGGAGAAGCAGGCTTCCTGCTGAGCAGAGCCCGACGTGGGGCTCGATCCCAGGACCCTGGGATTGTGACCTGAGCCGCAGGCAGACTAACTGAGCCACCCAGGCGCCCCTAACATATTGATGGTTTAGTTTAGCTTGGGTAACTAATCTAGTGACTAACCTTACTCTGGTAGGCGTAAGGCTAAAAAAATCTCATGAATAAGAAGTATCTCATGAATAAGAACTCTGATTAGAGTTCTTTCCGGTTGCTTTTTTCCCCCTCCCTGCTGCTTTCCCATATACTTGCTCCAGCCCTATTCTGTAGTCATCTTTGCATTTCAGTTCACTGGTATGAAATAACATCACCCTGTTACTGACTCAGAATACACTTCAGTCCTCCAGTTCATACACATTCAGTCCTATTCAGTCATTGTTGGGTCCATCTTAGGTTTGAAATTAGATTGCATTCAATGTGATTAAAATATATGTCTTTGAATAAAATGGCTTATTATATATAATTATGGCCACAAAAAGCAGTATGTTCTTTTTCTTTTTTTTTTTTTTTGGTGAAGGGTCCTGGGGGGAGGGCAGAGGGAGAGGGAGAGAATCTGAAGCAGGCTTTATGCCCAGTGCGGAGCCCTGTGCAGGGCTTGATATCACAACCCTGAGCTCATGACCTGAGCAGAAATCAAGAGTCGGATGGTTAACCAACTGAACCACCCAGGCGCCCCAAAAGCAGTATGTTATTTTTCAAATCATTTAATATTTGTAACTTGAATATTAATGTCCAGGTATTCTTGCTTTCTCTCTTGACAGATTATAAGAGAAAATAGTATCTCTCTCAGTGAAATTGAATTGCCTTGCTCAGAGGATTTGAATTTGGAAACTTTGTCGTAAGTCAGGAAATATGTAAATCAAATGAGCTAACGTAGCATCTCTCATGGATAAATAGAAATATACTATGTGGGAAAAGTGCTGTCCTTGATTTGAGTAATTCTGAATCCCCCATGTTTCTAACTGTTGCTTATCAGATGCTCACAGAGTTGATTTTTTCGTTGTTTTTTGTTTAGGTCTTTGAAGTGTAGAGCTCTTGCCCTCAAAAAACAGTGTCAGAAATTTAACTTGTACATATTCTCTTTTATCCTTTTCATTAAAAAATTTGGCAGTTATTTTAAAAAATTATCTTCTTGCTGTGTGTGAAACATGCAATCAAGAGGCACACTTTATCAGTAGGGCTACATGGTCCTTCTGCTGAAGAAATCTGCTGATGGAATAGAGGCACAGTTGAGCATTCCCAGAAGAATACAAACTAGTTTTGAGAACAGGAATATTTATTATTTTTGCCCCCAGAAAATAGTAATAATGAATTTTAAAGCAAAATAATGGCAGTTTTAAATTTCTTGTAATCTGTTTTCAGGCAGGCACATGTCTACATAATTGCAGGAGCCTGTTTGTCTCTGGGTTTTCGATTTGCTGGCTCAGAAAACTTATCAGCATTTAATTGTTTGGTAAGAAGGATCTTAGTTTACTCTGTTCTCTTTTTTAAAGTGTTGATATGCTTCTTTTAACCTCAGACTTTTTTCTTTTGTTTTTCCAGCATAAATTTGCAAAAGATTTTATGACTTATTTGTCTGCACCTAATGCTTCTGTAGTAAGTCTTTTTATGATCATTCTCCTTGGGAATAAAATTGAACTTAAAGAAAATTCACTGATAATTCAGTTACTTATATGTTGTTAAGTATCTCTACAGTTTATTTGAATTTAGAATGGGAGATTTGAAGTTTTGACTCATCTTTGTTTTTGTGTTCTGAGGTATTAATTAGGTGGAAGTATGCTGACCCTTGAAGGATGTACAGGTCTCTAATTCTTGTGATAGCAAAAACCATATCCTTCATGGATTGTCATACCCTATGCCACTCTGTCTCAGGACTGATTATTGGTAACTGCTTTTTTTAAAAAAAAAAATTAGCGCTTAGTAAAAATGCAATTCCTTTTGAGGCATTGCTGCTCTAATGACAGGAGATTGTAAGATTTTATTTCGTGATAAAACCACACAGATTTGTGCAACATTATGTATAATATGAGAAAACTGGAAAATCAAGAAGTCTGAAAGTAGGTACATTTGATTATTGGGTATCTGGACATTGTTGTACAATGGAGCTATCAAACTTGTGTAAGAATTTTTATGAGTAAAGATTGTTTATATATAATAGATTTAAAAAGTTAAAAATATCGTGAATAATAATATCTCAATTTCATTTGAAAAAAATTCATAAGATACACGAAAAGATTTAAGGAAAGGCCAAAATGTTTATGGCAGTTCTCTTTGGGTGTTAGTATTCCAAGGAATTGTTATTTCCTTTTGATATTTATTTTCTGAATTTTCTACATAACTTAAATATCATAATCAGAGAAAATTTTTGTTTTTACAGATTTTTTAAAGTTGTATTTATAGTGTAATACTGCAGCTGTAGTATGTCGTCTTTTTTGCATTTCCAGACAGGTCCTTACAACCTAGAAACCTGCCTGAGTGCGGTGCTGCTCTCTCTTGCCATGGTAATGGCTGGCTCGGGGAACCTAAAGGTTTTGCAGCTTTGTCGCTTCTTACACATGAAAACAGGTGGTGAAATGAACTATGGTTTCCACTTAGCCCATCACATGGCCCTTGGACTTCTCTTTCTGGGAGGAGGAAGGTAAATGAATATATATTTTCTGTTTAATGAAACGATCTCATGAACAAGATCTATAAGTGATTTATTTTGGTTTTGAAGATACTTGCAAATTTTTGATCCTGCCTCTCTATTAGCATATCGGGGAGCATTGTTACACTTTAAAAGGGCTTTTTTTTTTAAGTTTAGCCATCAGTTTATGCCTTGCTTAGTAGAGTTACCATCCTCACTGTATATTTGCAGAAGAGTTGGTACTCAGTCCTTCAGTGCATCACCTCTTGTTCCCCACTGTTTAATGACTTTGACCTTCTACTGAACTACTCTCATAAAGGTTATGAACAGTATTGGTCGTCAAGTCCTGAGAGTTTCTTAGTTTTCCCCTTCTTTGCTCTCTTTCCAGCATGTGTCATTCCTGACCACCTCATCTTTTTATAAGACTTCCCTGTGGACTACCATGTAGATAAGAACTCAGAATACCTGTCTCTAGCCCTGCTATGCCTCTCCTGTTAACTATTACTTCACTTCTACCCAAAGATAATCACTATTTAGTCTCCTAACACCTTGGACTGGCTTTGCTTGTTTTTGAAATTCAAATGGAATCATACACTGTGTATTATTTCATACTTACAGTTGACCCTTGACCAGCATGGTTTGAACTGTGTAGGTCCACTTACACACTGTTGTTTTGGTCAAACACAGTACAGTCCTGTAAATATATTTTGTCTTCCTTAATTTTCCTAGTATTTTCTTTTCTGTAGCTTACTTTATTATAAGAGTACACCATATAGTACGTATAACATACAAAATATGTGTTTATCTACTGTTTATGTTACCGGTAAGGCTTCCAGTCAACAGTAGGCTATTAGTTAAGCTTTGGGGAAGTCATAAGTTATTCATAGACTTTTGACTGTGCAGGGTGATTGGTACCTCTAACCCTGACGTTGTTCAGGGGTCAACTGTACTTCTTTAGCTCAACATTATTTGAGATTCATCTGTGTGGCATGTAGCAATGATCTATTCCTGTTTCTTGCTGTTGAATTCCATTGTATGATTATACCACAGTTATCGATCTACTCTGCTTGTGATGGCTGTGTTGTTTCTAGTTTGGGGCTGTTATGAATATTCTTGTACATGTCTTTGATTTTGTTGTATATAGATCTGTGAGTGTGTCTGTATGCTTAACTTCTGTAGATAATACCGTCGGTGCTCCAAATATACCCGTCAGTGTTGTATGCCGTTCCAGTTGCTCCCCATCTTTCTCAGCACTTGTTTTATTGTTAGTCTTTTTAATTTTGCCATCTGGTAGTAGTTGTGGTTTTAGTTTCCATTTCTCTGAATAATGATATTTAGCACCTTTTATATCCTTAATGCCTAACTGGGAATCTCCTTTTGTGATGTCTGAGTCTCCTGCTACCCATTTTCATATTGGCTTATTTATGTAAAAATTTTATTTGTGGGGGCACCTGGGTGGCTCAGTCGTTAAGCGTCTGCCTTCAGCTCAGGTCATGGTCCCAGGGTCCTGGGATCGAGACCCCCATCAGGCTCCCCGCTCCGTGGGAAGCCTGCTTCTCCCTCTCCCACTCCCCCTGCTTGTGTTCCCTCTCTCGCTGTGTCTCTCTCTGTCAAATAAATAAATAAAATTAAAAAAAAAATTTTATTTGTGGTAATATACACATAACATAAAATTTATCTTCTTAATCATCTCTGAATGTGCAGTTCAGTAGTAGTAAGTGCATTCACCAATCGCCAGAATTTTTCACCTTGCAGAATTGAAGTTCTGTCCCCTTTAAACAACAGCTCCTTCTTGCCCCCTTCCCCCAGCCCCTGACAGTATCTGTTCTACTCTCTGTTTCTATTCGTCTGACTGTTCTGTATTGGTTTATCATTATAATCCTGAACCCTTTGTCACTCTTACGTGTTGTACTTACCTTGTCCTGCTGTGTGGTTCACCTTTTAACTCTCTTAATGGTGTCTTTTGATGAACAAAGTTATTAACATTTTTCTTTTATGGTTTGTACGTTTTGTCCTTCTGATGAAGTATTTCCTTACCCCCGCCCCCAAATGAAGATACTCTCTTTATTTTTTACAAGTTTTTTAGCTTTTCCATTCACATTTAGATATAAAATCTACCTGTACCTGATTTTTCTGTATGATTTTTTGATAATTGATGCCCCACTATTATTGAAAAGTTTATCTTTTCTCCACTGTTCTGCAATACCATTTTTAGTATAAATTAAGTGTCCATATATGTACATTTATTTCTGGGCCATTCTGTTCAGCTGGTCTAGTTTTCTATACTTGCATAGTACCACAGCCTTAATAATTGTAGCTTTGTAATAAGTCTTGATGTTAGGTAGAATAAATCTTCCAAACTGGGATTTCTTCTTCAAAAGTGTGTTTTTCTGTTCTTGACTCCTTGAATTTTTGTGTAAAAATTGGAATTTGTGTATGATTTTCCACACTAAATGACCTGATAAAATACTGATGAGAATTGCATTGAGTCTATATATTGGTTTGGGAGGAATTGAAATCTGTTATAATATTGAGTCTTTCAATCTGTGAATATGGTGTATTGTTTCATTTATTTAACTTTAGTTTATGTGACCTTGGTCAACTGATAGAATTTCTACAAGTCATATAGTTTTATTTTCCTCTCTTCTGTAAGACTGAATTAAATATTGGAGCTCACCTTTCTAGAAGTATAAAAAGTAAGGATTATCAGAAAGGTGTACTTTCTCTTTTAACAGGTTTTGTACAATTGTTCTTTCCTTCATTCAGTATTTTATTTATTTAATAGAGAGACAGTGAGAGAGGGAACACAAGCAGGGGGAGTGGGAGAGGGAGAAGCAGGCTTCCCGCAGAGCAGGGAGCCTGATGCGGGGCTTGATCCCAGGACCCTGGGATCATGACCTGAGCCGAAGGTAGACGCTTAATGACTGAGCCTTCCAGGTGCCCCAAATTGTTCTTTCTTTAATTGTTTAGAATTAAGAATGGTTAAGGAGATCTTAATATGAAAATTCTTCTTATTTATGATCTTTGAAAACTTATTTTCCTTTCCAAATAAACCCCTGCATCTCTCTTATTCTCGTACTCTTTTTTTTTAATTTCAATTCCAGTATACTCAATCTTATTCAATCTTATTTTTCATTGTTTTATACTGTGACCGTTTTTCCTCTGCTTTCATAGTGAGTAGATTTTCTCCTACTCTGCTCTGCTTTTCTAATGATTCCTGGTCTTTAAATGGTTATGTGTACTCTGTGACAACATTTAAATTTCTCATTGCATAACCATATCCTATGTTTAATCTCAAAATTTCTAACAATATCTAACGTTTATCTTTGGATTTTGGTTTTGTTGAAATGGTAAAGAGACAATGGCCTATTTTATGCACATGTGAAAATAGATGTATTTCCTTACATAAATTTTGAAATCTCTTCTTCCTAATTCCTTAAGTATGTGTATATATGATAAATGCTAAGTTCTTGCTTGATACCTTAATTATTAAAATAGATAAAGACTTGGGGATATGTATGTGTGTGTGTGCATGTGAATGTATATAATAAAATATATATCTGTATTGGTTATCTGCAACAGTGGTTTTATGTGATGTCTGGTACTATTTTTATTTCAAAATATTTGTAAGAAAAACGTTAGAACTTTAGAGTAATCTGCTTGTTTGCCATGCAGAGTTTGAGCAACAGTAAAATAATATAAGGAAAATCTCAAAAGATTTTATTAAGAGTATCGAGCCCCGCATCGGGCTCCCTGCTCGGCGGGGAGTCTGCTTCTCCCTCCCCCACTCCTCCTGTTTGTGTTCCCTCTCTCACTGTGTCTCTCTCTGTCAAATAAATAAATAAAATCTTAAAAAAAAAGAAAGAGTATGTGGCCTTTATAAAAATAAGTTTATCACATTGATAAGAAAAAAAGCTATTTGTACTTGGAGGAATAGTTGTTTATACATTCATTGTAACTTTTTATGATAACTTATACCTTTTTCATTTAGTCCATCATTTTAAGGAAATGCTCAGGCTTTACAGAAAGAAAAAAGTTTGAGATACACCCAGTTACAAACCCTGTATTTTTAGAAGTGAGGGTTGTTATTGTCTAAGGAGGTATGTATAGAACTGGAGAAGTGGTGTCCTTCATACATGACTTTGTCAGTATCTGTAATCTCTAGGATTGCATTCATGGTCCTCACTACTGTGATATTTTCGGTTAAAAAACCATGTTTATTAATTCAGGTTTTGGAAGTTAGTATCTATGAGATGTTGCTTCTGCTTTCATTAGTAGATGATCTTGAAGTGGCTTAAAGACTCACTGAAAAGTGACACGTTGGTAGCATTGACACACTTGTATCTATCAAGGCATTTCATCAGTGGGCCCTTGCCACAGTTCTCCAATTTCCTGATTCTCAAGAAGGCCTTGGAAGTTTGCATAGTATAATAACGTCTTTACCTCCTGCATTTGTTTCACAGGTACTCTTTGAGTACGTCAAACTCTTCAATTGCAGCTCTTCTCTGTGCCCTTTACCCGCACTTCCCAGCTCACAGCACTGACAACCGGTGAGTCTAGTGATTCTGTCTTCAATGTGATCTTTCGTAAGGTCTCCAAGGGGTAATTTGATGATGATTTGGTTCCATGGATTCATTTCCAAATTAGTTTATTCTCTTTTTGGACTAAGTTATCTTCCTGACTAAATCTTTTAAAATGTCTCTCTAAGTATTAGACCAAAAGAGAACTTTGTACATCTGATGAACTGAAGGATCAGTCTTCCACCATTTTTTAATCAGTAGAACTGCTGTGAACCCAGAAGTGGGCCAAACAGGGTTATCTTTAGGGAAAAATTCATCAAACAAAAGATAGTAGCCAACAGAAGCAAGATGATATGTTTTATACTATAATTGTTTAATTCTAAGAGAGAAATTGATCTGATTTAGTGACAGTGTCTATATGAATTCCCTTTTTCCCTCTTTTACATAAATGCTGAGAAGTTTTGTATAAATGAAATAGAAGGGACACGAAAAGCAAAATGCAGCCAAGAATCAGAGACAACTTAGAAGTGGCAGTGAGCCCTGGAACCTCAAACACATAGGAAAGGTGTGATTGTATAGAAGTTCTGCATTTGAGAGCACAAACAACCATCAGCACTGCAGTCTCCCCAGTAGTTTCAGGCAGAGCTGATTCCTGCTGCATGTGGAGGAGGGGGAGAAAATAGCTCCTATGTTCCCGTGACATCCGAGGTGACCATTGTGTTCAACTCATCTCTCAAGAGAAGCATCAAGAGATGGAGCAGTAACAGAGTAACTAAGCTGTCACGCTCTAGTGTAATGTAGTTTAAAATAGTAATAATAAACGAAAGTTAGCTCTTTATAAAAGTGGCCTGATTTGACATCCAAATTCTGATGATAGATGGAGCACATGCATATTCTTCTTAAATTAATGCAACTCTTACAAGTGGTCTCTTGCTTGTCAGTTTAGGAGAGACATTTTGAGTTGTTAAAGTCAGTAATTAGTGGTTAGGGTACAACAAAGAGCCACACTTTCATATTGCTGGGAGGATCATTTGATTTGGCTATTTTAAACAAACTAATTTGGTGAGCACCAAGAGCCTTTACGTAACTGATAAATATCTTTTTTTTTTCTGGCCGTGATTGCTTTTAATTTTTTTTTTTAAACAGGAACATATCTACACCTTTATTTATTTATTTATTTATTTTTCAGTAAGGTTAAATCCTTGAGGGGTACAACATCACACAGATTCTGTGGCCAGTGGCTTTAGCAGGAAGGTTGCTTTGGAATTTGGCATGAACCATGCCACTGTTTCCATGAGCATCAGTTATTTTTTCTCAGATTACTCTGGTTTTGTTCAGTTTGCCACCAGGAGTCACTGTGTCATTCTTTGCTTTGTACATCTAAGCATATCTCTTGCCTAGATAGAATTCAGTTTCATTTCAAGCATAAACACTTTCAATTTTAAGGAGAGCTGTGTGCTCCTCTGGTTCTGGAGACCCTGCTTATAGCCAGCAAAAATGGCCTTGGAACACAGCCTTCTAGACACATTTGTCATTTTAGGAGTCCTCTTCTCAGTAGGCCCCACTTATTTGCACCCAGAGTTCAGCAGCAGGAGCCCCCCTCTGCTTTTAATTCTAATTAATTTATAGGAAAGGGTAGGTTTGGGTGGGAAGAGGGAGGCTATTGCTGTAACTAAACTTTAAAAAGAAAAATTTGAAGTCTCATTTTATCCTTTTATGGCATCTTAAAATGTAAAAACTTTTTGTGTCTAAATGCTAAAATATAAATTTTAAAGTTAAAAAAAAAATTTTTTTTTTAAAAACCCAGAAAAGCACACACACAGAAAGAAAAACTTCATAATCTCCCCCATTAGTTTTCGGTGTCCTAGATCCCAGGTGTGTGTGTGTATTTGTGTACAGGGATGCATATGTAGAAGAGCTTTCCTTCTCCCTACCAACCCTTAAGTCAGAAAAACAATAGAAATAAGTCCCTTGGAAGGTAAAAAGGTGCCTGTGTGGGGCATTAAAGGATTATTTGAGAACTGATTTTATAAGTGTTGAATTTATCAGTAAATATTTTCATGTTAAGATAATTTTTACCTCATCTATAAAACCTCTTAACTGTGAAAATGCAAGTAAAGAATTCTTGAGTCAAGGATCATGTGTCTATAATTTTTTAAAGAGAATCTCTTCATCAGTTTTTATTTTTTTTTATTTTTATTTTTTTTGTAAGATTTTATTTATTTATTTGACAGAGACAGACACAGCGAGAGAGGGAACACAAGCAGGGGGAGTAGAAGAGGGAGAAGCAGGCTTCCCGCAGAGCAGGGAGCCCGATGCGGGGCTCGATCCCAGAACCCTGAGATCATGACCTGAGCCGAGGGCAGACCTTAACGACTGAGCCACCCAGGCGCCCCTCTCCATCAGTTTTTAGTTGAATCTCATCATCTTCCTTCAGGATTGCTGTCATGGGAAGATAGCAACCCCAGCTTCTGTCATGGTTGTGGAGCTCATGCCGTCGGCACCTGCTTGTTACCTCCTCTCTGTGTTTTCTGTGAACAGGTATCATCTCCAGGCTCTGCGGCACCTGTATGTGCTGGCTGCAGAACCAAGGCTTCTAGTGCCTGTGGATGTGGACACAAACATGCCCTGCTATGCCCTTTTAGAAGTTACCTATAAGGTAATTCTTTCCTCCCCTCATTTATTTGTAATTTTGTTACCACTCATACATCTTTGCAGGTCAAAATATTTAAAAAATGTCCTTTAAAAGATGACAGAGTGAATTAATCTCTTATAAAAATTGAAGCTTCTAAAGTTCTTGTACATCCTGCCAGGCCATTTGGGCTCATTTGTAGTTTATGAGGGTAATATTGTAGAAGTCATGAGCTGCTCTTTTGTCCCTAGAGCCTATAGTTTGAAAATGTCCTTGTTCACTAAAGTGTTCTAAAGAATGAGTTGAGTTAGAACTATTCCTAGATTTGTGTGCAGAGTGCTTTAAGATCATGTATTTGATGAGAGATCCTTGATTTAGATGTACAGATTATAAGTCATGTATCCTTCCTTCATTCAGAATATTATTAAGTACCCTCTGTGCGTCAAAACTATGCAGAGGCTCTGGGGTATAAAAATTACATCATTGTATTCCTTAAGGACTCCTGTCCATTGGGTAGCCAGCCATGGGTGCAGTCAGAGTAGAGTGTGGGGGTATGTGTAGAATGCAGGCGAACTGAGGAGAAATGCCCCCTCCAGCTGTTGAGGGTTGGGGAAGTTGTCATGGTAGACACAATGTTTGGGCTGAGATTTGCCAGCTGAGCAGAGGCACATTCCCAGAAGACAATATGTGCAAAAACCTAGAGGCCTCAGAAGTACGGATATGTACTGCTAGCGTGTGAGGTGGTATAAGAGGATGCAGGCCCTGCAAAGGATTGTAGACTTTGCTCTTAAGACTTGATACCAGAAAGCATTTAATGCCATTTGACCATCTGTGTAGAAACTGTGGGGAGAGAGAAGAAGTACAGAGTGGAGGTATTTCTTCTTTGTAGCTTCCCCTAACTACATAGTGAATTGTGGCTGTTCTTTTACGTTTGTAAAGGGTACTCAGTGGTATGAACAAACCAAAGAAGAATTGATGGCTCCTACCCTTCTTCCAGAACTCCACCTGTTAAAGCAGGTAAGTGGGATGTGATTTAGGGAGATCTGTGTAAGAGGTTAATTCAGCCAGGATAGTATAGCATCAAAGGTAGCCAAGTAAAAGCTTATGCTTTCTCGGTGTTCTGTAGGAAATAGGAAAGCAGCCCCAGGAGGAATTGTCACGAGGAACAGAGAAGGTCTGTACTTGCCGATCTTTACTGAGAGGTTGGATGGCTGTAGAACTTGATTCACGTACATTTTTATGTAGAAATGAAGCTTGTTAACTTTTCAGTGTTTCTTTCCAGCCTATTTATTTTTATTTCCTCTGAGAAACGTGGGTTTCATTTTGTCAAACTAGCACTTTTTTAGCATTCAATCGACTGTGTTCACATTTATCTTGGCAGATTAAAGTAAAAGGCCCACGATACTGGGAACTGCTCATAGATTTAAGCAAGGGAACACAACACTTGAAGTAAGTATACTGAATTTCTTAGATGTATCTGTGAAGTGAATAGAAGTATATGGGAAGGTAGAAATTGCGGATTATTATCTAGAATGTTTCCTTGTCATCCTTTGATCTCATACAGGACAGTAGAGTATATATTGAATAAAGTGGTCTGTAACTTTGAAACGGAGTTTGTATTAGAAAATGAGTTTTAGTTGTTTTTTTTTTTTTTTTTAATATTTTATTTATTTATTTGACATGGGGTGGGAGTGGGGAGAGAGCAAGCATAAGCAGGGGGAGCGGCAGGCAGAAGGAGAAGCAGGCTCCCCGCTGAGGAAGGAGCCCGATGTGGGGCTCGATCACAGGATCCTGGGATCACTACTCGAGCCGAAGGCAGATGCTTAACTAACTGAGCCACCCAGGTGCCTGAGTTTTAGTTTAGAAGACAAACCCTAATAGTTATATTTACTCACTGAAAAACTTGTAGTGGGGCGCCTGGGTGGCTCAGTTGGTTGGGCGACTGCCTTCGGCTCAGGTTATGATCCCAGGGTCCTGGGATCGAGTCCCACATCGGGCTCCCGGCTCGGCGGGGAGCCTGCTTCTCCCTCTGACCCTCTCCCCTCTCACGCTGTTTCTCTCTCGCTCGCTCTCTAATAAATGAATAAAATCTTTAAAAAAAAAAAAAAAAAAAAAACTTGTAGTGACCTGAGTTGGTACAGTAATGGAATTATCTGTTGGAGCAGTAATGAAAATCAGTGTAAGAAAGTAAGGCTGGGGGGAGCCTGGGTGGCTCAGTTGGTTAAGTGTCTGCCTTCAGCTCAGGTCATGATCTCAGGGTCCTGGGGTCAGGCTCCGCGTTGGGCTCCCTGCTCAGCGGGAAGCCTGCTTCTCTCTCTCTCTCCCTCTGCCTGCTGCTTCCCCTGCTTGTGCTCTGTGTGTGTGTGTGTGTGTGTGTCAAATAAATGAACAAAATCTTTAAAAAAAAGGGGGGGGAATAAGGCTGGCGTGTATGTCCGTCTACAAAGGGAACTTTATAACAAATGATGTTTATCAGACCACATCTTTGTATCTTTTTATTATTGTTTTGTCAAATTGTTCTCATAAAATTAAGATTATGATAGATTGCTTTTGGGTGGAAATAGTCATATATAAGTAATTCATGAACAGAGTCTTAATTTTATAACTTAAGTAGTGTGTAAATTAAGTCTTTAAATTTCTAGAAAGTTTAACAAGCACATAAGAATTTTTATAGTTTGGTCCCAATTTATATTTCCCTTAAACTATCTATATGATAGCTGTTTTCTATATTGTTATTTGCAGCATTATTTTTTTTCTGCTGCAAACCAATCAATAGATATTTAGTACCTCCAGTGGATAGAGGATAAAAGGAATATGAAAAAGTGTTAGATAAAAGCCTTTGAAGCGCACACTTGAACAGGCAGAGCACCTTTTTACTTAACTAAGTTCTGTGAACCTAGACACCAAAGAAAAGTAGAACTTCATTTTGGCTTTCTCATAGGGACTGATTTAATTTTAGACACAGTAAATAATCATATACCCTACTGGAAAATGATAAAGACTTCATCTCATGTGAACAAGGTGTTGGGAGACACTATGTTTCCAGCCGAGAACTACAAATAACACCTCACATAAAATTCATTCTTGTTTTTTTTTCAGATCAATCCTTTCTAAGGATGGAGTTCTGTATGTTAAGCTCAGAGCAGGTCAGCTCTCCTATAAGGAAGATCCAATGGGGTGGCAAAGTTTGTTGGCCCAGACTGTGGCCAACAGGAACTCTGAAGCTCGGGCTTTCAAGGTAGTACTGATTGGTTAAAAACTGAAGGATGAGATGGAATAATTACAAATCCCACTAGCCCATCCAAAGCATGTACTTCTGTGATAACATTTATGGTACCATTTAGGTGAATCTGCTCTCTCATCACTGCAAATTATAAAGACTGCATAACCTTGGATCTGTTTCTTGTTTTATGTAGCAACTATAATAAAATACGGGCCATCTGCCAGAACTCTAAGGATGACTTACATTTAACAGTAGGGACAATATATCTTAACATTGTAAAAACATTTAGTTTAATAATTTTACTTATTAATCTTCAAATCTGTTAAGATTTGCTTAATTCATGGCAGAAATAGAAGAAGATTTTTACAAGGTAGCACTAATTAGTTTCTTTTTTAAACCCCCCATTTGTTGGTTAAATCTTGGTGAGGATAAAATGATGACATATTTATTTTATCAGTTTATTATCCTCATAGTACTTGACTGCTAATTCAAGAGTATTTTGAATGAAAAAGTACTTAAAGTAAGAGTGTAATGAAACAATCTCATTTCTATCGCGGTCAGTACATATTTTACTCTACACTTTAGAACTCAAATAAGTTTCCCACACTAGAAATGTGTTCCATAAACTAACATTAAAATTTCTCAGTTTAAGTACAGTTTTCAGGAATTCCATGTGCAACTGTGCTTCTCCTGAAGATACATTGAGTGGCAGTGTAAAGTGGTCAGGACCTCTAGAGGGTGGTGGTAGAGGCAAAAATGTGGCCAGTGGACTGGCTAAGTGGTGGCCAGCGGACTGAATTAGCACCTTTTGTTTTTCCACATAAGGAGATAGCATTTATTTTAATTTAACTCACATTTCATTTTAGACCAATTACTTATGACTGAGCCTTTATATTAGTTCCCAGGGTTTAAATAGATGTAGTTGACATCAGTAAATTTTGTTTGGCAGTATTTGATAGGATGTCTGTGAAATAGTTTTGAAGGACTTTTGGGTGCGGTTTAACTTAAGCACCATTGCTTGTATAAATTAGAGCCCATCTCAAAGACCCTAATCTAATTTGTAAAGAAAATAGAGAAGTTTATACTTGATTTTGAATTGGGAAATTACATAAAGATTAAGACATCTCAGTTTCCTGCTTCAAGGGAATTCAGAAGTAAAATATAAACCTCAATGGAAAATGGTATTACTTTTGTATTCCATATATTCCATGTTCCATTTTCTCGAACCCTGAGTGTTAATCTTTTTTTTCCCCAATTTTTTTTATTGCGGTAAAATACACAAAAAATTTGCTGTTGTAACCGTTTTTAAGTGTATGGTTCAGTGACATTAAGTCCATTTATATTGTGCAATCATCACCACCATCCATCTGTAGGACTCTTTGATCTTACAAAACTGAACCTCTGTACCCATTCAACAGCAACTCCTGTTCCTACTTCCTCACAGCCCCAGGTGCCCACCATTCTGCTTTCTGTTTCTGAATTTGATTATTCTAGGATCCTCATATAAGTGGAATCATACAGTATTTACCTTTTAGTGAGTGGCTTATTTGAATGGTAGTCTTTTTTTCTTACCTTTTCAGTAGCAGTTCTAGTTTCTTAATTGTTTTTCAGTTAGTTAATGAGGGAGAGGTGAAAGCCTTTTGGGGGCAAGTTGTGTAAGCAAGACCTATTTATTATTGGCCTTTTGATAAATCAGTAGCTCATGTTTGGCTTGTGCTAAAAAGCGTCCTGTAACTTCTCAGCAGAACAGGTTGGTGAAGCTCTAGCAAGTTTGTACAGCCTTGGGCTTTATGGGAACATTGTGTGAAAACAGTGAGGTAGAGTTCTTAAAACTGCATATACTACAATTTGAGCAGTAAGGAAAATAACTTCTAATATCTCACTTATATTTGTTGCTGTTGTTTATTTTTTTAGCCAGAAACAATTTCAGCATTCACTTCTGATCCAGCACTTCTGTCATTTGCTGAATATTTCTGCAAACCAACTGTGAATATGGGTCAGGTATGTATCATATATTTTGCTCAGCTGCCAGACTACAATTTGTTCTTACATTTATCTGTGGACACCACCAAAAAACCCTGTAATATCCATACCTATCTTTGAGGTTGATGACGTGCCTTGGGTACATTGGATGATTTTTGCTTGGCAAATGCAGATTTTTCATAGTCTAAAACTATTAAATTCAGTAACTCCCTACCTTGTAGAAGAAACAACTTAAAATTTCTAAGATGTTAATTTCAGTAGGTGATATTTTCTTATGTGCATTCTTGTACTGATTGATATTTTCAGTGTTTACTATCTCTTATTTTTACATAATTTTATTGTTTTCTCTGCATTTTATAACTTTTTTTCTATTGGTCATAAAACTGTTGTTCTCTTCAGGATTCAAAGGGTGCCCAGCAGATCTTTTATTTAATCCAAAGCTTGGATGTAGGAATTTGATATCTGGGATTGATGGCCTGTTGCCTATAAGTGTGTGTAGCTCCAGGAAAATTTTTCAGGCTCTCCAAAAGGCATTTTCCTTGTTTCTAGAAGTAGGATTATGATAGAACCTACCTTATGTTGTTGTTTTGAGGGTTAAGTGAGACAATTGTAACCCCTTTAACTTACTGAATCTTGACTATTTTTTAGACATTTTGCTCAGTATTTTATTTAATTTTCTTATTGGATTCCGACTCTGAGGGTAGGTACTTTATCATTCCAGGTTTACAGGTGAGGAAACTGCCACTCAGATATCACATGCCTAAGATCACACAGCTAGTAAGGGCTGGGCATGCATTCAGGGCCGCAGGTCTCTGATGAAGTCCGTGCCTGCCCTTAAGCCTAGCTGGATTTGGTTGTGCTATCTCCTCCATACCTGTTCTGCTCAGTGTTTGTACTGCATCTTTGTAGATGTTGGGTTTTCTTTCTGGATCTTGCTCTTGCCAGCCTAACCCAAGGCACATCTCTGTGGTGTCCTGTCTGCTCATTTTACCCCAGCTGATCCTTCCTCTCCTCACAGCACTTATATCCATAACTGTCCCTTGGGACTTAATTTTATTATATTTTATTGATGTTTAGTGTTACATTCACTGTGATTTCATAAAGAGATACCTATTTTACCTTATATATTATTGACTGTAGAGCTTAAGAATGGGCCATAGTAGTTGCTATACAATGTGGAATTGATTTTGGAATATACACTGATGTGCTACAAAAAGTTTCTAATTTTCCACAGAAACAGGAAATTCTGGATCTGTTTTCTTCAGTACTGTATGAATGTGTTACTCAGGAGACCCCAGAGATGTTGCCTGCATACATAGCAATGGATCAGGTATGGTTCAAAAAACAATCCAATTCTGATGACATTTCTACTGTATTTTAAATAACATACTGAACAGTGAGGTAAGGTTCCCTGTGTGTCCATCTTTTTGGTTTCTCATTTGCTTTTAGAAATTCAGAAAAGGAAACCTTATAAAACTTGAAAGCTGTATGTATAACAAAAAAGCTTAGAACTTATAATGACAGGAATGCCCCCTGGTGGGCTGTCTTACTCTAGAGTTCCCATTCTCCCCTTTTTTTCTCTTTCCTTGACTAGCAGAGGAAGAGCACGTTCCCTCCCTTTCTCCCCTAGCATCCTCCAGTGGTCTCTTGCCTCCTTCCTGACAAAGCCTCTTCATGGAAAAGATATGCGAATGAGCAGTGAGTGAACAAACAGTGCCCTAGTGATGGCAGTAATGTGAAATTATGCCTGTGATTAAGTTTGCAAGAGGTTATAATATTAGTATATAGTGATTTAGGAAGCTAGAGTTCATTTTTTTATTATTATGTTTTATCATTTATTATTACGTTCAGTTAGCCACTGTATAGTACATCATTAGTTTTTGATGTAGTGTTCAGTGATTCATTAGTTGCATATAACACCCAGTGCTCATCACAACATGTGCCCTCATTAATACCCATCACTGGGCTATCCCATCACCCCACCTCCTTCCCCTCTGAGTTCATTTTTAAATTTCTCTTGTGTTATTGCTGTTTTAAAAGAACCTAAAAGTGGTAATGCAGAAAATGATGCTTAACTGCTTCCCTAAAGGATCAGACCAATTTATTCACTTTAGGTTATTAGTAATACATATGACTTTTTTTTTTTTAATTAACATATAATGTATTATTTGTTTCAGGTACAGGTCTGTGATTCGTCAATCTTACACAATTCACAGCGCTTACCATAGCACATACCCTCTTCAATGTCCATCACCCGGTCTTGTTTCCTGAGATTAAGAGTTTCTTATGGATTGTCTTCCTCTCTGGTTTCATCTTGTTTCAGAGAAAGACAATTATCATATGCTCTCACTGATATGAGGAATTTGAGAAACAAAATATGACTTTTTAGTAGTATCATACCTTTCAGACCCAAAATTGCAGTTAAGCTAAGCCAGTAGTTTTTTAACTTGGCTTAAATTTGTATGAGGAATCTTAAAAATACAGATCTTCAAATCCCATTCTGTATCATCTCCTGAATCAGAATTTCTGGGATGAGTTCCAGGTCTGTGGTTTTAAACAATTCTTTAAGTGAGTGTGACATGATGAGTTCACAGATAAGCATGTGGGACTCAGTGTCTAAAACCAAAGCAAGTAATTCCTAATGGCAAAATAATCTCTATTGAAAAGTAGGAAAATGACATTTAGGCAGGGGAGAATTCCTCAAAACCTGAAAATCATATTTTGTTAAGTAATATTCTTATCAAAAGGCAAGTTCTAATATAACCAGATAGGCCCAGAATGGCATTATTGTCTGATATCCATCCACATGTTTTAATTGGAAAGTATGATTATGTGATATCCACACTGACATTGCTTCTCACAGGGCCTCTCCAGATAGCAGCCAAGTAATGAGTTGTTTTTCTTTTGTTGGCTCAAAGTGTTCCCTTTTTATGCTCTGAACCTTTATCCCTTCACTGTCATGAGCAGGTGTCTACAAAAGGACATCCCTGCTGGTTGCAGCCATGGTGACTTTGCAGATGGGTCCCAAGAGCAGTATTATCAGTAATATTGTTTTGCCTTCTGACCCCTGGGATCCCTGGCCATGTCATTGTACTCCACTTGGGTTTCTCAGAGGTGACTGGCAGTAGACCTAGTGGGTCTTCATTTTTCAGAGTCATTGAGCCAAGAATGAGCTCATTTGCATTTGTTGCTTTTATCCAAAAGCTGTTTATGTGGGGACCATATTGAAGAGAGTGGACATGTATCTGCACCTAGTGGAGGGTTCCTCTGTGGGGCTGACTACATCAAAACATAGAATGGATTCCCCTCTGCTCTTTATTGATATATGAGCCATATTTTAAAAATCCTCCATTATACAACTCTGAGGAAGAGACCATTAGAGCAATTTCACTCTTCCTTTCACTAAGTGGACTGCTGTTCCTTTTGTCTCTTCAAGGCTATGAGAAGACTAGGAAGAAGAGAAATGTCTGAGACATCTGAACTTTGGCAGATAAAGTTGGTGTTAGAGTTTTTCAGCTCCAGGAGCCACCAGGAGCGACTGCAGAACCACCCTAAGCGTGGGCTCTTTATGAACTCTGAGTTCCTCCCTGTTGTAAAATGCACTATTGATAATACTCTGGACCAGTGGCTACAAGGTAATAATAGCATTGTGCCCAGTGCTTTTTTATTTTTTTATTTCTTTAAATTCTTTCTTTAAATTCAGTTTAGTTAACATATAGTGTATTATTAGTCTGAGGGGTAGAATTTAGTGATTCATCAGTTATGTATAACACCCAGTGCTCATAACATCAAGTGCCCTCCTTGATGCCCATCACCCAATTACCCCATCCTCTCACCCACTTCCCCTCCAGCAACCCTCAGTATGTTTCCTAGAGTTAAGCATCTCTTATGGTTGTCTCCCTCTCTATTTTCATCTTATTTTATTTTTCCTTTCCTTCCCCTGAGGTCAACGGCTGTTTTCTTCCCAGTTTTTGTACCTCTGCCCTGTGTACACTGAAAACTTGATATGTGCTTAGGGTGAATGTTTGTTTTACCAGCTCTGTGAGTCAGTCAGTGGGAACCTGGGACATCATGTGACTATGGCTTGGAAGTACAGACTTGGGATTGCAGGGGAATTGTGAAGTTACTCCTAATAGTGTAGAAGTAATTGTGCCTCACATGAAGCAAATGATGGGCCTTTTGATTTTTGGAAACCTGTCTGATGTTTGATGTATGTCTGAAATTGAGTTTTAGTGAACTTCTTGCTCCTTTTGTTTTCTTCAGTTCATTCAAACATACCTGAAAGCAACCTGTTTGGGGTAAATACTAACCCTAGGAATAGCAGTAGTAATAATTCTTGATGTTTTAAAGCTGTTAGTAGTCAGTAGAACCTGCATTTGAATATGATTAAGGTAAAAACTATCTACTGTAATATTAGGGAATAAATTTCTGAAAAAAAAAAAACTGGATTGTGAGAGGTATACATGGAAAACAGCAATTTCAGACTTCTAGTGTTTGATTAACACCTACATTGTTCTATCATTTTCTCTTAGAATTTGAAAGATTATGTAGTTTTAAAATGTTTTTTAAAATTTCAATTTTATTCTCATTTTTTTGGGAAAAATAAAAGTTATTATATAAGTTTTGATATTTTGTTTATATTCAGTTCAGCATTTGATTGCCTATGGCAGACCTTTGCTGTTGATAAGAAGTATGTCCTTAAACCTTTGCAGAGTCTCTGATTTGTACATATCATATCAGTAATGAAACTTTGGCAGTGACTACAGCAGTCTCTATAATAGTGCCCTGAATTACTTTTTTTCTTATTACTCTTTAGGGCATTTGATAGTTTACAACATTGCTCTCTACCAAATTTGACTTGCTGCTGTGATTGCCAAAAATATGCATTTATTTTTTAGTGAAGAACCATCACTTTTAAATTGAGGTAAAATTGATTCCAAGTTTGCATTGGTTTTAATATAATGCATTATATTAGTTTCATGTGTATATCATCATAATTTGATATTTGTATATACAGCAAAGTGATCACCATAGTAAGTCTAGTTACAGTTACCATCCATCACCATACATTTGACTCCCTTCACCCTTTTTATCTACCTCTAGCCCCCTTCCCCTGTGATAACCACCACTCTGTTCTTTGTATCTATGAGTTTTGTATTTTAGGTTCCATATATACACGAAATCATATGGTATTTGTCTTTCTCTGTCTGACTTATCTCACTTAGCATAGTACCCTTAAGGCCCATCCACGTTATTGCAGATGGCAAGATTTCATTCGTTTATATGGCACAGTATTCCATTGTGTATATATACCGTATCTTTATCCATTCATCCACTGATGAACACTTAAGTTGTTCCGTATTTTGGCTGTGGTAAATAATGCTGCAACTAACTGAATATCTTTTTGATTTAGTGTTTTTGTTTTCTTTGGATAAATACCCAGCAGTGAAATTGCTGGATTATATGGTAGATCGATTTTTAATTTTTTGAGGAACCTCTGTACTGTTTTTCCTAGCATGTGCACCAGTTTGCATTCCCAACAACAGTGCAAGACAGTTCCCTTTTCTCCACATTCTCTCCAATACTTGTTATTTCCTGCCTTTTTGATAATAGCCATTCTAACAAGTGTGAGGTGATATCTCATTGTGGTTTTGATTTGCATTTCTCTGATAATTGGTGATAATGAACATCTTTCATGAGTCTGTTGGACATCTTTATGCTTTCCTTGAAAAAAATGTCTATTTGGATTCCCTGAACATTTTTTTTTAAGATTTTTTAATTTAATTATTTGACAGAGAGAGCGGAAGCAGGGGGAGCAACAGGCAGAGGGAGAAGCAGACTCCCTGTAGAGCAGGGAGCCCGATATGGGGCTCGATCCCAGGACCCAGAGATCATGACCTGAGCTGAAGGCAGACGCTTAACTGATTGAGCCACCCAGGTTCCCCTCCCTGCACATTTTTTAAAAAGATTTATTTATTTTAGAGAGAGAGAGCATGCGAGTAGGGGGAGGGGCAGAGGGAGAGAGAGAGAGACTCTTAAGCAGACTCCCTGCTGAGTGTGGAACCCCACATGGGGCTCGATCTCCTGACCCTGAGGTCACGACCTGAGCCAAAATCAAGGGTTGGATGCTTATCCAGCTGAGCTATCCAGGCACTCCCTGCACATTTTTTTTTTAAAGATTTTATTTATTTATTTGACAGAGATAGACACAGTGAGAGAGGGAACACAAGCAAGGGGGGGTTGGAGAGGGAGAAGCAGGCTTCCCGTGGAGCAGAGAGCCCAATGTGGGACTCGATCCCAGGACCCTGGGACCATGACCTGAGCCGAAGGCAGTTGCTTAACGACTGAGCCACCCAGGCGCCCCCATGCACATTTTTTACTTGGATCTTTTTTTCTGTTGAGTTTGAGTTTTTTTATATATTTTGGGTATTAACCTCTTATTTAAAAATGATTTGCAGATTTTTTTTTAATTTAGTAGGTTGCTTTTTCATTTTGTTGATTGTTTCCTTTGCTGTGCAGAAGCTTTTTACGTAGTCCAACTTGTTTAATTTTGCTTTTGTTGCCTTTGTTTTGGGAGTCAATTCCAAAAATTCAACACCAAAGAATGATGTCAAGGATCTTTACTTGCCTTTGTTTTTTTCTCGGGGTTTTATGGTTTCAGGTCTCACAGGTTGTTAATCCATTTTGAGTTATTTTTGTATATAGTGTAAGATGGTCCAGTTTCATTCTTCATGTGGCTGTCCAATTTTCCCATCCCCATTTATTGAAGAGACTATCCTTTCCCCATTGTATATTCTTAACTCCTTTGTTCTAAATTAATTGACCTTACATGTGTGTGTTAGTTTCTGGGCTCTGTTCTGTTCCATTGATGTATGTGCATTTATGCTGATACCAACTATTTGGCTAGGACTTGCACTACTATGTTGAATTAAAGTGGCAAGAGTGGGCATCCTTGTCTTGTTCTTTGTCTTAGAAGAAAAGCTGTTAGCTATTCATAGTTGAGTATGATATTAACTATGGCTTTGTCCTATGTGGCCTTTATTGTGTTATGTTGAGGTACATTTCTTCTATATCCACTTTGTTGAGTGTTTTTATCATAAATGGACGTTGAATTTTGTTAAATGCTTTTTCTGTATCTATTAAGATGATCATGTTATTTTTAGCCTTTTTTTTTTATTTGAAGTAGTTTATTGATTATCATTAGATGTAATGTTTAAAATGTTTTAAAGATGAACGGTTTTAAAATAACATAGAAAAATCAAAATAAATGAGACTATTCTACATTTGGAATAGGGAAATAATGATTTCCTCTTAGTTTATTAATAATTGCTTAATTATCCTTTGTTTTGTTATTGTGCTGTATCACTTTGATTTGTAGATGTTAAACCATCTTTGCATTCCTGGAATAAATCCCACTTGGTTGTGGTGTGTGTGATCCTTTTTTAAAATATTGTGTTTTGTTGTTATTGTGGCTGTTTTGAGGAACTAAAAAAGAATTTATTTATTGAGGGTAAGAGGATGCAAGCAATATAAAAATCAAAAGTTTATCTAGCTTTCACTGTCTTTTCTTTCTCTGTTTGTCAAATGTTAGATTTTACTTGTACATTTTCTGAGGATCCTGATCTGTTCAGTCAATCCTTTATACAGGCAGAATCTGTGGGGCAGATTCCTTAAGAGACCCTTAAGAGTCCTTAAGAGACCCTTTGGGAGAACTCTCATCAGGCAGGAATGTTGCTCAATGCCTCCTACTTCTTTCTTTTCTGCTTCATGTATACTACAAAATACTCATTACATGCGATGGTGAGCCCAGCAATTAGTGAAAAGAAGCTCTGGAAGTCCACTTTCCCATCTCGGCACTGGTCCAGGTCCAGGTTCTTCATTATTTTGTCCACAGCCAGAGAGTCTTTCTGATTTTCCAGATATCCAGGGAACTGCTTTTCCATGAGTACTCTCAGGTTCTCCTTTGGTAAATAGCCTTTATCCCCAGCAAACTTGTGGAACATGAACATCATGGTTTCCATGGCATGTTCCATTTGAGATAGTATTTTGGTGAGGTCTTTTGAAACCTTGGCCAGAGGTACGGTGGGGACCCCTTTTGATGTATTGTTGAATTCAGTTTGCTAATATTTTGTTGTTTGTAATTTTCTTTTTTTGTGGTGTCCTTGTCTGGTTTTGGTGGTAGGTTAATGCTTGTAAAATGAGTTTGAAAGCATTCTCTTCTCCAGTTTTTGGGAAGAATTTGAGAAAGATAGATACATGTTGAATTTTCTTTGAATGTTTGGTAGAATTCACCAGTGAAGCCATCTGGTCCTGGACTTTGCTTATTGGGAGGTTTTAGATTACCAGTTCAGTCTCTTTACTAGTAATCAGTCTATTCAGATTTTCTATTTCTTTATATTTCAGTCTTAGAAGACGTATGTTTCTAGGACTTTAACTTTATCCATTTCTTCTAGGTGGTCTCATTTGTTGGTGTGTAGTTGTTCATAGTAGTCTCTTATGATTGTATTTTTTTGGTATCAGTTATAATTTCTCTTCTCCCTTCTCTTATGGGGCTGTTAAATATGTTGCTTTCCCTCCCTAGAACTTTTCTTTTATTCTCTGTCTACTCAACTTATATTCATTCTTACAGCCTCAAATTAAGTGCCCCTTTCTCATAGGCCTTCTAAGACCACATTACTTCAGGCAACTTCCATGCCATTTTTTTTTTTTTAATTTTTTATTTATTTGCGAGAGAGAGAATGAGAGACAGAGAGCATGAGAGGGAGGAGGGTCAGAGGGAGAAGCAGACTCCCCGCTGAGCAGGGAGCCCGATGTGGGACTCGATCCTAGGACTCCAGGATCATGACCCAAGCTGAAGGCAGTCGCCCAACCAACTGAGCCACCCAGGCGCCCCCTTCCATGCCATTTTATTTCTTTCTGCCTCCCTCCCTCCCTATCTTTTCCCCTTCCCCTCCCCCTTCCTCTCCCTCAGCTTTTCTTTATGTATCAAAATGCCTTTGTCTACAGGTAATAGAGGGCCTAACTCAACCTGGCTTAAACAATAAGGACACATATAAGCTTACATTATTGGAATAGGTAAGGTGGTCTAAGGGTCATCTTATTTTAGTGTCTTCAGCTCTATTTCTCTGAGGTTCCATTATTTATACTCTGTGCCATGGCTTTATCCTCAGAATGCTTTTTCTCATGGTAATAAAATGGCTGTTCCTTGCCTCAAGCTCAGCGTTTTGCAGAGGAAGAATAGAATTGCTTCTAGGAGTGTTGCCATAATAGTGAGGAAGTTTCTTTCTCAGACGCCTCTAGCAAAGAGACATCTCCTCATGTCTCTGGCTTGAATTGGAACTCATGCACATTGCTCAGTCAGTCCCTGTGGCAGAGAATGTCTCTTACTGAATAGCTTAGGTCTGCCAGTTTCTGAACCAATCACTGTGTTGAGAATGGGATTGCCTTGATTGTCCTGGAACAGTGGTTCTCAAAGTGCGCTCTCTGGGGCAGCAGTAGCATCGCCTGAGAACTTGTTAGAGATGTAATTTTTCTGACCCCATCCAAAAAACTCTGGGGATGGGGCCCACTCATCTGTTTTAATTAGCTCTCTTAGGTGATTCTGATGCGCCTTAAAGTTTGAGAAAGTCTGGCTAATAGTAATCAGGATCCAGTTCTGGAGCTGAAGTCAGTCCCATCAAATGTTATATACTGCAGGGAAGAAGGGTCGTAAAATGGGTGTTTGGAGAGACAGCCTCAGTGACCACTACCCCTTTATAGTACTCATCACAATTTCTAATTATGCATTTGTTTGTGTTGTTATTTGTGTAATGTCTCTGTCCCTTACAACACTTCATACTCTGTGGTGACAGGCACTCTGTCTGGCTTACCACTGTAGCCCTAATGCCCAGCATAGTACCTGTCCGGTGTATGGTAAGTACTTAATGAGTTCTGGATGAGAAAATAAATTGCTTCAGTTCCATTTGTGTTCTCTCACAGCTGGGGGTGATATGTGTGTGCACGCCTACCTCAGTGGGCAGCCCTTTGAGGAATCTCAGCTGAGCATGCTGGCTTGTTTCCTTGTCTACCACTCAGTACCAGCTCCATGGCACCTGCCGTCTATAGGACTAGAAGGTAATTGCAGATCTAAATCCTCTTCAGTACCTTTATTATTGACTCACTTATTTTTTAAGTTTCTTGGTTGGAGGCACTTCTGGTGAGTTATTTTCTCTAGTTAGGTTTTGGTCTTCATTCATGTTTGGCTGTTAAGAACTTTTTCTAAAAAGACGATCTGAACTTTATACATGCATAAACTTTTATTTACATTCAGAAAAGGATGGGTTCTTCTTCAGAGAGCCCCAAACACCAGTATATACTAATAAATAAATTAAATGGTTATGTTATTTTTCTTTCTTAACTTTTATTAAAGTTATTTTTATTTTTATTTTTTGGGGTTTTAGTTTGGATGTTTCTTTTTAATCACATAATCTTAATTTCTAATATTATAAAGCTTTAAAATGACCAGGTACCTGATTTTATATGAATTTGAAAGTTTTTGTAATACAGAGTTTAAAATATTAGCACCTCACTATATTTTTCAGAATATGTAATCAGATATGGAGTTTGCCCAGTAACCTGAATCATAAAATATAATTAATTCAGAGCACCTTTATTATCACTTTCAAATTTCTGCTTATTGAGGATTCAAAAATTGTTTTTAAGAAGAGCAAAGATTGCTCCATTTAATCATTTAAAATTTAATAACATTACTAGTTTATTGCTGTTTTGACCTCAGATAAAAATGCACTATCTAGAGACTTCTAGTTATAGCCATGATGGAATTGCTTATATTGGACTGACTCTCGCACAAAAACAAATATAAAAGTTTGACAAACTACATAAAACAGCTATTTAAAGGAATTGGTAGCAACCATGCTGGCCAGACTTGATTGAGGGGCCACAATCCCCGTGAGAAGGGAAGCATAATGAGGAAACTCCATATTTACTCTGGCTTTCTCCCAAAGGCATTTGTCAGTTCATAGCACAAGAAGTAGAGTCCCAGCAAAAGGCAGCGGTGCTGCTGGGCAGAGTAGCCAGAGGTTGGGTTAACAATTGCCTGAGAATCTAGAACTTGAGTTAAATCCCTGGTAGGAGGGAATAATAATAATAACTCAAAAACCTGGACGTACTCCTTCCTTGAGACACATACCAAATCTTACACATGCACAGGAAATCTAACAGAAGAAATCTAGCAGAAGCCAGGAGACTAAAAATGTGAGCAAAGATTTCAGCAATAACATAGGGCCAGGGAGACAAAGGGTAGCGTTCCAGGGCTGTCAAGGTCTGAAGCGGCTCTGATAAGCATCCCAGCCATTCTGATGAAACCACAGCAGGACCAAGCCTAGGAGTAAAGGTAAAAAGTGAAATGGACAAGACCTAAAGTTAGCCTCAAGCAGAACAGAGGTTACAGGTCACTGTCTGAAGTACAAAATGGATACATTTACATTTTTATATCAAATTACTTTTTACAGTGCATTTGGGAAATTAATAATTTAAATATTATCTTTGGGGAATTGTTTTCAAAGGGAAGAATGTCAGCTTTAAATGTGATTGTGTGTCTGAAGCTTCCTTGAAAGGGGTGTACAGCTGAATTTATTTAGAAGTGTGACTACCCTCCCCCCCCATTTCCATTTCTTTAGGGAGCACAAGCTTTGCTGAACTCCTCTTCAAATTTAAACAGCTGAAAATGCCAGTGCGAGCTTTGCTAAGATTGGCTCCTTTGCTTCTTGGAAATCCACAGCCAATGGTTATGTGATCAGCTCTGGTGGTAAACCTACCCTGAAACGTGACTTCTGCACAAAAACATGACCCAACAACAAAGCTAAAGAAACATTTCTAAGTTTTATAATATAACTAGGGGGAAATGAGCTGCACAAACCTCAATGTATTTTAAAATCCAAGTGTTTTAAATATTCCAGATGCTCTGTTGCTGTCAGCATTAACATTATATGATACATAGAAGTGAGTTAAAATTTACTTTTGTAAATAAAGTTTTTTGGTTTGTTTTCAAAACTCTTTATTTAGTATATGTGCTGCCGAAGCAAGCACTGTTTTCAAAACTCTTGATGATTATTTTAGTTTGGGATTTCAGAGAATAGAATAGTGGGGGCTGGGGTGGATATTCATTTTTAATCTTTCAACTATGGTGATTCAGATGAAATGACTATGTTCAAATCTGCAAGGTTTTTAAAGAAGCTCTGTCATCAAGTTTTACTTTCTGCAGCAAGAAAATGGCTTTTAGCATCTCCTCTAAGATGTCAGAGTTTTCCTGCCTAAAATTAGTGTGTACTTTCTGTGACAGTGCCAGGCATCCTCATAGTATGAGCAGTCACCTTCAACAGGAGGATAGTTACACCGTAATGAAGAATTGCTCAACGTGAAGCCTGCTCTAAGCAGAGAAATACGCAATTTCCACTATAGAGAGGTCTTCAAAAGTTGCATTTAAAAATAAATGATGGTCCATTTCCACCCAAGATTTAGAGAATGTACATCTGTATCAAGAGTTTGTAGACCAAATAATGATGAGAGATATTCACATAGAGGTGCCTCCAGCTTCAGGTTTCCCGTATAGGAAGAAGAAGACTCCCTGCTGTCCAGATCCTGACATGAGCCCTGTGCTTCCTGAGTGGCCAGTGGAACCCTAAGCTGCTAGAAACGGCAAGATTCATTCAGTGATTTCACATGTCCACATCCTGAATTTTGCTGTTTAGCTTGAAATGTAAAAATCAAAGCAAATAGAAATGTTTCCATTGAGATTTTGGCAAAAACCCATGTGACATTTGCTTCTGCGGAGGGGAAGGGGGGCGGGGAGGAGGGCATGCCTCTAGAGGCGTCTCTAGACTCAGTATTCCATCTGCATGCTTGCCCCAGGGACTTGGTCCTGCATATACAGCAAAGGCAAGATGTGGGTGCCTGGGAGGGCAAAATGTGCTTCCCTTTCACACTTAGCTAGTTTTTCTTATCATTAAAACTAAAAGAAAAAAATTAAAACAGGTTACAAAAATTCCATTTGAATCAAGATTTAAAGAACTCAGTATCTGGGCAACTGTTGCTATCTTCAGTCTCAGTTGTTTATAATTTGTGTTCTTTTCTCTGAAGGAGAACTTAAGAGACCATTACTTGCACACTATGTATTCTCATATATGAGGGAGAAGAGTCATTAGAATGTTGTCAACAAAAGCAAAAATCAGGCTTTCTAAGAGAAAGAGCAGAATAAAAGATGGTAGATGGTCTGGAAATAGCATTGTCTTTATAGTTTGGACCTAATGGTTAGGTGACAGGGAGCAAAAGGTATTCTGGGCAGTCTTTTGAGTAGACATGATAGGATCATCAAAGAAATGAATTCTAGCTATTTATGGGTTTTCAAAAAATTTGGAGAGTAGCTCTCACCATCCAGAATATTTCAGCCTCCTCAAAGTTAAGACAAGGGAAGATCTGGAGAAGTGCGTCCGGCTCCTAAGGGTTTTGGCCCAAAATTGGCTGTCACTTCCAGTTATAGCCTGTTGGCAGGAAGTCAAACTGATCCACCTCGTGTGACTACTCTTCCATGTGTCCATGAAGGGGAGGAGAACCGGACGCTGGTGAGTACTAGTTACTTTATGTCTGTCACAGTATGGTTCCTAACTTACTCATAATTCCCCACGTTCATCTTTTCTACTTACATGGCTATAAATGCTTCCATGGATGGACATAATTAAATAGTAGTTACACACATGCATACTCAGAGAGATTATTGTCTCCCTGAGGGGAGGGGGGCTGATATCTGTGCCCCTCCCTTGAGTAAGATGTCCTGTGAAGAGGTGAAGGCCTGAAATTGTGGGCAGCTCTGAGGCATGGACGCCAGACCCTAGCGGGAGTGACCATTGGGTTAAGCCCTACAGAGCTTCTCTCAGTGCTGCCTGAACTTGAGTAAGGCCACTTTTTTTACCCTTTGTCTAGAAACCAGCCGACTTCATAGCTTATGGTGATCCCAGCTCAGAGATCTTCTGACAGCCCAGAGGAAGCAAGGAGGAGGGGACCTCTCATCGCTCAGCTTGATGAGCAGTGTAGAGACCCACTTTGGTGGGAGGCCAGTGTGCCTGTTGGGCACAGGCCAGAGTTTGGAAGCCAGGATTCTGAGTAGAAGCCAGAGCATGTGGAGCCAAGGCAGGAATTGCCAGAGGAATAGATTTGTGTGTCAGCTGTGTGTGTGACATGGCTTCTGAAGAAAACCATGTCAAAGCCCAATCTGAGGACAGGAGTAGACCAAAGTCAGGAGAGGATGCTGGGAGCTGAGTGACGCTGGAAGGCCATGGACCATTTTGAGATCCAAACCAGGAAGACTTAGTTGGCAGCACACAGACTAATACGCCTCTTGTATATAGGGTTGGGGGCTTGTCTTCTGGGTTCCTCCATCCTCATACCACGTTTTGTAGAAAATGCCTAGTTGTATGAAGATCTCTCCAATTCAGCTATGGGGAAGGGAATAGGGGAAGGGAATAGGATTTGGTCACCTCTGTACCCCCAGTGTCTGCAGTGTTTAACCAGCAGTGGAAGGAAGCAGAGGGGAGGTTGGGGGGGCAGCTCCTAAGAGGGTGTACCCAGGCTGGAGGCCTCTGTTAGCACTTAGCAGCCACCCTGCAGATACCCATGTGGTTTACAAAAGTTCCCAGGTGACTGGCTTTTCCTGCTTCCCAGGGCCAGCCAGGTTTCCCCCACTCTGAAATACATTACTTGCTTCTCATTAGTCGCAAGCGTGGGAAAGTCTTTATTGCTAAATTGAAAGAAAAGCCCCTAAAACCATATCCTTAATTTTTGCCTGTGGATAAGGATGGACTTGCCTGTTTGCCATCCTCTTGCTTTGCTCCATGTTCTGTCCTTGAATGAAAGGGAGGCCAGGATGGGGAGGAAGGGTCACCCAGATTGCAGGACCTTCTGTCTTCAAGCTGCTGCATAAAAGATCAGCACTGGACGATCTCTCTGCCCCTCTTTCTACAGCTGAGCCCCGTGAGGCTCAGGAAGGGAGGTGGCTGGCCCAAGGCTGCTCTGCTCTCATCACAACCCCTATAACAAGCCTGGGCTTTCAGACCATACTGCTTCTAACCCCCGAATCTGGCTCATTATTGCCTCTCTTAGTGCATTAGATCTAAGAGGCAGATCAGCATAAATTAGAAGGGCGTTGCTCCGGTTTGTGGACCCTTCCGTTCTCTGTGCATCTTTAGAAAAACAAAGACCCTTGTGTAATTTCTTGGAATTAGATTGAGTTAGTCTGTGTGCTGCTTTCTTGGTCATATAACAACCATCTTAACTTAAAATGTCTCTTTTAGCTGAAAATATTTCTTCCTATTCTGTGGTACATTATAAAATGAAATAGGAAATTTAGAAAAAAAATTGTACTAGATTCAATAAAATCAGTGAAAATCTATAAATAACTGCATGTTCATAATTTCCACTGCTTTTACTCCAGTACTTAGGTGTGAAATCTGTTGCCTTGTCTCTAGTTAATGGATCCAACTCTGGTCTTACATTCAGGTATGCTGCCTTGGGGAGCTGTAGTCCATGGGCTTCCAGAACCCAGATGTACTAAATCATGATCTGGGTAATCATGTCACTGGGGGGATTTATCACAGGGACAGTGTTTGGAAGCTAGTTAATGCCACTCGTGTTCTTTCATTTGTCTTGAGTTCATATTTGTGCCTATTTTTCATTTAATCAAGGCTTTTGTTTGCTTACTCTGTACCATTCCAGAGATTAAGAAGATAGTCTCATCAACTGGAAATGTGGGTAAATGTACACGGCTCTTCAACAATCGAAGAATCATTAGCAAATCCGTTGTAATTAGCATCCCTAGCTGCAGTCTCTCTGCCTGGTAAGATCTAGATGAGATGAGCACCAACCCCCACTTGATGAAATTTCTTTTTTTTTTTAAAGATTTTATTTATTTATTTGAGAGAGAGAGAATGAGAGAGAGAGAGCACATGAGAGGGGGGAGGGTCAGAGGGAGAAGCAGGCTCCTCGCTGAGCAGGGAGCCCGATGCGGGACTTGATCTGGGGACTCCAGGATCATGACCCGAGCCGAAGGCAGTCGCTTAACCGACTGAGCCACCCAGGCGCCCCCCACTTGATGAAATTTCTGCAAAACCCCAGAGGGTGGTGCGGGTGCTGTCTTGTGTCATCTTGCTCCAAACTCCCTCTCTGCTTCTCTAGTTAATTTTCGTTCGGCTCATCTCACTGTGCCCTCTGCCTGGGCCAGATGTCAACTCAGTATCTTCAGCACCTCCTCCTCTCTTTGCTTAGCTTTTTCCCATGTGGGGCCAGGTAAGAGTGTGCCACTGGGAGGAGCCAGTGAGAGGTGCCCAGGGGAGACCTGGAGGTGGAAGAGGCAGCCAGGCCATTGCTCTCCTTCACTGGTCACGGTCTGGCAGGAGGGCAGATGGTGCATACCTGGCTGCGGGAAGCTACCACCAGCTCTGACAGATCCAGCCCTGGATTCTGTAGTGTTGCAGGGGCTTCTCAGTCCTCTGCTCCCTAAACATTTCCATCTACTTTGCTTCATCAACACCCTTTCTACTTGGGTTCCTGAGCAAACCCTGTGCTGTTAAGTGGGACACGACACAAGTGTGAACTCAGCCCCATCCCCAAGTCCTGTAAAAACCACTCACCACCACTTGGTCTCCCCTGATTTTGCTCATAGAATTTCCAGCCCTTGGCTATCTCTTGAGCTCCCAGTGCTGTTCACTTTCCTTTTCCATGATCAAACCCTCAGGTGTGCTCTGACACTCCAAGATTTTGTGACAGTCCTATAATCCATGCGCCAACTCGTCTGGATGGTACCAACCTCAGGCCATAGTGGCAGTGACCCCCCCTGAGTGGCCTTGGGTTTCTCCCTAACACACTGAGAGGACTCACTGGCTAAAGGAAGAATGCACGGTCTTTATTGCTAAGTAACTGGAACGATGTGGGTTGACCGTGTATTATGCCATACTTCTTGGGACTGAGTCACTAGATGCCTGAGTGAGGAGAGAAACAACGTCGTAGCCTAACTGTTTCTACCTTGGCCTTCTGGGGCTGCAAGGACTAGGTGTCACAGACAGTGAGTACTGTGATTATTTGCAACTGGAAAGTTCCAGAGGACTCAAGAAGAAAATGTTAAGCCCTCATGGGATAGACAGGGTGTATTGCTTCTTGAAAGGAATCAACCTTTTACAGGACTGGATATTCTGTCCATGCTGGACTGTGAGGTTCCTGGGAACCTTGGAGTTCCAAGCAGTTTTGTGGCAAATCAGGCATTTCCGTGGGAAAAAAGTGGTGAAGACCTAGACAGTTTCTGTCTGGTAACTGCAGTTATTGTCCAGTAATTAGATTTCCTATCTAGAATAGCTATACATATCTATATATCAATATATCTGTATATCCATCCATCCATCCATCCGTCGAGAGTGCTGTAAAATCTATGAGCGTCACTGAGCAAATCGAGCTGCAGTGGACCAGCCCAGGCCTGTGGAATTGCCTGTAACACTGGGCACCTACCCCCAGAACCTGTCCCTCAACCCCATCCCAAGTGTCCTTCCTAGTCTCTGAAGGGTTTTGCATCTGAATGTTCCTTACCTTGGTATCAAGATCACAATCCCTACTCTCATTTGAGGGCATTTGCATGGTGTACCCCGAGCCCTCACCTTACTGTTAGCACCTCAATGATTTAAGGATAATCTCACACAGAGCTGGGTTTTGCTTTGCGAATCAATCTGAAAATCTTTTAGTAGTGAGTTCAGATTTATTAATGCAAATAATATGACTGATCTCAGTTGAATCTCATTTTTTATATGAATCTCTGTTTTTATTGTGGCGATAATTCTGTTTCTATATTGTATTCTACTCTATTTCTTATATTTGCCATGTATTTGATGTTTTCTTTGCTCTCTTAAAATTTATCATATTCATTTATTTGGCATTCAGGATGGCTTGTGTTCTTCTGCATACAATTAGCACTTAATATCCTCATAGGACTCTTCTAGTCCCTCTTTTTTTTAATTTAACCTCAGCTTCCACTGCCTTGTTTCTGGCCTAGATGGCACTCTGGGACCTCCCCACCTGTCCCCTAGCCATCCATTCATGACCTCCTCCCTTCTTCTCTCCCTTCTCTCATTTTGAAAGTTGGGTTATTTCTATGATGTCAGAGCCTATCCTGGCATAGGATTCCCCTCTCTTGTTCCCACTCTTGTTTCAGCCTTAGATCCACACATCAGTGAGCTCCGTGCCTCCCGCCAGTCTCTTCATTCAGTTCTAGCGGAGTGTCAGGAAAGACTCCAAGGACAACTGTCCCCAAGATGCTGATTGCCTAGAATGGGCTGGCCACATCCTGTGTCCTCTCTCATGTGTTTCTCCCCTTCCTGTCTCCTCCTCTTTTCCTCATCATCTTCTAGCTGTTTCTTTGGCCTCTTCCTTCAAGTTCCTCCTCCTCAGTGATCCAGGCCTCTTCCCAGACTTTCCGTCCCCTCTCCCTCTGCCTTCACAGAGGCTCCTGCTCTGATCTTTCGGCTCCTTTGGTCCCCCCTCCATGTTACTACTACACCCTTCCAGGTTACTCAGGGGTTAGGACCTTTGCTGGCTGACACCCACTGGAAGGTTGGGGAGCCATTGTGCTATTCAGGCTGCCATGGTCCTGGCTGTCCCTGCACCCTCCTTCCTGCAGGTCTGAGAAAAACTGGAGGCCCAGTGCTGTCCCTCTGTGGCTCCTGGAGCCTGCGAAGGAGGCAGCAACTTGGTGTCGGGGCAGGGAGAGGCAGGGGATGGGCGGGGGCTACAAGAAAAGAAAGCAAAATCAGAACAGAAGGCAAACTCCCAAGTGAGGTAGTTCTCAGTGCCTCACCACAGGTACGTGTTGAAAAGCCCAGGCAAAATCAGCTGCCACCCTCATTGCTTGTATAAGTGGCCAGATCCAAGAGCGGCCCCTGTAGCCACTATTCATCTCTGTTTTTATTGTGGCGATAATGCAGTTTTCTTTGGAATTTGAGATTCTGGCATATATAGTAGTTGGTGGTCCTCAAATAAGCCTGTGGATGAATTAAACTTTATCCCAAACTTGGTTTATCACAGAGCACACTTGACCTTCTTTTTCCTAGGGTCAGAATAGGCTCCGTCACACCCTGCAGAGAGGCGGGGGTGGCTCAGTTCACAAGATTATTCTGGTATAGCTGTCTCCCCAGGCAAAGGGTTTCTTCTGCGTTTCACCAAAGATCTCCCCCAACTTCAAGTAAACCCAAATATAGCAACCAAATTTAAACGAAAGAAAACATTCGAAAGAGTGTGATGCTGGTCAAGCGTTCGTTTTCTATAAGTGTGTCATCTGTTACATGATTTTTCACAGTTCTCCAGGTGTTTGTTGCCCTTTTTTCCCCAGCAATCTGATTTTTGCAGAGACCAGGAACCCTAGGAGCTCCTTCTGTCTGTGACAAGACGAGACTGACATATCCTTCAGGGACCCAGCTACTAAGCTTGCTTCGTGTGGGAGCAAATCACATACCACTTTTGATGACATGTTGGAATTAATCTCTCCTCCCAAGAGCCACCAGGCTAACAGCCCCCTTTCCAGAAAAGGTGACTTCGGTGTCTTTCATTTATTTGCTTAAAATTTTCAACTCAGATCAAAACCCTACAGAGGTTTTCATTACTTAAATCAGCATTTCCAGAAGTTTTCGTAAAAAAAAAATTTGATATGCAAATTGAGGATCTGGTATTACATTCATGATTCCACAGTCAAATTCATTTGGAGAGTTTTGATATAAACACAGGTAATTACTTTCTTTATCACGGGAGTTCTCAGAGCCCTTAATATGCTAGTATGCACGGAGGGATGCTGTACTGCTTCCCCTTCATGCCCACCAGCCAAGGAGGTGACTACAGGGGCACAGAGGGTGGGGATGTCCGACCCTGCAGAGCCCGAGAGCACCTGCACTCACCTGGACCACCTGCATCCCCCGCTCTGTTACCTGGGGACCTAGGGGGCACACTGGCGCGCCCGACTCCAGACCCAGTGATGTGGGTTCTGGGCCTGGATCTGAAAGGGAAACAGCAACGTAAGCACCTGGAGGAAGGGCCCAGCCCTACCACTCGGGTGCTCCCTCTGGTCCTTGTCCCCAACAGACCTCCTCACACAACTCCGGGGTGACCCAGGCTCGGTGCCCCATTGCATGGAAGAACTCCACCTTCAACTTCAGGAACTCCTTGTAGAGGTCTGGCCAGTGCTCCCTGCCCAGCAGGAACTGGAAGATGCTCCGTTTGGACGTGGGGTTGTCCTCCTCCATGTCGGAGGCGATGTAGCTGCCGTGGGAAAAGAGGGGAAGCTTGCAGAGGTCACACTGGAGGACCTAGTGCCCAGGCCAGTCTATCCAGGAAGGAGGGTCGGGGAAGCCCTATCTGCAGGGAGCCTGACTCCAGAGGGATAGCAGGACCGTCCTCAGGACCAAGCCTGTGGGGCCCACCCTGTGCTTGGCCCAGGCCAAGGTTCTGGCTGCTCGCCATTTCCCTGGAGCTTCCTCCCTCCAGTCACTCAGTCTCTGAGCAGCAAGTGATGTTTCTTGGCTACTTTCATGATCTTAGGAACTTACTCATTGCCTTCCCCTCCCCCATGACCGTGTGACCCCTGAAGGCCTTGTCTGCTCTGTGGCCAAGAGGAACCACTTGAGACCGTCCAGCTCATAGGCATGGCCAAGCCATCCTGATGGGGTGGTGAGGCTGTGGGATGGGGCGGTTTGGGCAGAATTGAGAGCATTCCCCAAAGAGACACTCACAGGGCCAGGAAGAAGTGGATCCTGTTATACAGGTGTCCAGGCAGCCCGACACGGCCGAAGTACTCCACCACCATGGAAAGCAGGTACTGTGTGGGCACGGAAGGCAGGTGAGGGGTCAGTAGAGGGAGTGAGAGTGTCCCGCACGGGCCACGGGTCCTGCCCCATCCAGCGGCCATGGTGGGAACCCCTCAGGTTGGCTGTGCTGAGGCCCTTTGACAAGTGGAGAGGAATGGATGGGAGGCCAGGAGAAGATGCCCATGGGCAGGGCAGGCCATGGGCGGTGTGTCTTCTGACACTGAGAGCAGGTCTCTCCAGGGCTTCTCCCGCCTGGCCAGAAATCTGGTTCTCTGTTCCTGCCCCATGGGGTGGTGACTCTGTGGACCCCTCAGGCCCTCATCATTTTGGTGCTGCAGATACCTTATCAGATACTTTGAGGAAAATGTCAGCTTCCAAGAAGCTCTGGATCACGGGATCCTCTGCAAAGGAAGGGAGAAGTGAGGAGGGCCTTGGAGCAGGCCTTCTGGGGGCTGTGGGACACTCCAGGGGGAAGGAGGAAAACCAGAGCCTCCCTCAAGTTCCATTGTTTCCTGGAAGTGGAGGCAGTGTCCCTTCTGCCAGGAGGTTTGTGAGTCTTAATATTTGTGACAATGGCCACTCCTTCCAGGGAGGCCTATGTCGTGAGTTTCATCTGTAGGGCTTGGATTTCGCTATTGTAAACTTCCACGTGATGGGCAGGGATTTGTTGATCACAGAGATGTGACCTGGCTCTCAATGCTTAACACATTTGTCTCAAGCCAGAGCTTGGATGTGGCCATGGGTCTCTATGACACCGCATTTGTCCTTGTCACTTTATCATGCTGGGGCCGGACAAAGCTTCCTGCCGCCTCCCGTTAACTGAGCGCCCTGAGCCTGTGGTGGTCAGTTCGCAGCCCCTGGGGGTGCTGGGAGTACTGCCCTCTTTCTCCTGGATCCCCTCGCTTCCTGCAGATAATGACCTGTGCCCCCCACCCCCAATCCCAACTCTGGGATTAGAGTTATCCCCTGGAGGTACCATTTTCCAGGGGAGACCTGAGAATGTGGGTGCTGTCTTTCCCTCCTTGACTGGGACAATGACACTTGCACAACAGGGAGGATGGAGGAGTCAAGGGTTATTTCGTTCTCCTTGACCCTTCTCCAGTCAGTCTGGCTCTCTGCAATAGAACTCTGTGATGATGAAAGTGTTCTAGATGTGCACTGTTCACTATGGGAGCCATTAGCCATGTGTGGCTACTGTGCACTTGAAATGTGGCTCATGAGACTGAGAAACTGAATTTTTAAATTTAATTTTAAATGAGTTAAATCAGGTTTTAATAGCTACATGTGGCTAATGAATGCTGTATTGGACAACGTGATCACAGTGTTGTCTCCAGAACTATCACACTTAATCCTGCCTCTGGTCCTGATGGCCCCTTCTCAGACAGAGTCCCTGGAGTATCCCATTTCATAGAGCTCCCCTCTCCTGCTTCGTGTTCCATCTCCAGGCATCATTGCCTTTGAATAACATTACTTCTCTGCATTTGTCACTGGCTGAGAACAGCTTATTTCTATATGGGTTTGTTTTTTGTCTCCTCCCACCTTGAACGTACAGACAGCAAGATCTAGGTTGTCTTTTCATCACTAATCTCTAAAATCTTAATTGGAGGGAATACATGAATGTATCCCAGTGGGCAGAGGATGCACCCCTTGGTTGGTTCTGAAATGTCTTGACTGTTGAGCACTCTCCACTGTAGCCTCCTCCCTCTCCCTCTAAGAACTTGTCTCAGGAAAAACTTGCCAGCACCCCCAGCAGAAGCAGGGTCGCTCTGTGTCCGTGCCCCCTGGACCCTTTATAGCTTAGAGCCCGGGGGTGGTTTGAGCATGATCCCAGAGCCACTGCCTCCAACATGATCCCCACTCAGCAGGACCCTGAACGCTCCATCTGCTCAGAGCACACACCCAGAAGTCGGTAGAATGCTTCTTGGTCTTCAGGACGGTAACTGGGTCTTCTCCTCTTGTTCATCCTGAGTTTTGTTCCCTCAACATGATTGACTGTCCATATGTTCCTCTTCTGTCCCCTCTTCTTCCAGGACCTCAGCTCAGAGATAGCTTCTGAGGTGGTAGAGTTGGAGGCTGGGACGCTGCTCTCCTGGGCAGCTGCAGAAACAAAAGATTCTGAGTCAGCGTGGATGTGACCCACCTGAGAAGTGGAGTCCTTGCCATGCAGCTCACTCTGAACACTGGGCCTGGACTCAGCCTTGTGAAGACAAGATGGTAAGTGGTCACTCAACAGTAGTTGACACTTCATGCGGGGAAGCTGAGGCACACGCGAGGACACATACCTGCCTTGACATCCGTTGATCTCCTCCTCTTCCGGCCTCTCATTCTCCTGGCTCTCTGCTCAGGGACAGCCTCTGAAGAGGCAGAACTGGAGGCCAGAGGGCTCCTATTCCATGGAGCTGTAGGGAGAGAGGAAGGACCCTGTGTCATCACGGCGGGAGGACCCACCTGGGAAATGCTAGGCTCTTCCTTTCCCACTTACATTGAGAATTTTGCATGTGACATCTGGAGGGATAAGAGAATGACCGTCACCCCTTTGCACTTGTCTATAAAGGAGGGTAGGAATTATTATTTCCCTTTCTTTGCCAGGCAAAAGCTGCTCTCCTTTGCCTTTTTCCATGGATTGTTCTGCCTGGAGGATACCTCTATAGAGACAGATGTAAAATTCTCTAGTCATAGATGTCTTTAATAGCCATAGAAGTGCACAGGATAGTGACCTCCCTGTCTCACCCTGAAAGCCCTTTCCCCTGCCCATGCAGACCCAAACACATGAGAGCTGAGAGGAGGAAGGAGAAGTAATGTTGGAGCCATGGTGTTCTGTCAGCTTCAATCATTCAGAGACCGTGGGTAGAAGCCAGACGATCACACACACCTGCCTTCCCTTCCATGCACACCCTTTTCTTCTGACTCTTCTTTGCTGGGTCCTGTTGGCTTGGAACAGTCTCTGAGGCAGCTAATGTGGAGCCCAGGGGGATCCTGTCTTGTCTTCTCTGTGTACGAAAAAAATGGAAGGGACTCAACCTGATTCTGACCAGGCCATTTCTATTTGCTTAACCTGCTCCTTGTGAAACCTAATAATAATTAAAATGGCAATAATAGCTAACAGTTATTGGTTGCCTATTGAACTTCCAGTATTGATCAATGCATAAAGAATGACCTCATTCAATCCTTATAATGATCTGTGAACTAAGATGTATGACTTACATGATTTACAGGTAAGGAAATGGTGACTTAACTTGGCGTAGGATTTGTTCCTTGACCAAGGCTAGAACACTTTGGATTTGGGATTAGGACTCGTGTCTGACCAGTGCTCAAGGAGAGAATGGCCAGGCGCAACAAGAGTTGCGCCTCAGTCACCCTTCTATGAAGGCCAAGCTGGGTGGCCTGACATACTCGGTCTAGGACAGGAACGAGTGACACTTACCCAGAGTGGACTTCCTGGCTCTCTCGGGATCTAGGCCCCTCACATTTACCCAGAGCACAGCCTCAGAACAGTGTGAGAAGAACACTGACCCTAGTAGCCAGGTCTTTGGAATCAAATGGCTCCCAAGATTCTGGAGCCCTTGACATGAGTCACTGATGACATCACATCATTCCACCAGGAACTGCTCTTTGGTCTATAAAAGGCCTCGAGGAAAAGATGATGAGCCTCAAGGGGAGGGCAGTTAGTATCCCAGCCTGAATACTGGACTCACCTCCTTTTATATCAATATTATCTCCACTTTGAAACTCATCCTGTGTTTAATCAAATCAATTAATGATGAAAGCAATACATCCACGTATCAAAGACACAAACTTAAAAGCCGACTAATTCCTCATCCATAATAAAAGTAACTCATGTAGTTTATTTTTACTGTCTTCTTATTTCTGTTTAGCTATGATCATATTAAGATTAAAAATTTTTCACTTTTATATTTTGAGATAATTGTAGGATTATATGCAGTTGTAAGAAATAAAACAGAGATCCTATGTAAATTTCACCAATTTTCCCCCAGTAGTACAAACTCACATAATTAAAGCACAATATCACAATGGAAAATTGACATTGGTACAATCCAATGACTTTATTCAGATATCACTAGTTTTACACACACGCTTATGTGTGTCTTTAGTTCTATGCAGGTTTTTCACATGTGTACACCCATGTGACCACGATCAAGAGACACAACAGTCAAGATTTAGAGCAGTTCCATTACAAGGATCCCTCATGCTAGTCTTTTAGAGTATCCCTCCACCCCCCAACCCCTTGTAACAAGTAATTTTGTCTCCATCTCTGTAATTTTGTTATTTCAAATTTATTATATAAATGGAAGCAGATAGTGTATAATCTTATGCAATTGGCTTTTTTCACTTAGCGTAATTCCCTTAAGAACTGTTCAGTTGGTTGCATAAATCAAGAGTTCATTCCTTTTTATTGCTTTGTAGTACTCCATGGCCACGTGGCAAAGGGTATATACCGTTTCGCTTTGTGAGCATTTGCTATTTTCTTCTGAAGCGGTCCTATCATTTTGCCTCTCCACGGGCAACGTCTGAGTGACCCAGTTTCTCCACACCATTGCCAGCATTTGGTGTTATCACTAGCTTTTATTTCGACCCTATCTCATCATGGTTTGAATTGGCATTTCCCTTATAGATTAAAATGTTGAACGTCTTTCCATGTGTGTCCGCCATCCACATATCCATTTTGGTGAAATGTCTGTTCACGTCTTTTCTAACTGAATTGTTCCCTTCTTTACTGTGTGTTTCCACAGCTTTTTATATATTCTAGATACAAGTCCTTTGTAAGACACGTGGTTTGCAAATATTTTCTAACAGTCTGTAGTTTGTCTTTTCACCCTTTTAACCGGGTCTTGATGCCACAGCTGCTTGTCCTCCCAGTGAGGGTCTGTCTCCTCAGTGTTGCTTCAGCTCCTTCATCTTGTTAGTGAGATAAGTTGAATCCTACTAGAATTTCAAGCACTGCTGTGACCAGAGCTCGTAGACCAGTACCAAATTCTTCTGAATTCTTTTACTTAATGCAGTGCTGTTGAGACCAAGCCACACTCAATATCTCAACGCAAACTTGCTTTGAATGACGATTCCCCTGTGCTTCCAGCTTAAGCAGCCATGACAGCCTTCTGTAGGAACCGCCCGTTGGGGGCTGAGTGGAGAAGCTCACTTCACCAAGGGGAGACGGCGCCTCCAAGTCCAAGGCCGGCCAGCAAGTGCATCGCAAACCTCAGCCTTTGTCAGGCTGCAAGTCCCAGGACAGTTCCATCTTTCCAGCGTGGGGAAATACACTCCGCCCGCCACGAGGCCACGACAAGGACGTGGATGTGTGACTTCAGGGGCAGGGAGGAACGGGACCACCATCAGTCTATCACACACATTGAGAACAACCATGTGTTAGGGGGCTCGAGAGCTCCCCTGACTGGGGAGTGTCTCCTCCGTGGTTGACAGGCAGAGGGCCTACAGCTCCAAGTCTCCAACGTCAAGAATCATTGCTCTGCCCTTCTGCTACCGCACGAGTGAAGTAACAGGGACTGAATTTACCCTCCCCCTCGAGATAACTAGAGGACAAAATATATGAAAAAACCAAGTTGGTTTTTAAGACACTGGACGTGAGGCAGGGCAGAGGAATGGTCCCTGAGGAAAGGGAGACAGATGAGGTGCAGCCTGTGATTGCCTCAGATTATTATTGCTCAGGGAGCTTCCAGACATGGGGCTGTTCATGTGCAGTCCCTTTGCAGAAAAGGTTTTCTTGGTGAGCAGCAACATTTTTTCTGATTTTTCTAACACCAAGCGTTGTTTTCATCCATCGTCCAAAAGGAGACAGGGATGACTGTTCACTTGGTCACTCGCTATGTTTTCCAGCTTTGGTTAAGGCCGTTTGAAGGCCTGACTGTGAAGGACCTCCTGTATAGCTTCCTTCTTTCATCACACTGAGGTTTGCTTGCAAAGTCTCAAATCTTGGAGAGCTTTCTGGTCGCTCTTCCGAAATTTTATGCCCAACCCTGTTGATGGATTCATAGCAAATCCTGTTGATGGAATCTTCTGGCTGCTCCCAGACTCTTCTGTTCTTAGGTTTCGCCAGCATACTGCATGGTCCAACATTAAATGAGCTCTGTCTGTGCTCAAGCATCACTTTCTCGACAGTCACCCTTGATCTCTCTGTGTGAAATTTTTTTTTTCAAGATTATTTATTTGACAGAGAGAGAGAAAGAGAGGGAACACAAGCAGGCAGAGGGAGAGGGAGAAGCAGGCTTCCCACCGAGCAGGGAGCCCAATGTGGGGCTCAATCCAGGACCCTGGAATCATGACCTGAGCCGAAGGCAGACGCTTAACGACTGAGCCACCCAGGCGCCCCTCTCTGTGTGAAATTTAATCATAACTCCCTCCCTGTCTCGATTGGCACTCCTCATTCTCCTCTCTTCTTTCCTTCTCCGTGGCACTTACCATATTTTACTATTCTGTATAAGTTCTGATTAGAGCTTCTGATCTGTCTTCCTCTCCTAGAATATAACCTCCTCAACGGCAAGCATCTTTGTCTCTTGTGTTTCACTGAAGTATCCTAATTGCCTAGAACAGTACCTGGCACATAGTAGGTGCCAAGTAAATGAGTGAATGAATTCTCAGGCTACTACACTAGATAAAGCCACCAGAAAAAATTAACTGTTCAGTTTCTTCAGAAAGTGGTAATCTTAGGTAGGAATAATTCTTTATGAAACCACAGAGAAGTATAGATGAGGGTTTTAGAACTATTTGTTTTTATGTTTTTTTAAATTGATACTAAAAAACTGTGTGAGGAGCTCCCAAAACATATAATCTGATTTTCTCTTAAAATCTGGGCTCCAGGGGCACATGGGTGGCTCAGTTGGTAAAGCATCTGTCTTCAGCTCAGGTCATGATCCTGGGGTCCTGGGATCGAGCTCCCCACCCCCATCAATCGGGCCCCCTGCTCAGTGGGGAGCTTGCTTCTCCCTCTCCTCCCTGCTCTGTGCTCTTGCTATCTCTGTCACTATCTCTGTCTCTCTCAAACAAATAAAATCTTTAAAAAAAAATCTGGGTTCCATTTGCTGGTGTTATGTGGGCTCTTTCTGCAGGCTGACTGCACATCAGGCTCCCTGCCTCAGTTGAGTGGATCACATGACAAGGAGGCAATGCCACCCTACCTTGTATGAAACTGGAGGCTGCATTCCTTCTTTGGAGTAAGACATGCTCTTCAAAATGCCAATGGGCAGCAGTGGGATCATAATGCATTTTCTTTCTTTTTTTCAGGACAGCCTAGGACATGTTGTAGGATGGTTATCTGGGACCATATAGGAAGGAGGGAACCAGAGTGAGGGTTGGGGTCAGGGAGGAGAGAGTTTCTAGAATCCTATTCCTAAAGGATGGGTCTTCTGCTGTTTCTAGAAAGTTTGTTGTGACAATGAGTTCTTTTTCTAAATGTTAGGTGTGGCTCTATATAGGATACTACTAATTTTTTTTTTTTAATGAACACATTAGGGCACACACTTTCATGGATGTCATCTTGTTTGAAGTGGTCACTCTTGGAGATTTTACATACATGTTCCTATTAGTGCTCCAGATTCTTTGTGAATGAGCTTCAGAACATGACTATCCTCAGTGGTGGCAAGTTTCCATTATTTAAAATTAGTTTTTTTGGCATCAAGAGCGTCCCTACCCTAAGCTAGGTGATGAAGTCGTTTCCACCAGCTGCTCTGCTAGGACCCAGAAGGTGGTCAATTCGTATTTGTTGAAATGAACCAAGAAATGAGGCAGTGGCTGCAAAGCTGGGGATATTAATTTGCTCGGGGAACTTTTAAATAGGATCTTCCAAATTGTTAAGACAACACTTGGATATCTTTATGTTGGTATGTTTGCTTTGGAAAACAGACCAAAAAGGGACTATTATGTTATAGTTTCACTTCCCAACAGGTACCCTGACCTTTCCCTCTGTGTGTTCAAAGGGTATTTAACCCAGTGATTGAACCTCTTGGTTTCCTCATCTCTAAAATAAGAGAACATACCTCATAACAACTGTTACGAGGGTCAAAGGATCAAAACCTATTTGTCAAATGTTACCTGGCAAATGCTATAGTTGCAAGCCATAGTGAGGTGTCTGACCCTCATCTTCAAGTCTGAACACATATGTAGAATAATTCCGTGATGTTAGGTCCCCTTGTCCTGAAGTGCCCTCTCGTGGGAGCAAGAGACTCAATGGGCTGTTGCCTTAGATAATAGCTCAGGTGATCGGAGCCCTTTGTGAGGGAGAACAGATCTGGAGCTACGTTCCAGGGTTGGGCAGTTGATTGGTGGCATTTCCTAGTCACGTCCAGCCTGGCAGGGTGGGTGGGGCAGTGCTTCTGGTCAGTTCATTGGTAGGTGGCAAAGCCCGGTCCACCCCTTCGGCGTTTGCTATGTGATCCCCACAGTGGCCAGTAGGTGGCGCAAGTTGCACACCACTGCCACCGACGTTGGCTATGTTCTTTTCAGCAAGGGAAAGGTCTATTTCTAATCCAGCCTGGGCTTTATGGCAATGCTTAATCACATGGAAAGGAACATGCAATAACTACTGGTATTTCTGTAAACACACATGCTAAGTGCAGCTGCCAGTTGGGGATGAGGACAGAAGGAACACTCCGAGGTCTCCTGAGGACAGTCTATAAAAGGAAAACCCTGTGGGTTTTTAATTCAAGAGCCTCCCAGTTAACCTTTGTGACTCATAGAAAGGAACATTTAGAACCCGGAAGGACAATGATAACACATTTTGTGGACTGTAACCTGGTCCTCTGTCTACCCTGCCCCCTCCCCTTTTCCCCAAATGGCCAGTTTCAGAAGGAAAGACCAGTCCCCTGGCACAGGGCAAGGCATGTCCACCTCCCAGCCCCCATCAGGGCCCGGCTGAAGGGCAGAGCCAGCACCTTCTGAACTGAAGGTGACTTATTTTTCTCTTCTTTGGTACTGGCAAATTGCCTGTGTCTTGCACTCCTCCTTTCTCTGTCCTTTCCTCCTTTCTCATCCTACCATTAATAAAATTGGCATTGGATTATGAAGCTGAGGAAGAGACACATCACAACAAAACAGATCAGGGAGTAAAAGCAGGAGTCTTTTGGTGGACAGCTGCCCTGGCAGACAGATGGACAGACGGATGTGCTCCCTGCAGTGGGAGAGAAAGGTGGAGGGGATGGAGCTCCAGCTCGGGGATCCCTGGCCCACTCTGGCCAGGGATGAGGTCCCCACACAGTAGCCACCACTTTCTGGTTAAGCCGGGGTTTGATCTTCGGAAGGGCTCAGCTTTCCAAGTGAGGGCTCTGCCCAGGTTTCTGCTTTATTGCTGCAGCCAGGGGCCCGGCTGCCCAGAGGCCACTACAACTTACGGAAGTGCAGAAGGATTCTGGTTTTATTGTTTTAAAAAAAATCACATCATTCACTGAGCATTGAGCTTATGTTTTGAGATGTTTGTTGGCTGGTAATTAAAGGGCTATTGATGGGTAAGGGCTTTTTATTAAATGGAAAGTAATAACTTCCGTGAGGTGGCTCCAGGAATCATCTTGGTTAACAGTTTATAGTTTGCCTTTCGTTGATTTCATCTCATTCTTTCCTTTGACATGCCCATGTGGCAGTGGGGTCCCCCTCTATAGATGGGGAAATGGAGGCTGAGACTGAGGGCCCCTGCAGGCTGTGAGTGGGCCCCTGGGACATCTTGAGGGCGTGCTCATCTTGGTCATGGCTTCCCCAGTCCCCTTCCGTTGATCTCTGTCTTTGGCTACTTTCCCTACTTATGTCTGGGGTGTGGACAGAGGGAGAAGGCTGATTGAATGCAAATCCTGCATGGCCACTCATGAGCTACCCAACCCTTAAAGTTTCACTCATAGTTGACATCTTTCCCCTTATCAGGGCTCTTTGGTTAACCAACCAGGGGCAGGATATAACCAGCCCTTTCTTCTTCTGGTGAGTCTAAAGAACACAGAGAATGGTGAGGGCACAGCTGTTGGGAGGAAGGGGGGGCAGAGAGTGGGGCCAGCTCATTTGACAAGGAGCCCTGGGAAATGGGACCGTTGGATGTTCTTTGCTGAGTTAGAGCATTAACTGGCTTCCTCTATTTTTGCAGATTCCCTGGAATTTGGTTGCAAAGGGCCCAGCACCTTCCTGTGCCTTTTGAAATCTGGAATGTGGGCAGCATTCAGGAGAGACTGAGGTCCACGGCTGGGGGTGCCCCCATAGTCCTTCCATGCCTGGCAGCTGCGACCTTTAATTTGGGGACTATTGTTATTATTAGGTGTTATTCAGGGTTTTGGTTTCAATAGAATCTGTGATGATTTCTTTGTTATTTCACAGAAATTGGTACCAATGATCGGCATGTAATGTGGTAGCGTTGGTTCTCTTGCTTTTGCCCAACCCCTTTCCAGAAGAGCAAGGCAGTGGGAAAGGCAGTGTGGTTAGTTTGCTGACCTGCAAACACCAACCGTGGGTGCCTCATACTCTTGCTTAAGAATTTGCCCAGGCTTGGGGCATTTGTAAGTTTGCAAAAATAATATAGTTGGTCTTTATCATTTGCCACCTAAATATGAAGAGGCTTCATGGTTTTTTTTTCCCTAGTGAGAAAGAAAGAATTCTGCTTTTCTGAAATCTGGCCAGAATCACAGGGGTGACCTGTTTTAGTACTTACATTTGCTGTGTTCCTGACCCTCTGACTTTTACAGACTTATCTTATTCCTTTGAATTACAGATGCTCATGGCACATACTCCTTGGGATCCTTCACATTGTTTCTGGTGAATTTCTGAAGGTCACACCAGCCTTTCTCTCATGGTCCAGGAACTCACAGGGTCGATCCTTGAGGCCAGTGTTCCTCTCTGGGCATCTGGAGCACCAGCCCTGACTTTGCCTGTTCTCCAGATGGTGCTGCATGACACCCCCCCTCCTCTGTGAGGACCCCTCTTTTGTGAGGTGACGGAATGCAACATCTCTGCGGTAGAATGCTCTATGTCTGCTTCTCCTGGGGTATTTGGTGGCCAGGCTGTGGACCCCATTCTGGCTTTCTGAAGGTGTGTCCTGGTCCTGACATAGACCACCCTGTTTTAGAAGGGACAGGACTCCAAAGATTCCTCCCAGCCTCTTGTTTCCCATAACCACAGCTTTCTGTAGGAACAGAGGCTCAGACGGCAAGTAAGGTAAAGAAGGACAGGAACAGAATCTGTAGACTGATTGTTTTGGAGTAGGTAGGTGGGATCTTTTAAAAATATTGAGATATAATTTACATGATACAACCAATCTATTTTGGTTAGTTAACCTATTGCACCCTTAATGAATTTTGATGATTATACAGTCATGTAACCACTGCCACAATCGAGATACGGAACATTCTAGCACCCGGAGACGTTCCTTTGAACTTCTTTGGAATAACCCCCTCCCTTTGGCCCCAGCAACCAGTGACCTGTTTTCTATCACTATAATTTTGCCTTTTCTAGAATTTAATATGAATGCAACCAAACAGTATGTAGTGTGTGCATCTGGCTTCTTTCACTCCGCATAATCAATTTGAGACGTGTCCATGTCCCCGTGTGTACCAGTGGTCAGTTCCTTTCTACTGTGGAGTGGTTTTGCTTGCATGGATGCACCACATTTAACTTCCTATTCGCTGGCTGATGGGCATTCAAGTTGTGTCTGGGTTTTGGTGATTAAGAAGAAAGCTGCTATGAGCATTATGTATAGGTCTTTGTGTGGGTATCTGTTTTCATTTCTTTTGGGTAAATACCCAGGAACTGGTTTGCTGGGTCGTAGGATGGATGCATGATTTATAAGATACTGCCTAACTGTTTTCCAAGGTGGCCATACCAGTCTATTTCCAAAAGGGGCACTTTTAGCCCAAGACACATAACTGCCCTTCCTGATGTCCATGGGTATCTTTCCGTGCAATGATTTTCAAGAAGTTTGTTGGACATGTAATGAGGGTACATGGCTTTTAGGCAAAAAACTATTGCATATCTGTGGATGAGATGAGCCCGGTTTTGAACTCTAGGTGCTGTAGAAAGGTTTGCATTGTCCTCCTGAGGAAAACAGGTACACCCTGACATGGCACAGGTGGGAGGCACGTCTCCCCTGTGTCCTTCTACCTCTCATATGTCAGTTTTGCATTTGGGCCTCAAGTGGCAGTTCCAAGTTCATCTGAGTTGAGATAATGCCTGGAGGCCAGAAGGAAACTATCTGGGGCTGTCAAATCTGGTGGGAAGTGATTAATCACGGAGACTTTTCTGGCACGCTGAACTGACCTTTCTCCCACGTGCAGCAGGGGCAGGCAGGGTCAAGTTTAAATCCAAGATGACAAGTGTCTGTATTAAGGAAGGTTGCTGCTGCATGTTTGGCTTGGGGTCAATGGCTCTGTGTCTCACACCTGGTGAAAACTGACTCCCAGTCGAAGAAAGAGTTATGGGGGCTGAAGCACGTGTTGACTCAGCTTTGGGCTGGAGTTCCCTGCTAGGTTTCCTGACCTACATGCCCTTTGCATGTGTTGGGGGGCATCCCGGTTTCTGGAGGCAGCCGAGTGCCTGTGTTTTACCTTGAAAGCCTCTTGCTCATGGTGCCTCCCAACCTTCTGAGTGTGAAATGGTTGCTTCTTTTGGAGTCCTTCGCCATCTCCCCAGGAGTGGGTTTTTGTCAGTCTGAGCTTACAGGCATCTGCTGCTGTCTGTGGGCCCCATAGTTGTTCCAGGTCATTTGTGGTACTTAGACAGTGTTGTTTTTTTTATTAGCAGGTAAAATTTGGCCTCTGAAAACAAGGCACACTCTCTCACGTTGTCTGAGGCTGTGGTTACTGTGGAACCTCTAGTTTGTTTATGGTTCAGTGGTGTGAGTCCAGGCATCAGTTGGGGGACACACGTGGAGGTTAAGGCCCAGGGTCGGACTTGGGTGAGGTTCACTCCATCTAAAGCCTTGGTTAAGGAGGGTGTGTGTTTCTATTTTCTCATCAAGAGCAGTGACTACACACTAGAAAACGTCCCGCCATGAACTTCTGGACTATAGCTTGTCCTCTCCAAAGGTAAGGGGTCCTGTTCCAATGTTGGAAGACCCCGGGAGGACCCCCTGCCCCCCGCCAGCCTGGGCGGCAGTGTGAGGCCATCCCCGTCGCACAACCCTCGCTTCACGTCGTCCAGCGCCGCGTCTTTCCCGGGGTTCCGCTTCTCCCTGTGGCTGGTCTCAGCGACAAAGGTCCCCACCTGCCTCCCTGTGTGCTCTGGTGTTCCCTCGCCTCCCTTAAGGCCAGGCTTTCAAAATCTCTCTGAAAGAGAGCAGCAGGCAATATTACCTAATTTGTCTCTAATCCAATAGTCCTAGGATAATCCTGGAGGGGAAAGTGGTCTGCTGAGCACACCCTGGCTTACTCAATAAAAAACACATTGAGAAACAGTGGTATTTTTCTGTTTTAAAATAGGTAGGTTTGGAAGGAGCTGGGAAACTGTGGCGTGGAGTTACAAAATGACTGTAATTGTGGGAGAGGTATTTTCTTTCAATTTTGAAACACATTAAACAGGATATACAACTTAGAAATAACTTACAGTTGGAGGGAGGCTCTTTCATCCACGGGGACACTTCTCCTGTTTGGAGAGGGTGGTCACAGGGGCTATGGGAAGGGGCCCCAGGGGACCCCCGTCCTGTTCTCTTGTAGCTTCAACGTGACCAAACAGAGCAGAAAGTCATAGTGTCAGAGGAAAAAGCCCCTGTTTTTTTCTCTCATAGGAAGCAGGAAGATGCTGGGCTGAGCACTGATTATCAGAAGGAGAAAACTCACCCTGTTGGCACAGACAAAAGGCTCCCCGTGGGCCTTGCTGGGAGCCCCCGAGCGCACCAGTCACATTGGGCGCCACGATGGTGGCACTTCTCTTTGCCCACATAGCTCTCATCGGCATGATGAATGAATGTCTGCTGAATGCCTGTCTATGCTGGGTACTGTACCAAGTGTTGGGAAGCCAGGACACAGACATGGAGGTGTCATGCTCACCAGGAGAGAGAAAGCACGCTGGTGCAGGACCACAGTGATTGGTGCTGGGGTAATGGTAAAAGTCAGGAGCCTAGGCCTGGCCAGGGGAGGGGATGTCACGGGGGGCTCCTTGGGACAGGGCTTACAGCAGCGCTTGTGGGGAGGATGGGGGGTCAGATGGTCGCGGATGGCATAGCAGGAGTGAGTCAGAGAGAAGGGAGGGGCCGGGGAGACCTTCCTACAAAGGCCAATGGTGTGGACGCAGGTGCGCAGGAAGTGGGCATACTGTGTGAGCGGGTGAAGCAGGCTTGGGTGAAGGAGGGGCCGGCAGTGGGCTTGGGATGCAGGACCAGACTCTGTGCCCCAAGGACATTGGCCCAAAGTGTTCGGATGATGGGCATCTTGGATGGTTCGGGTGGGTGACCGCATGATGCCTTTTTTCAGACAAACATGCTAGGGGGCCCCAGGCTCATTTTCAGGGCCTTTCCCTCTTTCTCTCCTCACTCTCTGCGTAGCTGGGTCTGGTTTCTCTCCTTGCTCTCTGAGTAGCTGGGTCTGGCTTTGGATTCCTTCAAAATGCGTCGGTCTTCATGTATCTGCCACCGCACATCTATGTTCTATCAACCCTCTGCTGTCAGACACACACACTACTACGTGTGGTGCATGTGGGTGTGCACGTGCCGGCACGCAGACACGTCACATACCCATGACGCTCTCCCCATTCCTCAGTGTAAGTCTCGAGTCTCGATTGTCCCTGAATGGCACATGCTTGCAGCCAACCGCCCACTTCCTGTCTCCACCTGGATCTCTCTTAGGAGTCTTGAACTTGACATAGCCTGAACCGAACCCTTTATCCACGCTCCCTCCCCAGCCTGTCCTTTCTCCAACCCCCACCCCCCCCCCACCACAATCTCCGCTGAAGTCCACTCCTTTCTCTTTTGAAAACCCTGGAGTCGTCTTTGACTTCTTTTTTTCTCTCACACCTGATGCTTCATCCATCAGGGATCCCATCAGTTCTTCCTCTGAAATACATCCAGAATCCATGGACTTCTCCCCATGCCAGCACTCATAGCTGCCATGATGCCCCACCTGACACTGAGGGTGCTGCCCCACTAGAGTCCTTTCTCTGCTTGCCCTCCTGCAGCCTGGAAACACAAGTCAGATCATCTCACTCTTCTGCTCAATACCATTTCCCTCAGAATAACATTCCAAGTCCTTTTCTTGGCCCACAAAGCTCTCCATGGTCTGTGGTACCTCTGTATCTTTACCTCTGACTCAATTCACTCTACTTCATTTTCTCCTCTTTATCAGACACCTTGAAGTCCTTTAATATGTAAACATGCACCTGCCCCAGGATCTTTGCACTATCTGCTTTCTCCTCCTGGAAAATTTTCCTTCTGATATGTGCATGGCTGGCTCTTCCTTTCCCTTCAGATCCCTTATTATAGAGGCTTTCTTGGGCCACTCTATAAAACAGCAGCTTCCCCTCCATCAGTCTTTTTTTTTTTTTTTAATAAATAAGAAATAAGCCTCATATTGTGTGGTCTTTATTAAAATACCAAAACACAGGAAAACTTTTAAAGTAACATTTCTATTCTGGGGACTTGCCAAGCTTTAAAAATACTTTTTCTAGTTCACTTGAGTTTATAGAAGGATTTCATCTGTTTTTGTAGATTCACGGCTTGTGATGAGGATGTTAAGAGGTCAGGTGTAAGTCAAGAAATTCCATGAGCATTTGCAATAAAATAACCCTCCATAATTCTTTTATCCCTTAATTAGCCCTGCTTTTGGTTTTACTTATCACCACTTGGCATTAATTTTGTTAATTGTCTCCTTGCTGTTAAGGAACTACACAAGTGCAAAGAACTTTGTCTTATTCTCTGTTTATCAGCAGAACCTAGAACAGTTTTAGCATTTGTTCTGTAATCTGTTTGTAAGTATTTGCTGAATGAATTGAATGAACTCATCTTCTAGCAGGTTTGGAGGGCCTGGCTTGCAAAGACATTGGATACTATGGTGGTGATCTAGGCATGGTGTGATTAAAGCCTAGATGAGAGGGCGGCCTCAGGGATGTAAAGGAAGGAATGAATGAGGGAAGAGTCTTTAGACTAGATATTGCAGAAGAGGGATGCTCGCTTGGCCATGCTTTGGATGACTCTTTATAAGGGCTGTGTTTCAGACTCAAGACATGAATTAACCTTAGGTGTTTAGATGCCTCCTGGTGTCTGGCCCACCCCTCTGCCAGTCCCTTATTCCATGATCCTGGGCCCTGCCCCAGTTCCTCAGCTTGCACCCCATAACCTTAACCCAAATAGCTAGGCCTGAGGTTGTAGACCAACATTTAAAGGAAGAGGTAAAATGTCTCTTCTAAGCTAAGAAGAAAAGATCAAAATAAGTTGATCTGTGATGTGAGAAAATGTAAGGATATATAAAGGTACTAGATGGTACCTGGGTGCTTAAATTTCTTTAAATTTTGTAGATGGCCATTTGAAATTAGTAATTTAATATTATGCTTTGTTTTTAGCATGCAGCTCATTTTCATAGAGGAGCTGATAATTATGGCTTTGGCCATGAGGCTATAACTCAGCCCTCATCACTGACTTGCTGGAAGCTGCCCAAACGGCCAGCAAGGGGCCTAGAAGGTATAAAGAAAAATTATCCCAAACTTGGAATTGAGGAAAAGGGATGCCTCCATATCCTTTTAATGTCATACCTGAGTATTGTCTAATAGGTCCACTGAAGTGTCATTACATCTCTAGGGGGATGTATCTTTGTTTCATGTACTATCTACTAGCTGTTAGGACTCAAACTCCGTGAAGTTACATGTTAACTTACAGAGGGTAAGTCGCATGTACCTTTTGCCTAGTAAAAATGCAAACCATTTCTGTCTGGTTGAAAAGATATCCACAGATGTTACGGTTTTATTGTATCATAGTTTTATATGTAACTAGTTTTATAGGTAACTTAGTGCAATGAACTGTTTGTGTCTCCCCCCACCCCCAATTCATGTTGAAAGCCTAATTCCAAGGTGATGGTATTAGGAGGTGGGGCCCTTGGGAGAGAAGGCTGGGTCATGAGTGGGATTAGTGCCTTTTTTTTTTTTTTAAGATTTTATTTATTTATTTGAGAGAGAGAGAGAGAGAGAGGGAGAGTACAAACAGGGGGGAGGGGCAGAGGGAGAAGCAGGCTCCCCGCCGAGCAGCGGGCCTGACACGGGGCTCTATCTCAGGACCCTGGGATCATGACCTGAGCCGAAGGCAGACGCTTAACTGACTGAGTCGCCCAGGTGCCCCGGGGGGGGGTTAGTGCTTCTATAAAAGAGAGCCCAGAGAGCCCCCCTGCCCCCTTTGCCATGAGAGGACACAGCAAGAAGATGCCTGTCTACGAACCTGGGAGTGGGGCCTCACCAGACGCCTCACCTGCCGGTGCCTCGGTCTTGGACTTTTCAGCCTCCCACACTGTGAAAAATGAGTTTTTGTGACTTATAGGCTACTCAGTCTATGGGATTCTGTTCCAGCAGCCCAAATGGACTAACATATTATTTATTCCAGCATTCTCCCCCTGACTGGCTGTCCATCTCTGTTTCTCTAATGCTGAGAACCAGCTTTCCCAGCCTCTTGGCTCCCTCGCTGATGAGCTGAATAAATGTGCTTCGTATATATTTGACAGTATGAGACCACGTTTCATCATTTTGAAAATAATGCTTTGACAGAGGAGATAAAATGTCTCACGTGCTAGCTGTGTAAACCCAAACCTACAAAATGATGTCAATGTCTCAGAATACATATATAAAGGACTTAAGCTACTTTCCCCCATCTTATTTCTATTTAAAAAAAAATTTTTTTAAGTAGGCTACATGCTGGGCATGGAGCCCTCGTGGGGCTTGAACTTGACCCTGAGATCAAGACCTGAGCTGAGATCAAGAGTCAGACACTTAACCGATTAAGCCACCCAGGTGCCCCCATCTTATTTCTATTTTAACTACATGGGTTCACCTGTTCAGGTAGGATGCAGATTCTCCTATTTCTCATGGAGTATTTCTCATGGAGCACCAGTCCAAAGGTGGGGACAGAATGTTACTCTGTCAGTTCAAGCTAGACCTGCCATTTTACTCTGCTCATTCACTTTCTACTTTCTTTTTAATCAATTGTCTTTAAAAACATAAAGCACATGATCCAGCAACAAGTCCTGGCCAAGTCTATAATTAAGATTGGGGGTGGGAAATGGGGGGGGAGGCTCAGCAAAGTGCCTTCTCCACCATCGTCTGAGGGGCTCTAAACTAGATCTTGCAGTTTGTTGTGAAGCAGGGGATTGGGCAGGGAGTTAGACATATGGTCTTGCATCTTATATGTGTTAGGAGACAGAGCTGCTGTGTGGTGCGGTGCAGAGGCTGGGCGGACCCTCTATTGCGCACGGCCTTGCCTTGCTCTGGGATTGGTGTTCCCTGGAGGCACTCCAGTCCTGCCCCAGCTCTAGCTGTGTGTGTGATCCACTGAAGTTGCCAATAACTACTTATCCCCGTGGGGCTTAATAATCCCCCAATGGCCAGTATGGAAAGCTCACCTCCCTACCCACCTCCTGGAGGTGTGGAAATAAATGAGAGAAAGAAAACCCCTCCAAAAGAAAAAGTGTTATCTGAGAGTTGGAAATATGGGTAAAAAATGACTCCTTGTCCTTTCAATGTCACCCCAGAAAACACTGCTTTGTGCAGGATCGTTATTCCGGATGGGAGAAATTGTGGGTGCTTCATTCATGGGGTCCATGTCACTTAAGACCATCCTTTTATCTTTGAGGCGGGTGGGAGTGGAGAGGGGGGCCCAGGGGCTACAGCATTCCAGAAATGGCCTCATTTTGCACATCCTCAGGTCCACAGTTGAGACAGCTTTCTGTTCTAAGAACTTTTGAAAGCGGTTCTGTTTTTCTAAGACCGTTAACCAAAAATTAAAAAAAAAAAAAATCAGTAAGAAAACTCAACTGAAGGTGTCAGGCTATTCTCTAGGTCAGTGAGCCTAAGTTGCTGTGGCTCCAGAGTGAGCAGCCACGCCCAAAGGTGGAGGTTGGTGGGGCAATTGGTGTTCCAAATGGAGCTCGTTTTGGAAGGAATGGATGGATTTTCCTGGTGGGGAAGGCCTGCGGCTGCGGGCTGACAGAGCTGGACCAGGGGTGGATTGGGGTTGCTCTGTGAGTCTGCAGACAGATTCTAATCTAAGAGCTGGTCTCCCCTGAAATTAGGGGGAATCATGGACCATGCTGCGATGTGTAGAAGCCTTCTTTTTCTCAGGATTGCGACTCGTAAAGGTATTTGTCTCCTCGGTCTCATTTAAAATGCTTATGTTTACAAGGTTCCTTTACTAGGAGCAATATCCATGGATGTTGTATTTCTAACCTGTTGTGTTGTTTACCTCGAGGAAAAATGGTCTTGCTTTACCTTATTGACTCAGCTTGATGGAAAATATTACCCTGGTGGAGATGGAGATGGGGCCGCCATTTTGAAATAACTACATGGGTTCACCTGTTCAGGTAGGATGCAGATTCTCCTATTAAGAACAAATAGATTTTGGAAATTTACACATGGTGTGATACATTGCAATGGGACTGGTTTCTCTCCTCTTCTCCACTCTTTACTAGGGCTTATATGTATGTATCCATAACACACACACATGCACGCATGCGCACATGCATGTACGCGCACACGCATGCATATATGAGGCTTTTTAAAAATACAACTCAACACTACCAAGAGGCCCCTTTAGCCTAAGAGCGCACAGGAACTCTGCTATGATGAGTTCAATTTTGGCAGTCTAATCGTCTTGTGGTTACTCTACCCTGAGGCCAGACCACAGTGAGGGCCTCCCCATCCCCACCCAACCACACCAAAGTGGGGGAAGGGGCCATGGAGAACACAAGAACTTTCTCCATCACCCGTGAGAGGGTGACCACAGGAGCCTCGCTTGAAGGTCTTGGGATGGGGGTGACTGTTTCCCAGCTCCTGTCCCTGTGGATTCTGTGAGGGTAGGAATATATGGCCTGGTATAAAGTAAATGACGGTCTTACTCATCCATCCAACTCTGACTGTGTCTGACCAGGTATCAGTAAACCATTGGAAACGGACTGTTACTCACCCTCACCTACTGTTGAAGGCAGGGTGCTTGGTGACATTGCCAGCCAGCTGGATACATTTCTACCAAATAGCACTGTGGACAGGGAACATTTCTTTGACCCTACTCTAGCACATTTGTCCTCCCCCACCTAGTTTTCTGTCTGCCACCATCTACCATCCATCTAGCAATCGATTAAATTAAATATTTTACAAGTGAGTCCCATGAGACTTTGTTTTGGAAACTGTGGATTCAGTGAATAAGGCGGGTCCCTATGTTTTGGTAGTCTTTCTCCTTATTCAGAAATCATACAATGATGGGAGCTAGCAGGACTTGTAGCTTCTACGGTCGAAGTGGTGGATTTTAGGGAGGCCTTACAGCCATGTGGCTGAGCGCCCGCATGGACCTCAGACAGACGTGGGCTGGAACGGTGGCCGTGCCTGGGGCCCTCAGTTGCTTCCTATGGAAATTAGAAATGATTGTGTCTGTTCCACAGGGCTGTTGTAAGGATCATGTGGAGAGCACTGAGCGTTGTGTGTGGCTCCTGGGAAGGGAGTTCTAGTAACTGAGCGTCATTGTTGTCATGGCTGTTGGGGAGTGCACCATAGCAGAGAGGCTGAGATGGCACAGCATGCCCGTGGTGGGGACCTGGATGGAGCCTTCATGGAGAAGAGAATGTTCCCCATCCTGGCTTCTGCACAAGAGTGGGAGTGAGCCCCCCAACTGGCTAAACCAGGAAGATTGTGGGGCTGGGGCCCCCTGGCTGCCTGGGGCTCTCTGGAATTTCTGCCTCCTTGTTTCAGATTGGTTATCTACCCCAGACTGAGTGGCAACTCCACGGCAGATGATGACTGGGAGAGCGGCCTGAGGTAGACACTCACAATTCGCCAGCGCTGCCAAGAATAACAAGAGGGGGCAGGAGGGGAACACAGACCCTCATGCAAAAGAGTGGGTTTTGAATTCAGTAGGTGAGCTACTTCTTTTTTTTGAGATGTGTCATTTGTCTCTGTGTCTTAGAAAGCCAGCCCTGCCTCTCTCACCTCAACTGATTCTTGGATTTTGTGAGTGACCATCTCACAGTCTTCTAGCAAAACACTTCTGAGGTAGACTCCTTACAAAGCCTCGTGCAGTATTCAGAGCAGGGCAAGAGGCAAGGGGCAAGGGATTTGGGTTCTGGAAGAGCTCTGGCCCCAGCAGTGCACTCAGACTGGCCCATTCTGGTGTCCCCATGGTAGACACAAAGCTGAGACCTGCCTGGGCTCTAACTGGAAGCATCTGCCTGTAACTGGGCCCTGAAGGGAGTTACAGAGAATCTGGCAGGAAAAGGGGTCGCTGGGTGATCTGGCTTCCTCTCATCTGTCCCTGGTCATTTCTGAACTAAAACCGGGCCCCAGCCCTCAGGCGTGACCCCTGATCCCAGACACCTGCAAATGGTGATTTCCTCCCAGGGTTCTGGGTAAGTAGCACAGTGGAGGTGGCCAGCATTTAAATGAAGCCGCTGACATGGCTGAATTTATGGTATCCTAAAAAAGGAGATGCAAAGCCCTTTTGACAAATTGTTAAATAAAGATTGCAAGTCGTGGAAGGATGCATGTAGCAAATTTTTATTACATATGTATGTAAATATATAAAGTTCTGGAAGGCTGTGCACTAAACCACTGGCAAAGACTGAGAAAAAAGGAGAACTTTGGCTTTTTACATTACGGACTTTTTTTTTTCTCCAGAAATTTCAGATAGTCTTGAAAGCATGACTTATCATACAATACTTACATTCTGTACGTTCCTTGCCACCTGACAACCTCAGAAAACACAAAACCAGTTCTAGCCTCAAAAGTTCTGTGACTCTGCACACATTCTGCACCTTCCAGTTCTTTCCACGTGCTTCTGGTCCCTGGGACCCCCGTTCCGATCACTCAGCTATGCGCGATCGTTGCTACCATCACCTGCTAATTTCCTTCTTGATCACGGACTTTATTCCTGGCAGTTTTTCTTCATCAATTCGAGTTCACAAAACCGTCCTTTGCCTTGTAGTGAAGCAATCTGGGGAGACATTTTCCACAGCGTGGGGGGAAAAGAATCTGGATCAATACAAACTCAGAAACTGTTCGAAGAGCCCCACAATGCTTCTGATTTTTTCTTGGCTTTCTTCCCTGATGCTTTTGCAAGATAAGCTTCCTTTGTTTTCCACTGTGCTTTGCCTTACTCTCCTCTACTTTGATTTCTTTAGGTAATCAAGCTACTAGGTTGATGGAAGGCTGTCCCGAATGCTGAGGTTCCCTTGAAGTAGTTTCATCTCTTAACTGGGCTCTGTTGATAAACTTATCACAACCAAGTTCTCTTCGATCAGAGGGTTGGTAAGACGCAGTCAGAGCTGCAGGAAATGTGAAAATATCACAATCCCTCCTCTGAGGTTTCCGCTGATACTCGGCATCAAACATGGCTTCCCCCGCCCTGCAGTCTCCACAGATTGCCCGTGGCCTCCTTCAAGCTTCTTGCTTCTGCCTGGAGCAATCGGGTAATTAATTCCTAAGACGCTAAGTGGGTGATGGAGGCTGGGCAGTGCAGGGGCCTGGGCCTGGGTGTGTTCCCACACCCTTTTCCTCTGGCTGTCGGGGCTTCCCCTGTCCCTGCCATGGGTCTCCTCAGGCTGCCTGGGGCAGGCTCCTGCCTCCCTCCGCCTCCTTGTGCCTGCCAGCTGTGGCAGTCTGCAGGCAGCGTGGACCTCGGGGTGTGCTCGGCCTGTCCCAGAATAATAGGAGTCAGAGGGCAGCGTGAATGGGGGCGTGCATGTGCCTTAGCACATCCCTTCAGCCTTGGGGAGGGTTTGCACGAGGAAGGACTTGGGTATGACTCCAATAGTTATCAAACAAACACAAAAACAACAATAGCACAAGAATAAAGAGAGAGCTTGCATGTGGCAGGGCCACTGGAGGGTTGTGTGGCCCTGGGCGAGTCCCCTTCCCGAGCCTGGCCTCAGCTCTGGGGAGGCCACTCTGCCGAACTCCCTGCTAGAGACCCTGGGCTCACAGCTGCGGAGAACCTGCTTGCTTTCTGCTGGGCCACCTGCTGTGCCGGATCTCTCAGAGCCTGGCTGAGGAGTCAGAGGAGGGCTGCTCCCGAAGGCACTCTCCCTCTCCTCCCGGCCTCATCCCCCTAACCGGAGTGGCCCCTCTGAGAACCTGAGGGAAGGCTGGACCTGCCATCACTGAAAACGCACAGCTTGCAGGGCATCTTAGGACCCTTGGCCTGGGTTAAGAGCGGGTGTCTTAGGGAAGTGCCTGCTCCTTGAGCAATGGGGTCTGCCCTCAGCCCCCCTTCACTCAGGGACCCGGAGCCGTGAACCGTCAGCCAGAGAAAAGGGGAGCGGTGGTGCTCAGGATGAAGGCAGGATGGTCCTGGGCCCCAGGAGTGGCTTGGGCTGCAGTGGGGTGGCTGCTGGCCGGGCTCGAGGAGCCTGCAGAATTCCTGCCCCCCCGCCCCCCCACCCCCCTTCCGCCCCCCGCCCAGCTGAGACAGCTGACTGACCCAAAGCACTTCTTACCATACACTAGTCACTTCTGCCAAACCTACCTGCCAGGGGCAACTCGTGAGCTTATGGAGGGCCCATGACAGCTAGTGCGGGACTCTGGGAGATGGGCGCCACCCTTTCTCCTCTCCTCCTCTCTCTCCCTCCCGCCTGGGCTGCTCTGGCCTCACAGGAGTTGTAGGAACCATCGGGTTTGCACTTCACAAAGTCGCCGATGTTTTGGCGGAAAGGGCCTGGAATGCACCTTGCACAGTCGACCTCCATTCCCAGCCCTGCCCCTGGCATTTGGGAGTGACAAAACCCCTTGGGGAGCTGCCACTCCAGCTTGGATTCACCCTGTGCTGAGCCTGCGCATCTGGCCTGTTCCCATCCTCACTGGACATGAGGGTGAGGCAGTCGCTGCAACATTTCAGGGCAGGGGGGTGGCCAGGGGCCTCGGTTTTGGAGTTGGCCTGGCCTGTGCCCCAGGTCTAGCCCTCCCATTTACCTGCGGCGTACTCACGGGCAATCCCACCCTCCCTGGCACTCAGGATCCTTGTTGGTAGGTGGGGATAATTATGTAACACATTGGGCAAGGGATGGGGTTAATAATGCCATAATTACATTATGGGGTTGCAGGATGAAATGAGGTCATTCTTACAGAATTTGGCTCAGCACCGGGCACGCGGAAGGACACGGCATCATCAGCGGTCATGCAGGGCGGGCACGGCTGCGTCTCTCACCCACTTCTCCGGCCGAAGTGGCCTCCGCTCCCTTTTTCCCATTGCTCTACACGTCGTTTTCCTTTAAGGCTTTGCAGCGTGTTTTGTACTGCGGGGAGTTCAGTCCCACGAGTCAGCAACTTCTTTACTCAGTGTAGTGACATAGTGACGAGAGCTCCGCATGCTGGTTGTTCACCCACTCACCGATCCCTTCTCCGGCAACTGCCCAATGCTGGCTGGTCCTGTTTCCGCACATGGCTTGAGGGGGCCCAGGCCTTTCGAGGAGTCCTCGGTGCAGCAGGCCCGAGGCCCCAGAGCCTTCCAGGGAGAGCTGTGCTTGACCTCGTCAGCCCCGGGCAGGGGGTGGGGGTGGGGGGGCCTCTGAGAACTGTGTTTGGACTCATGGGATCTGAGCCTCCTGCCATCACACTTGCTGTGGATGAGCTTCTCCTTTCCCTGGAAAGTTCAAGTCTTAGAAGTGGAATGAGGACTTTGTTGACATGTTTTCCCTCCTAGCTGAGTCACCTGTGGTTTTTGTTCCCAGAACCCATTCTGCTGTGTTTCGGTGTGGGGGGAGCCGCATGTGTGCCTTGCTTCTCCCACAAGTGAGCCGAGGCTTGCCTCACGCCTTCCCACACCCCGACCTTCCAAGGAGAGCTTCTGGGTGTGCGGTGAGCTGTTTTCTAGCGGTTGAGGAAAGAAACGGAGAGTGACATGCCCGTTTGCCTCATTTTGAACATTTTTAGTTCGGTAAAAACAACCCACCCAAACCAACATTGCACTGAACTCACCTTTTAGAAACACCGTGTGCCCTCTTGAACCCGGCCGTCGTGGGCTGGCTCTGGCCCCTGGTCGCCAAACCCTGCTTGCGCTCCGTTCTCAGCCAGGTCTGGCCTGCTTTGTTCATCTTCCCCAGGCTGCCCGGCTGCAGAGCTTCCTTTCCCACTGCTCAGCACGGGCTTTTTACCGTTTCCTCTGTATTGGTTTACGGCAGATGGCCCCAACTTGATGGTGAACCCCAGAGCAGTGGGAACATTCCTGTAAAAGCAAATCGGAGTCACTGTAGATGAAAACAATTCAAATACGGCAAAGCACAGGGAAGAAAGTGAGTTTCGGTTGAGATCAAGCCCCCCAGAAATAAGCGCTGGCCACATTTGCTGTGACATCTGTCGGGTTAGTTCTCTCGATGCCAAAGCCGCTACCAGGTGAGGTTCGGGGGGTCTTACCCAATTGCTATCCTGCCGGCCAGCGCTGTGGTGGGAGCCGGCTAGTGCCACTCTCCTTTGTCATTTCTTTTCCACTTCTTCCCCTTCCTGGCCTGGCCATCTACTATAATATTTTATAAGGTGTTGTTTCTAAAGGGTCTTCATTGATGGCTTTGGCTGATTATTCAACACACTTTTTTTTTTTTTTTTTAAGATTTTATTTATTTATTTGACAGAGAGGGAACACAAGCAGGGGGAGCTGCAGGCAGAGGGAGAAGCAGACTCCCCCCTGAGCAGGGAGCCCAATATGGGGCTCCGTCCCAGGACCCTGTGATCATGACCCCAGCCGAAGGCAGACGCTTACCCCACTGATCCACCCAGGCACCCCCAACACACTTTTCTTGAGAGGCAGAATGACGAGTGATTAGGAACAGACTCCATAACTAAACTGCCAGGTTTGGAGCCCTGAGTACACCTGTCTGACCCTGGACAGGTCACATAAACTCTCTGTGCCGCGGTTTCCTCATCTCTACAATGGGCATGAATAATAGTGCCTACCTCATACATTTGTGCTGGTGCTCGATTATGTTTTTATTATTATTATATTTAATTGAGGTATAACTGATATATGATATTATATGAGTTTCAGGGATACAACATGATTCGATATTTGTATATACTGTGAAACGATCATGGCAATAAGTCTCGTTATCATTTTTCACCATACAAAGTTACACATTTTTTACTTATGATAAGAACTTTTAAGATGTACTCTCTTAGCAACTTTCAAATATGCAGTACAGTATTACTGACTATAGTCACCATGCGTACACTACATCCTCATGGCTTATGTATTTTATAACTGGAAGTTTGTACCTCTTGACCCGCCTCACCCATTTTGCCCACCCCCCAACTTTCCCTCCCCTCTGGCAACCACCAATCTGTTCTCTGTGTCTATTAGTTTTGTTCGTTTGTTTTTTTAAATTCCAGTATAATTAACATGCAGTATTATATTAGTTTCAGATATACAACATAGTGATTCAACAATTCTATACCTTACTCAGTGCTCATCACGATAAGTGTACTCTTCATCCTCTTCATCTATTTCACTCATTCCCCGACCCCCAACCTCCCCTCTGGTAACCACCCATTCGTTCTTTGTATTTAAGAGTCTGTTTTTTTGTCTCTTATTTTTTCTTTGTTTTGTTTCTTAAATTCCACATATGAATGAAATCAGGTAATATTTATCTTTCTCTGACTTATTTCACTTAGCATAATACCCTCAAGGTCTATTCATGCTGTCCCAAATGGCAAGATCTCATTCTTTTATTCTTTTTTTATGGTTGAGTAGTATTATATCTATCTATCTATCTATCTATCTATCTATCTATCTATCTATCTATCTATC